>NC_072404.2:132272121-132575151 GCF_028858775.2 Pan troglodytes
GTAAATTTGGGCATTTAGGATGAGCCTATTAAATAGGCCTGGGTAGAGGGTAAGCTATGGAATAGAAGTGGGGATATAGGATTTATCTAATAAATTTTAACTGAAAGAATATTTAAGAGTTAGATAAAAGGGTGGGCATGGTGGCTCAGGCCTATAATGCCAGCACTTTGGGAGGCCAAGCCCGGTGGATCACCTGAGATCAGGAGTTCAAAACCAGCCTGGCCAACATGGTGAAACCCTATCTCTACTTTAAAAAATATATATATATATATATATATATATGTATATACAAAAATTAGCAGGGTGTGGGTGGTGCATGCCTGGGAATCCCAGCTACTCAGGAGGCTGAGGCAGGAGAATTGCTCAAACCCAGGAGGCGGAGGTTGCATTGAGTCAAGATCGCGCCACTGCACTCCAGACTGGGTGACAGAGTGAGACTCTGTCTCAAAAAAAAAAAAAAAAAAGAGTTAGAAAAGAAATATTTGAAGGTAAATATGATATGAATGTGATTATTTTCTATTTTTATTGAAAACCACAGTGTCAGAATGATTCCAAAAAGAGCCACAAAATTTTAGAATTACAAAGTTAATAAAACCTTAACAGTTAGATGGTTCCCAAATGCTGTTTCCTAGGCTGACTGTGTTAGAATCATCGAAACATGGATTTCTGGTCTTCATTCTCAAACATCTCAAACATATAGTCATAGATCTGGACTAGGGCTCTGAAATCTACATTCCTTAAGTCTCCTGTCCTCCACCCTGTGGTTTATGTGTTGCCTGACTTGGAGCCACAGCCTGATTTCTTCTTTAAGAGAAATATTTTATTCAAATTATCCTCTTTTTATTTCTTCTACTCTTCTTATGATAAAAGCATGGATTTATTATTTTTTTCCAGAGTAGAGCTGACAAATAGATCTTGTTTTTCAATCATTTACCCATTTGGAACTGGAATAGGCATACTGTCCATGCAATATCGCTGTTCATTATGTTTAAACTATTGATGATAAATTTATCAAATAGAACTTCCCACTTTGTGGGATAAAAATAACAGTAATTATAAATTTCTCTATTTTTTAAAATAGTTTTTTAGGCAGAAGCATCCATTGTTTAAAATCAGTTAATTTCAAAATTAAAATAGTACTATTTCAGTGGTTAGCAAAGGATATTGTTTTTTGTTTGTTTGTTTGTTTTGAGACGGAGTCTCGCTCTGTTGCCCAGGATGGAGTGCAGTGGCGTGATCTCAGCTCACTGCAAGCTCCGCCTCCCGGGTTCACGCCATTCTCCTGCCTCTGCCTCCCAAGTAGCTGGGACCCTAGGTGCCCGCCACCACGCCCGGCTAGTTTTTTGTATTTTTAGTAGAGACGGGGTTTCACCGTGTTAGCCAGGATGGTCTTGATTTCCTGACCTCGTGATCCACCCTCTTCGGCCTCCCAAAGTGCTGGGATTACAGGCATGAGCCACCACACCCGGCCAGGATATTGTTTTTTAAATAAGGACCTGTTGCTGAAAAGAGGTGAGGTATGTGAATAGGCAGTGGGTTTTTTCTTTTGAAATGGCTTTATTGTAAAAATGATTCATAGTCATTGTAAACTTTCCAAAGTACAAAAAAGAATCTAAACTTCACAAAAAATTCTACCTTCCAGTTCCCTGTTGTTCAAATGAATTACTTCAAACATCTCTCAACTAACAAGTATATTTAACAATACATAAATATGATAATATACATACTAAATTTTTCTCTTCCTGTTTATTATATTACAAATGTATTTCCATGTTGGTAAATATAAGTGTACATTATTTTTCATGGCTGCCTAGTTTCACACTCTATGTAAGAATTATAGTCTTTTTACATTTAACCAGTTTCTTAATGGAAGATATTTAGGTTGTTTGTGTTATTTTCATCTAATGAAAAATTAGAATACATTGTATTATTTACTTTATAATTGCAACTAAGTAAAATAGCCAGGTGCTTAGGAAAAATAATGAAAGAAAATACAGTAAGACTAGAAAAGAATTTGGTTTTTTGATGAGAGCCGTACCTGACTTTTTTCTTTTATGTTTTACAAAGTGCTTGGATTTTTTTCAATAAAAATGCTGTTTTTGAAGTCACCTTCAAAAATAAGAATAATCCTAAATCTTTTCTGCAGACTTTAACATACCATATTTCCAGTGGAGCTCATCTACCCTTTAGTTCCTTGGAGATACATTACATATAGCAGGGGTGTCCAATCTTTTGGACACATTGGAAGAAGAAGAATTGTCTTGGGCCACACATAAAATACACTAACAATAGCTGATGAGCTTAAAAAAAAACTCACGATGTTTTAGAGTTTACAAATTTGTGTTGGATTGCGTTCAGAGCTATCCTAGGCCATGGGTTGGACAAGCTTGGATTTTAGTCTGCCTGCATTGACTGTTAAGGGTGTAAACAAGTATGTATTTCTATTTCATTCCACTTCATATTTACTAACCAAAACCTTTTTTTTTTAATACTATGGTGTGTGTTTGGTTATTTTGGTCATGAGTGATATTTTGATCTTGCTTGTGTTTGGGGTGGGAGGTGTTAATACATCACCAAAACAATCTGCATTCATTACATTCTTGAAACATATAACAATAATAATGTAGATAACATAATTGTTTTGCAGATGTTCGGTTACTGCTTAATAATGACAATCTTCTCAGGGAAGGAGCAGCCCAGTAAGTATTATTTATCATACTAACCTAACTAAAATGACATGGGAAAACGAGAGATGCTTTAAAAGTGTGTGGGGGTTTTTTGTGGGTTTTTTTGTTTTGTTTTGAGATGGAGTCTCACTCTGTCGTCCAGGCTGGAGTTCAGTGGTGCAATCTCGGCTCACTGCAACCTCTGCCTCCCGGGTACAAGCGATTCTTCTGCCTCGGCCTCCCGAGTAGCTGGGACTACAGGCGCGCACCACCATGCCTGGCTAATTTTCGTATTTTTAGTAGAGATGGGGTTTTACCTTATTGGCCAGGCTGGTCTTGAATTCCTGACCTCGTGATCCACCTGCCTCAGCCTCCCAGAGCTCTGGGATTACAGGCGTGAGCCACCACATCCAGCCTAAAAGTGTTTTTAAAGCACTAATCTCTGACATAGATATTTGCACATCAAGTTCAAATGTGTATGATTTTATATATCCTAGCCAGGGTAGGAGAAAAATATTTTTTATCACAGAAGGACTTAGAGGTACAACTATGACATGAAATTATTCACTGTGTGTCTAGCAGTGCCTTATACATTCAGTTAATACTGTATTTTGGCATTTGCAAAGTTGGAAGAAATTGTGGTTGCTACCATTTTTATGTAGATTTTGCATTTTCTTTTATGTTTGACCCTAATAGCTTTTGAGAGCTTTTAAAGTTGTGAGTTTATTTACTCATAAATGCCTAACGTAGTACCTGACACATACATGTACACTGAATTTTTGAGTGATTTAAAGAAGTAGGCAATTCTAAATCTTAATACATCGTCTTTGCACCAGTGACCCCAGCCGTGACTTTTCGCAGCTATCCTGCAATTTCAGAGAAATAATTGATTCTCTCCCTACTTCTCCCAAAATAAGGTCTAGAGACTGTTATTTTAGGCTTACCGATTCTACTACTCATTTGAAAATGATGAAGTAGTGCATTCTGTCTTACAAAGAAAGTTTAGTATCCATCCAGTCAGCTACTTTTCATCCTAGTATAATACCCAATATGTAAAATCCTGACTGATGGCTGGGTGCAGTGGCTCACGCCTGTAATCCCAGCACTTTGGGAGGCCGAGGCAGGCGGATTACGAGGTCAAGAGATTGAGACCATCCTGACCAACATGGTGAAATCCCGTCTCTACTAAAAATAGAAAAATTAGCTGAGCATGGTGGCACATTCCTGTAGTCCCAGCTACTTGGGAGGCTGAGGCAGGAGAATCGCTTGAACCCAGGAGGCAGAGGTTGCAGCAAGCCGAGGTGGCACCACTGCACTCCAGCCTGGTGACAGAGCAAGACTCCGTCTCAAAAAAAAAAAAAAAAAAAATCTGACAGGGAAAATTTCTCTGATTTTATTGTTAGAACATTTGAAGCCTTTAAAAAATAAAAAATGGCCTTTATGAAGGTAGAGGTTCAACAGACTTGTGGGCATATCTGCTTTTGCTTGTGATTAAAATTTCTGTTATTTATAGCAGTTTTTTAATTGTGGAAAAATACACATAAAACATACTATTTTACCCATTAAGTGTACAGATCAGTGGCTTTAATACATTTATATTGTTATGTAATCATAGCCACCATCCATTTTCAGTACTTTTTTCATCTTTTTAAGCTGATACTTGAAAGCCCCAGGCAACCATCATTCAACTACCTATGAATTTGACAACCTAGGTACCTCTTATAAGTAGAATCTTAATAGTATTTGCCTTTTGTGACTGGTCTATTTTACTTAGCCTAATATCTTCAAAGTTTATCCATATTGTAGCATGTGTCAGAATTTCCTTCCTTTTTAGGGCTAATAATATTCTATTGTATCTGTATAGCACATTTTGTTTATCCGTTTATCTTCCAATGGACACTTGAGTTGCTCCCACCCATTAATTATATTAAAGTGCTTCATAGGAATCAGTGTAGTTTATCCTTTTGGTTTTAGTTAACAATTTATGAGTAAATGACCACTTGCTCCTAAATATTTTAAAGCTTATTGAAACTTTTTATATATTAAAGTAAAATTAATTTTCTTTATAATAATATAAAACATGTTGAGAAAAGTCTTATGGATGCAAAGGAAACATACAGCGTTTTTGAACAATACTTTCAAAGTAAGCTTTTCCTTTGTGTTCTCTATGTTAAATAAGTTGTGTGTTTCATGTGGTGCAAAAATGAGTGGATTTTTTTTAAGTCAAGAAATGAGAAACTTGGTAAGTCAGAGTACTATTCATATTTATATAAATAGCATGAAATAGTTATACATTTGACTCAAGATACGTGAAAGTATGGGACTTTTATTTGTCCAAAGAATTATTGATCTGTTAATGATTGTTAGATTTAATTTAAATAAATTATATTTGTTGTAAGAGAAATTTGAAGATGAGCTACATTTCTCTCTTATTATAAACCAAATTTCTGGAACAGCTGTGATCCACACTTCATGTGCATTGTAACAGGAAATACATGATATTCTGATCTTTTAAGTAAACGAGTATTTGAGGACATCGGTAATTGTGATAAAATATGATGCTTATAGTATGACCCTCAGAAAAAACTCATCAAAACCTTTACTAGAAACTTCAGATTTTCTTTGCATGTGGTTATAATCTCAGTGAATGTTTGCTTACTAGTAAAAAAAAAAAAAATGGTTTGATTGACTTCAGTAGTATGCAATTTCTCAAAACTCCCCATTTGAGTTCATGTTGTAGACATCTCTGGGTGTCTGTGAAGTACAGAATATATACTGTAAGTCACTGATTGACTTGACTTTAGAATGCTATTACTCTGGTTCACAGTGTCCTCTCTATGAAATAATTTCTGAGCAAAAGTAGTGTTACCCTGTTCTTCATCCCACTTAGTTCTGAATTACTTTTGTCCTCAAAAGATAATAATTTGTTACCTATCATTGAGGCCATCCAAAACTACGTAACAAAAGCTTAGAAGGCATTATAAAAACATTTAGAATGTGTTCCAGTGGCAGTTTCACTAGGGTAAGTGTATAGCTGTAGACTGTTTCTTTTTCACTTGCACTTTTTGATGTTGAATTTCTTTTATACAAATACATCTTTCCCACATATATGTATGTTTCCTCCTTTCCTCCACCTTTGCCTTGTTGCTTTATCTCCTTTTTTTTTCTTTGCCCTTTACCTTTTTTGTAGTGGGGAAAACATGACAATTATTCTTTAGAGTGATTGTAATGGGACATCTTTACAAAAAGGTACCAACTCAGTATGTTTCAGAGCAAAATTAGCCATACTGAAGAGTTGGTATTGTCAAGTCAAGAACACTTTGAAACATCCAGAAATAGCTTTTTATTCAACAGACATTGCCAGACTTTGCTGTGATGATGAGATAAATAAGCCTTTTAGGGATTTTCCAGTGGAGAGTCAGACATGTTTAATATTAGACCAAGTGAAACGAAATACAATAGAGGCATGTGAAAGGGCTTTATAACCCAAAGGAAGAAATTTTAAATTTCTATTTAGAGGTGGTTTTTGAGCTGTTTTAAATGAACAGGATTTTAGTAGTAAGAAAAATGATGTGGCTAAACTTAGGGAAGAGCATGGAGAAAAGTATAAGATACAACTTGATGGAAAGGGTATAAAAATCTAAATACAGTAACAGGTGACTTAGAAATTGATTGGGCCACAGAATTCTGCAAGAGCAGGGAGAACATTGTTTTTACCGTGTCTAGTAGAATGCTTAGCTTATAGTAATAAGAGCTCAGTAAGTATTTGCATAGATGGAGGGGTGGATGAATGAATGATGAGTGGGTGCATGAAGTGAGTTTTATGACCTGAAGACACTTGAATTTATCTGGTCCAAACTACTGTTTTTATATCTATAAAGTAAGTGAGGTGGCCTGTACTGGTTAATGATATGGTTGAAGCAAAATTTGGATATTATCACTCCTAGATGAGTACCTTTTCCACTGTACTGTGTAATTGTCACCATTTAACTTATTTTGAGCCTTTAAGATAAAATTTTAACCTATTTCATATTATTTGTCTCCTTTTCAGATTTCCTATTTTTCCTTTATCCCCTCCTCCCAAGTTAGAGGTGGATGGCGTTTTATATTACGGGCAATAAAAGGCTTTCAGTCCAGCCTGGGCCCAAATTACTGTTTAAACTTATTTAAATATGACCTTACTGGAAAATGAATCCAAAATTCTAAGTGACTTAGTTTTAAACATACTTTTGGGATAAATCATTTAAGGATTAATAATGCCCTGGCTGTATTGAGTTTATTCTTAGGAAAATTACAGTTTTCGTGAATTAGGAAAATGAGAAGTGAATAGCTTCTTTTTTCTTTCTCACCCTTGTACACTTCTGTATTCAATGTCATCTTTTTTGAGCGTGCAGTATCAAGAATTTGACAGCTAATAATTTAATTCTACTTTGCTATTTTTACATTTACTAGTCTCCTATTAACTCATCAGTAATGCTTTGTTCAACCAGGCTTTCCTTTCTAGAGGAGACTCAGGAGCTAATACCTGAAAATTCAGTGGACGCCTGGCCACCCCGAATAATCTGGAAGTTTCCAAGTAGATTAGAGATATATTTCTGAGTTTGGAAATTCTCAGTATCCTTTCCGTTAAGTGACAGTGATTTCCCAGATTTTAGATTTAATTTAAAAATACAACTTTTAGATAATATTTTATACTCTTGAGAATTTTTTCTATACATATATATGGTAATATATTATTCTTTACTCTTATGGAGTAGATAGAGAGTAGCTTTATTCTTGGATCCATCTCGTCACCATTTCCTACCTCACACTGCGGTTTTTAACCTTAGCAACTGCCTAACTGCTTTTTCTGGCTCTCGTTGCTCCACTGCCCAATTCATCATCTACACTGCTGCCAAATTAATCTTCTTTAGAAGTACTTCTGTGTTCTCCTTTCTCAAAAAGCTTCTGTAACTCTGCTCTGTCTCCCAAATAAAGTAATTATTCCATCATTCAGAGCCTTTCAGTTCATTTCAGTAAATATAACTGAACACCCGCTATGTGCCAGGCATTGAGCTTGGTGCTTTCTGTGATGTTGGACCTAACTTATTTTCTCAGGCATTTTGCTCATACGGTCACTCTGCTCTTTTCTGCCCATCCCTCCAATTTCCATAAACCAGAGCCTATCCAGTTTTTCAAGTCGGTTTTTCAGTATCACAGTTATTAAGAAATTACCCCAATTCTCTTCTCTTCTCACTGTTGCCTCAACAGAATGTAATCTTTTTTTTTTTTTTTAAGCATTCTTTGCAGTGCTTCATTGGTAATTCTCTTACTATGCTTCATACTTTGTGTTATGGTTATGTTTATCCATTTTCTCTTTTATTCACCTGTAGGCCTTTGATCAGAGAATGTATCTAAGTATTCTTTGCATCTCTTACAGCACCTAGTCTGTTTCCTGGTATACTAAATATATACTTGAACAATTGGATGCATCTCTTATCAGTAACTAACCTTTATTTTCAGGGTCTTGAATGAAAGGGCCAGTTATATTTACTGATTTAATTTTATTTTGCTAAACATTGAAAGCTGGACATCATTGTTCAGTTTTTAAAATAGGCATGTCGTTATTTGTAGTTAGTATAAGTTCAGTAATGGAGAATTACAATTTTATTTATTTTGCAGTGTGCAATGTAGGAGACTTTATTGATGGGTGAATTTTTTGACCATTGTTTTTAAAAAACATTAAATATATAATTTTAAGTAATTGCCATTTTCTTTTTTTTTAGTGCATTTGCACAGTATAACTTGGACCAGTTTACTCCAGTAAAAATTGAAGGTTATGAAGATCAGGTATGTTTCATATAAACACAGTAGCTAGCTATTCTTTGTTTTGTTTATAACCGTTAAGGTATCCTGCAAGAGCTGTGAAGTGGTATGCTGCAAGATAAAAAATTATTCATATTTTAATCATAACCACTTATGGGCAAAGTAATTGAAGTTTTACTTTCTTTTGGTGATACCAGTAATACTATTAGCAGAAAGTCCCTTTTAGAAATACTCAGATGTAATTCATTTAAGATTTTAGTAAATGATTACTGTAAATCTACTTTCTTATTTTTTTCTGGGAAAAAAATCAATCCCATATTAATCCAAAGTCTAGAATATATGTGTAGTAGATTTATATCATTATTTGGTTGCTCTGGAATTCTGTAGTTCTTCATGTGAGTAATTTAGCATTTAGTGATTATTAAATCTCTTCTTTCCAAACTACAAGTTAGATTTGCTAAGCTAAGAAAAGCCCACAAAAGGTCACTAGCATTTTTTTTTTGATTTAGAGTTTCTAATAAATAGTGATTATATGAATGCATTTCATGCTTGCATGAAGGACAGCTTATGTAAAACACTATGAAGAAGAACTGGTAGGTAGAACATAAGCGAAAGTGGTTAAGAAAGAACATAAGAGAAAGTTCTTAGTGGCTAATCATGTCAAAGCTTTTATTTGGCATTAGTCGTTATGTAATATGTAGTCATAGTTATGGGGGACAAGCAAAGACTAGGCTAGAAGGTGACTTGTAACTAAAGGGAAATTTTAAGCTTATTTATAGATATGTGTGTGTGTATACAAAGCTATGTAGAGTGTCATTGTATTAATCTGCAAAATTTATTTTATCTCTGGGAAGATTTGGGTTTTTTTTTTTTTCACTTTTTCTTTACCACTATAAATAATGCCATATTAAACATCTTTGTACCTCTTATATTAACAAATTTTTTGGGATAAATTGCTATAAGAAAATTTGCTGTGTCTTTTTAAAATGTTAGATAGCCTCCAAAGTCACTTTATGAACCTAGTGTAATTTTAATATTAAATATTTAAAACTAAAAAGATAAAACAAAAAAGGTAAACAGTATACTAACTTCACATGGACTATAGATTTTAAAACTTTAAGTAAGATACTAACAAATAGGATTTAGAGATATATCCAAAGAATAATATACCAAAACTAAATAGAATTTTTACAGAAATGCAAAAATGGTTCCATGTACGACATATTGGTCTTACATATTAATAAAGAGAAAAACTTATGATGTATCAATAGACAGTAAAAAGAGATTTGAGAAATTCAGTAGCCATTTTCTCATTAAAAATAAAAATTCTAGTAAAATAGAGAATCGAAAACCTCTTAAATATGAAACACTTTAACAAAAATTAACAGTAAATGTCATAAACTAAAACATTAAAATAATTTTAGTTAAAATGTAAAATTAGCTAGGTATGCCTGCTTATCAGCATTATCATTTATCATAAATGGAGATGTAGCAAATAAGACAAAAACATGAGAACTTGTAAAATTTGGAAAAGAAAACTTATTTGTGACATGATTTATATATTTAGGAATACCAAGAGATTCTAATAATATAACTCCCAACCAAAAAAAAAAAAGCTATTAGAATTAATAAAAGAATTTGGGGAGATGTCTGAATTTAAGGTAAGGATACAAAACTCATGAGTTGTCCTTTATTACAGCAAGTAAGGACCTGAAACTAGAAATGGTGGGGGTCAGAGTGGGCCAGGGAATTCAATTTAAAATGATGGTAAAAGTTACAGATTAGGAATAAGCTTCATCAAAAAAAGGCATACGATTATGAAGAAAATAGTGACGGTCTTCTCAAGCAACAAAAGCAAAAACTGACACATGGGATATAATTAAAGAGCTTCTGCACAGCAAAGGATACTATCAACAGAGTAAACAGACAACCTACAGAATGGGAGACAAATTTTGCAAATTATGCCTCTGACAAAGGTTTAAATCCAGCATCTATAAAGAACTTAAATTTAAAAGATAAAAACAACCGCATTAAAAAGTGGGCAAAGGATATGAACAGACACTTTTCCAAAGCAGACATACTTGAGGCCAAACAAGCATATGAGAAAAAAGATCACCATCACTGATAATTAGAAAAATGCAAATCAGAACCACAATGAGATACCATTTCAAACCAATCAGAATGGCTATTACTAGAAAGTCAAAAAATAACAGATGCTGGTGAGGTTACGGAGCAAAAGGAATGCTTATACACTGTTGGTGGGAGTGTATATTCAACTATTATGGAAGACAGTGTGGCGATTCCTCAGAGATCTAAAAACAGATTTACCATTTGACCCAGCAATCCCATTACTGGTTATATACCCAAAGGAACAGAAATCATTCTATTATAAAGAAACATGCTCACGTATGTTCATTACAGCACTATTCACAATAGCAAAGACATGGAATCAATCTAAATATCAGTGATGATAGACTAGGTGAAGAAAATGTGGCATATATACACCATAGAATACTATGCAGCCATGAAAGAGAACAAGCTTTATGTCCTTTGCAAGAACATGGATGGAGCTGAAGGCCATTATTCTTAGCAGACTAATAAAATATCTTAGCAGAAAATCAAATATCACATGTTCTCACTTATTAGTGGGAGATAATGATGAGAACACATGACACATAGAGGGGAACAAAACACACTGGGACCTATCAGAAGGTGAAGGGTGGGAGGAGGGAGAGGATCAGGAAAAATAACTAATGGGTACTAGGCTTAATACCTGGGTGATGAAATAATCTGTGCAACACCCGCATGACACAAGTTTACCTATATAATAAACCTGCACATGTACCCCTGAACTTTAAGAAAGAAAATAGTGATACTCTTCCTGAAACACATAAAACAGGATCTGACCAATGGAAAGGTGCTCTACATTCCATTCTTAGATAGAAAATTAAATTATTTTAAAAGTAATGTATGGATTTGATGAAATTTGAATTAGAATCCTGATCGGTTTTTTTTTAATTGGTCAATATTTTCATAAAGTTTATGTGGAAAAAAAGCATGCTTGAAATAACGAAGAAATATGTGTGTGTGTGTGTGTATATATATGCGTGTGTATATACATGTATATATTTATGAAAAAACCATTAAGCACAATGAGGGAGAATTGCCTTACCAGATAGTACAAGTTGTTTTACAGCCAATGTTAAGTCAATGTGGTGCTGTATGGAGTAGACAAAAAATCATTAGAGCAGCATGGAGAACCAGAATTTAGTCTCAGAATATATGAAAAATTTTATACAGATATTGGCATAACTGGTTTCTATAAGAAGAAAATTAAGTTGGACCTCTGTCACATACAGTATACAGAAATAGATTTCAGGTGGTTTTAAAATGTGAAAAGTGACTAACATTTTAGAAGAAAATCTGAGTCTACATGTGCAATACAGGGCTAGGGAGACCATCTTAAATAACACTGGATACCCAGGAAGTATAAAAGATGGACATTTTACTATAAATGTTTTTAACTGTAGAATGAAACCTACCTTAAAGAACTCTTATAAATTGATAAGAAAAAGACACCAGATAAAAATATTTTAATATATTTGCTCACAGAAGAGCAAATGACCCACAAATGTGAAAAGCCATACTTAGTTTTATCAGTAGTCAGTGGAATTAAAATGATATATTTTCTACCATCAGACTAAAAAAAGAGTTATAATGCCTATCATTGGTGGTAATATGGATGGAAACATACTCTCATATATGTGTAGAAATTTGGATTGTCACAGGAGTATATATTAAAAATTATAATACCTGATGTCCCTACCACCACTGCTTGGGAATTTATTCAATAGAAATAAAAGGATCCAATGGAAATAAAAACATCAGTATGTTAAAATATATGTACAGCAATACTCATTTCACCTTTTTTGTTGTTGTTATTGAGTCTGGGTCCTGCTCTGTCACCCAGGCTGGAGTGCAGTGACACAATCACAGCTCGCTGCAGCCTCAATCTCCTGGGCCGAGTAGCTGGGACTACAGGCACATGCCACCACGACTGACTAATTTTAAAAATTTTTTTTGTAGAGATGAGGTCTTACTATGTTGCCCAGGCTGGTCTCAACCTCCTGAGCTGAAGCTATCCTGCCCCCTTGGTCTCCCAAAGCACTAGGATTACAGGCATGAGCTACCACACCCAGTCTTATTTCACCATTTTTAATGTGTTCCTCCTTTCCCCGAAAAAGGAAACAGCCCAGAAATAAAGAGATGGCACATCAGTAGTGGATTGGCAGACTAAATTATGTTATAATCACGTCATGGGACATTATGCAGCCATTTAAAAGAATGGTGAGAAATGTATCACTTGACTTTAAGGGATTTCCATAGGATGTTTATATTGAAAGAAGCCAGATGCAGAGAAGAGAGAGAGTGTGTGTGTGTGTGTGTACGTACACACACACATTTTCATTGCATTCTTATAAAATAATGACCAGTCGCTTCTCGGCCTTTTGGCTAAGATCAATTGTAGTAAAATAATGACCAAAAAATTCTGTGTATATGCAAATATAGACATGTGTGTATCTTTATCTGTAAGATTTTATGACTATGAAAAAAAATTTAGAAAGGTATATCCTGTGTTGTTAGCATGATATGTATCAGAGGGATGGATAAGTCCCGACATAGCTAAGGAGTCAAAGACTGGAAGAATTACAAGAGAAGGAAAAGGGGAAATTTTTTAAATAAAGCACAAAATATCAGATTATACATTATGCATTGTGGATGTATAATTTAAATTTATGTAAATGAAGTATGTTTTTAAATATTTGGAAGTCAATTAAAATCAGTTGTCAATGTAGTTTTTAAGAAGCAAGAAACAGATATGTCAAAGTAGGTAAGACTGTGGGCCCAGAGGCAAGGTGGGGGACACACCGAAGAGGATTTGCTCCAGACCAAAGCCATTCAGGTAACCACCCTGATTGGAGGTTCTCACAAGTTCTGTAGTTTTGAGGAACTGGAGTCTGATACCAGACATTGTAAACTGTTAGAGTTCTCAAAGCAGAAAACCCACCAAACCCACTTGAACAGTGTTTTTAGAGGTTGCGTTTTTTTTCACTAGTAGCTGGAAGTTATATTGGGAGAAAATCTGATCTGCACTGGATGAGAGTAATGTCATTGTCTGTATAGTCAACTCATTTGAAGTATTAATAGTCGTACCATATGGTTAAAATATATGCTTGGAGTAGGATTGTTTTATAGTTTTAAGGAAGAAGCTTAAATGAGTGTAATTATGATGTATCAATACTGAAATGCTGTTTTTTTATTTTTTTTCTAAATTCATTCCATCATCAAAGGTATTGATAACAGAACATGGCGACTTGGGAAATGGAAAGTTTTTGGATCCAAAGAACAGAATCTGTTTTAAATTTGATCACTTAAGGAAGGAGGCAACTGATCCAAGACCCTGTGAAGTAGAAAATGCAGTTGAATCATGGAGAACTTCAGTAGAAACTGCTCTGAGAGCTTACGTAAAAGAACATTACCCGAATGGAGTCTGCACTGTAAGTCATCAGTAGCAGCTTTGTGTGTGTGTTTTGTGTAAATGTGAGTCTTTAGCGTCTCTTAAAATTTACAGTAACTTACAGAATTGACATTGTATAATGTCATTTTTTTCCTTAAATATTTCTAAGAATGTTTACTATTTTTTCAAGAAATTCTGGATAATAAATAGATATGCTAGGATGGCTTAAAATAGAGAAATGGTTGTACCTTGATGTAAATCCATGTAGAAATTCTGATACATTGATTAAAGGAGCATGATACGGTGAGATTCTGTAATCTTACATTCATGACTCGTCTCAGTTTAGATCAAACTTATTTTTATTAAGTCACAGAAATCTTAGAACAAATAAAATTACTTGGAAGTAAAATTATGTGTTTCTGTATTTTACAGTTACATTTCTTGTGTTTTTTGTGTGGTTCTTTCGTAGGTTCAACCTATTTTTATATTTTCAAGAAATATATGGCTGGGCACAGTGGCTCACGCCTGTAATCCCAGCACTTTGGGAGGCCGAGGCAGGTGGATCACCTGAGATCAGGAGTTCGAGACCTGCCTGGCCAGCATGGTGAAACCCTGTCTCTACTTAAAAAAAACAAACAAACAAACAAAAAAAAACAATTAGCCGGGTGTGGTAGCACGTACCTGTAGTCCCAGCTACTCGGGAGACTGAGGCAGAATTGCTTGAACCCAGGAGGCAGAGGTTGCAGTGAGCCGAGATTGCGCCACTCCACTCCAGCCCAGTCAACAGAGTGAGACTCTGTCTCAAAAAAAAAAAAAAAAGAAAAGAAAAGAAATACAAAATATGGTAGTAGGAATACATTTCTTTTTTAAAAATTTCATAATATTATTTGTACCCTGACAGGCTTTTTTAGCACCCCCAGTTTGTGCTTCAGTGGCCTTTTCCATTGCCAGAGTGATCTTTTGAAATGCAAATCAGGTCATTAAAATTCCCTGCTTGAAATCCTTCAGAGATTTCCCGTTGCCTGGACTTAAGAGTCCAGGCTTTTGAAGGTGGCTTAAAGGCCCTGTGACCACGTGGCCTCTGCTTACCCCTCCAACCTAACTCTACCATATATCCTAGTTTATACCTGCTTTCTCAATGTAATTATTAATATCACCAGTAGCATACCCCATTTCTTTCTTGGAAGTTTCCTGGTTAGGACAAAAATTCATATGGTCTGCTTAAGTACCTAGCTCTCTAATTATTTGAGAAATATTGCAACATAACCTCAAATATCTTATGTATTACTTGAATTATAACTTGTTCATCAGGATTATTTTGGAGGAATAACGAGAGTTAAGGGAGTACTTGTTAGAGAGTCCTCATTTGTTCTAGAGGATTGAAAGGCACAAATTAATTATTACTTTTAAAGCAGTAGGCAAGAGGTGAAATAGCATTGTGATACATAACAGGCATTCTCTTAACGACCTTTCTCACTTATAAGTAAGTTAATTTATTCCAGTACTTTTAAGTGACTAAAGAAACAGCAGCCCCTAAGATTGTGAAGTGAACAAAGGTGATAATCACAAGCTAGGTCCAGTTTTCACTTGCATGGAAAAAGCTAGATTAGCATCTGTATGTTTAAAATAAATTATCTACTTATGAAAGTAGATTATCTAGAATGTTCGTGAATATTTCAGAGTACAATTAATTTTAATGAATTGTATTTTATTTAGTGTCCCCTTTTGTGGTCCACTAATAATTTGATTAGGCATAAATATTTGAGAACATGTTTTTCTAGCTACTATATTGGAATGATGGCCTACTTTGTATTTTATGTGTTCTTGTCAAAGTACTGTACAATTTGCAGTATTTTATAGATTTTTAAAGTTGGACATTCCATGGCCCTAAATTCATTCTTATGCTTATTTTCTTTGCCAATAAGGTGTATGGCAAAAAAATAGATGGACAGCAAACCATTATTGCATGCATAGAAAGCCATCAGTTCCAAGCAAAAAACTTTTGGTAAGTTAAAATTTTGGATATTGGGGAGTTTTGGCATTGTTTTACGTCTTTGTAGTTCTTACTTTAGTGATTTGGGCTACACCTTGTTTGTTTATGATTAAGAACAATTTAGAGATGGTATAAAATTTTAGCCTTTTGGTATAAGGAAGGTAAATTTGCTCAACAGCCTAATCACTAAAGGTAGTGGCAAATCTGTTGACATTCAGTGGAAAGAGTATGGGACTAGCAAACAGCATCCTGAGGGAGCATGTGTGCCTGCGAGAACACCAGTTGGCAATCCATATGCTCATTCTGTGAAGGGGCTGTTCCTGAATGAAACTTATGTGGAGGAGAACAAAGATAATTATAGAGCAAAAAATGATACTACTTTTGTGAACTTTGTGACTCTGAAGTAGAGGATTGCTTTGTACTTGATTAGCCAATGTGAGGAAATAATGACATGTTTTATACAATGAGGAAGATTACATTCATGCCTTGTAATTTTGTGTACAAATAATTCCATTATTCCTCATAAACTTCAAGCCCTCAGGAGCACTGATTTACCATACTGGTCTTGGACCTTTGACAAGTTGTTGGTCATTTTTATTCTTAGACAAGACTATTTCTGAGTACCTGTTATAAAATTCTGAGGTTCTTTAAGACTTTACAAGTCCATAATTGAATGAAATCTTTACGTTTATCCCTGTTTTACATGCTGAGGTCACCAGAATAAGTATGGTCATAATATTTACCTTTTAGTATATTAGCCTTTGACTTACTAGCCAAGTTGGTTGTTGGTGCTATTAAGGGTAAAGTAACAGGTAACCCCTGTGGGCCAGTTGGGTTCATGGCCTAAGGTTGCTCCACTGCTTAGCCATCTCAGAAATAAATGCAGGGTTGCAAGGTTAACCAAGAATATTTGGAGGAATGCAGGTCCATCATCACTGAAGGAAAATCAATGCCATATGTGAATGTATGCCTTAATGACTAGCCACAGTTCCCTAAAGTTTCTGTCATATAGAGTTACTTTTATGGACTTAATATAAGTGTAGTTTCTCTGTGTTGGGTCTAAAATCTTGTAGCATTAATCTAGAATCCTGAAACAATCAATATTTATAAAATTATTACTAATTTATGTTATTTATGCCAGGAAACACATAATAAAATCAATCTTGTTGAGATGGAGCTACTATTAGAAGAAAATTCTTTTTACTACGTTCTTCTTTATAATACATTGGAGCTGTTACAATAAGTTTACTAATTTGTCTTTTTAAAATCTAATTCCTTTGAGCTTTAACATATATAAAATGAAGAAAATGTCTGTCCTTGAGTTTTATTTTCTGTTTAGAGACAGAGTCTTGCTGTGTTGCCCAGGCTGGTCTCAAATTCCAGGGCTCAAGTGATCCTCCTGCCTCCGGCTCCCAAGTAGCTGGAACTACAGGTTCACATGGTGCCCAACTTGTCATTGAATTTTCTATTCTCACTATTTCACTTTACAAGGGTAATTTTTCCTAAGCCATCACTATGAGCATTGTATCACTTAACTTAGTGGCTTTCACTTTCTGGAAAAAAATGTATTTTATATGCTTTGATATGATTTTTCCAAAGTGATAATATCATGGTGCAATAGTCTCAGTAAAATCTAAGTAGTTAATACAAAGAACTATACTTCAAGCCAGGCATCTGTAATCCCAGCACTTTTGGAGACCAAGGTAGGAGGATGGCCAGAGGCCAGGAGTTCAAGAAACCTGGGCAACATAGTACGACCCCATCTCTAGGAAAAAAAAAAAAAAATTAGTCAGGCATGGTGGTGCGTGCCTATAGTCCTAGCTACTTGGGAGGCTGAGGCAAGAGGATCTCTTGAGCCCAAGAGTTCAAGCCTGCAGTGAGCTATAATCACGCCACTGCACTTCAGTCTGGGTGACAAAGCAAGACCCTATCTCTAGAAGAAAAAAAAAAAGAAATATACTTCAGTTCATCTAAAATATAGGTAGAGTAAAAATCAGAAGCAGCTAGTCTTAGATGTTTCTTAGATTTCAGTAGAGACCTTTTCTTTGTCTCTACCATTTCTCCAGGATCTAGCAGTATTAGGGGCTTAATATAAATGTTTGTTGAGTGAATACATATTTATAATTACAGAGTTAATAAAAGAGAGGGGCAGAATATAATTAAAGGCTAGGACATATTGGCCATTTACTCTACTAATAAAAGAGTACTATCTACTCAGTGTCATTTACTGTTACTGTAGTAATTAATGCCTTTGGAAGAATCTTTTGAAATAGTTCTCAAATTGGTACCACTACTTGGTTTGGAATTATTTTTTTTTCTTTTCATAATCAATGGTTATATAAATGTATATTGTCCTAGTCAGTATTTTGTATATGCTAAGGACTCACTAGCTGGCTTGGCACTAATACCTCAATAAAAGGAATACTTCTTTTGGAATCATGAAACAAAAGTGAATAAACCTCCAAGTTATTTTTCCAACCAACCTTCTTTGAAAAATCTTGGATGAGTCACTCAAATCAAGACATGTTATAAAATTATCTCTTATTTTGTAGAACATATACATTGTTCTAATAATAATTTTCAAATATTCAGTGTAACTGTAAGTATGAGAATACAGGTTGAATATCTCTTATCCAAAATGCTTGGGACCAGAAGTCTTTTGGATTTCAAATTTTTAAATATTTACATCATACTTACCAGTTTAACATCCCTAATTCAAAAATTCAAAATTCAGAATGCTCCAATAATCGTTTCCTTTGAGCATCATGTCAGTGCTCAAAAAGTTGCAGATTTTGAAGCATTTCAGATTTTTGAATTAGGAAGACTCAACTTGTACTATCATTCTATAGACTTTATGATTGGGTAGACTACATGAGTATTGAACCCAGAAATCATTGTCTAGCAAAAGCCAGTATAGTGATTAATTACCCTGTGACTATTATATAATGTTCAAAAAAGCTAACATATTAGAATGTCCTTAGCGTGCAGAGAGCAGAGACAAAAAGTTACCTTGAAAAGTTTGTCAGAAAAATAGAATATCAGAAGCTAAACTACTCATCCAGAATTTTGTCAAAAAAGAAAAATAAGATAAAATTCACTGGTAGACAAAAAGTAGTAACATACCAGTTTGTAATTTCTCAGTTTCAAACCATTAATATGTATTTGTATACCAAAAATCATTTCAGGAGCAGAGAAGGAGGATATGCCTTTTATGTGGAGACTTTAAACATAAAATTGGAAAACTAAAAAAAAAAAAAACTCATGTTAATAAGTATAGTCCTTTATTTCCAGATATCAAAACCTCTTTAAGAGTGTTGTATAACATTTACTAGTCATTCTTTTTAAATTCTATGGTACTTTGTATCATTCAGTAGATGTTAAACTACACTGAGTGTATTTATAAAAGCCCCTGTTAATCTAAACATTTATTCCATTTATTTTGGAAATATAAGTGATTTGATTGAAGAAGTAGCTTAAAATTTATCTCCACAGTAGCTTATGACTTAGTTTTGTATTGGTTTTTGTTTTGTTTTTTTTTAAGGCTAGTCAAGTGGAGATGGAACAAAGAAACCTGTAACTGATTGTGATCAATTAGTGGCAAACAGCACTGCACACACACCAGCCTGAATTGTATTTTAAGCCTTAGCTTTAGAATTCTGGCATTAAATCCATTATGTAAGTTCTTTCTTATCAGTAGGGCGAAAATTAAATATGTATCATAACTGGACTTAACCTTTTGATTATTTTTGACTATTTCAGTGATTAAAAATTTAATGTCCAGTATTCATCCCCCACACTCTCTCATACTGTAGCATGAAATATAATCTGAAACTTAAAATTGATTCAAATTATTTTCCCTACCTTATTTACAGCTGCTGTTTTTATTTTTAAGGAATGGTCGTTGGAGGTCAGAATGGAAGTTTACAATCACTCCTTCAACCACTCAAGTGGTTGGCATCTTGAAAATTCAGGTATGAAAAATAATTTGTTTACTGATCTTTAGATGATTCTGAACAGAGAAACAACTAATTCCTAAGTTTACATTTTCATAGTATATCATATACATTTCTTTTTCAGGTCTTTGTTTTGGGGTAATGGGAAAAACAATAGTGCTGTTTTAAATCTTTTAAATAACCTGGCAGTTTATTCCCTAGTCATCAAAAATCTGCAAGGATAGCTGACAGATTATAAAACACAGCTAAAATTAGATGCTGCCATTTGGTCTGCTCTTCAGATACAATTTGTTCATGCAGGCGTCTTCTGAGTTTGAGTTGTGTACTTCTCTCCTCTGAATTGGGTGGAGTGGGGTGAAGTATCATATTAATATATGCATGTGTGTAGTTGTATAAATATATTGTATGCATGTATTAACGTGTATGTATTGGCTGGGCGCGGTGGCTCACGCCTGTTATCCCAACACTTTGGGAGGCCGAGGTAGGTGGATCACAAGGTCAGGAGATCAAGACCATCCTGGCTAACACAGTGAAACCCCATCTCTACTAAAAATACAAAAAATTACACGTGCTTGTAGTCCCAGCTACTCAGGAGGCTGAGGCAGGAGAATCGCTTGAACCCGGGAGGCAGAGGTTGCAGTGAGCCGAGATTGCGCCACTGCACTCCAGCCTGGGCGACAGAGCAAGACTCCGTCTCAAAAAAAAAAAAAAAAAAAAAAAGCATACGTGATTGTTTGAAGATTTAGTTAATATGGCTAAAAGGGTTAGGACAGACAGACACCAAGTACTCGATGAATGGTAGTCATTATTGTCAGCATTATTCTTCCTTCACTTAGACCTCAGTGGTGCTTACCTGGATAATTACAGCAGTTTTAAAATGGTGCCCCTTGTAGGACCAAAGCTTACTGAGAGCAAGGATTGTCTGATTCACAGTACAGTCTTCAGCATTTAGCATAGTACCATATGACTGTTATTTTGTTGAATTGGTGGACTCTTTGACATTCACACTGCCATCAAAAAGATAGTTTTTTAAATTTAAATGTGGATATGTTACTTGACTATGTAAGACCATTTAGTAGTACACTCTCATCTGCCAGATAGTCCAGACATATTTGCATGACATACAAGGCCCAGAGTTGACTGGTTTGCTACCTGTATATATTTCTACAGCTATTACTCTCCCCAACTTCACATACCTCTAGTCCTCTCTGAAATATACTGAAGCCTTTTTTAACCCTCAGAAAGAATCTAGAGTACTGCTAACATACTTTATACATACCTTTACCATGTTGTGCTGAAATACGAGATCAGGGACTGTCTTTTTAAAAGCCATATACCCTCAGTACCTTATGTAGCAGCAGTGTTTATAGCACTCATTCAATGTTTGTTGAGTAAATTCATGTCTGAGTTTGGGGAATTAAATGGTTGGTGGAAATACACAAAAGAGGAACAGGGTTGGGAAGGAATATTGTGAGCCCAGATTTGGACATCTTGGTTTTAGGTACCAGTAGAATGAATGACTGTGAGGCAAAAATGTCCAGCAGTCAGGTCAATAGAAGGCTTGCCTGAATAACTACAGGAATATCTCTAACTAGTCTCCTCACTAGGCTGAGGGCAGGAAGAGTCTTGCTGGAGTTCAAAAGTTTTGGGGCTCAGCAGAGAAGTCTAGACTAGAGCTGAAATATGTAGTCAGTCTGCATTGATATGCTTGTTGACGCAATAAGGTTCTTGATGATTCCTGTAATGTGGTTTCTGTAATTTCTTTTTCTAATAGGTTCATTATTATGAAGATGGTAATGTTCAGCTAGTGAGTCATAAAGATATACAAGATTCCCTAACAGTGTCTGTAAGTAATTAATTCCACAGTAAAATTTAACCTAATACTTCTGTAAAACCAGAACAGTTTTGGAATGAACATTTTAAGTAATATTTCTGCTTCAGATTACCGTGTTTTCTGATAGATTAAAGATAAGTAATTGCAAACCTGTACCTAACTTTTTTGCAGCTTTGAGATATAATTTGTATACCAGTCAGTTCATTCATTTAAAATATAAGCTTCAAATTTTTCTCTCTTTTTTTGTATATTACTAATAGGGTTGGACAGCAGTCACCACAATCTAATTTTAGAACATTTTCATGCTCCTTAAAAGAAACCCTGTACCATTAGCAATCGTTCTCCATTCTACCCAGCCCTTCCCCCAGAACCCTCCCAGCCCTAGGCAGTGGCTAATCTACTTTCTGGCTCTGTGGATTTGCTTGTGCTGGACATTTGATATAAATGTAATCATAATATATAGTCTTTTCTGACTGGCTTTTTTCATTTAACATGTTCAACATTCATCCTTTTTAGAGCATGTATTAGTACTTTGTTCCTTTTTATTGCCAAATAATACTCTGTTTTATGGACATACCACATTTTATCCTTTCTTCAGTTAATGGACATTTCTGTGTTCTACTTTTTGCTGCTGTGAACATTTGTGTACTATTTTTTGTGTAGCTTTTTAAATTTCTTTTTGGTATATACATAGGAGTGGAATTGCTGGGTCATTTGGTAACTATGTTTAACCTTTTGAAGAACTGCCAGACTGTTTTCCATCTTAAAGTTTCACCAGCAGTGTATAAGAGTTTCAGTTTTTCTATATCTTTTTCCAAAATGTGTCCTTTTGATGATAGCCATCCTAGTCAGTATGAAGTAGTGTCTTATTGTGGTTTTTATTTACATTTTCTTGATGCTAATGATTTTGAGCATCTTTTCTTGTGCTTATGATCATTTGCATATCTTTTGGGGGGAAATACCCATTCAGATCCTTTGCTCATTTCCTAATTGATTATTCACATTTGTATTACTGAGTTGTACTTGTTCATATATTCTGGATACAAGTCCAGTGTATCACATACATGATTTCAGATATTTTCATCCTTCTCTGTGTTGTCTTTTCACTTTCTTGATGATATTGTTTGCAAAACAGAAGATTTTGGTTTTGATTTTTTTCTTTTGTCATTTGAGATTTGAAATATTAATAGAAACCATTGTCTACCCAAGGTCATGGAGATCTACTCCAGTGTTTTCTTCTAAAAGTATTATATAATAGTTTTAGCTCTTACATTTAGGTCTATGATCTTCTACCTAACTTTTAAACTGTATCCTATCTTTTCATTTCAGTAGCTATTTGGATCATGATTTAATGAAGTTTTTTTTTTAAGTTCATCTTTCAAATTTAAGAATTTTTGAACTTGGTTTTATTTCTCCACAGAATTCTTTCACACATTCTTTCCCTTGCGTATGCAACTGTTTCCTTGTTGATTTTTGTTTGGTTGGTTTTGTTTTTTTGAGACAAGACCTGGCTCTGTCACCCAGGCTGGCATGATCTCAGCTCACTGCAACCTCTGCCTCTAGGGCTCAAGCCATTCTCCCATTTGAGCCTCCTGAGTAGCTGGGACTACAGGCATGTGCCACCACACCCAGCTAATTTTTTTTTTTTTTTTTTTTTTTTTTTTTTGGTAGAGATGGGGTTTCACCATGTTGCCCAGCTAGTCTTGAACTCCTGGACTCATGTAGTTTACCCACCTTGGCCTCCAAAAGTTTGGCTTTTGGTTTTTTTGCCCCATGGATATTGACAGTACAACATTAACAGTGACATTTTCTCATTTGTTTGTGTCATATACCTAAAAGTATCTGTGTATTATAAACATCAACTGCTTATATACAATTTACAGATATTAAAGAAAATTTTTTTTTTTTTGAGACGGAGTCTCGCTCTTTCGCCCAGGCTGGACTGCAGTGGCGCTGTCTTGGCTCACTGCAAGCTCCGCCTCCTGGGTTCACGCCATTCTCCTGCCTCAGCCTCCCGAGTAGCTGGGACTACAGGTGCCCGCTACCACACCCGGCTAATTTTTTTTGTATTTTTAGTAGAGACGGGGTTTCACCGTGTTAGCCAGGATGGTCTCGATCTCCTGACCTCGTGATCCACCCACCTCGGCCTCCCAAAGTGCTGGGATTACAGGCGTGAGCCACTGCGCCCGGCCAGAAAAATTTATTTTTAACTGAAGAAGGCATTTAAGAAACATGTATGAATGTGTTAAGCCAGATGCTACCTAAGAAGATAAGCTATATTTACATATACATATATATACACATACACACACACACGTATTTTTTTGAGACAGGGTGTCACTCTGTTGCCCAGGCTACAGTGCAGTGTGTGAATACAGCTCACTGCAGCCTCGACATCCTGGGCTCAAGCCATCCTCCTGCCTCAGCCTCTCTAGTAGCTGGGACTACAGGCGTGTGCCACCATGCCCAGCTAATTTATTTTTTGTAGAGATGGGGTCTCACCATATTGTCCAGGCTGGTCTCAAACCCTGGCCACAACCAACCTTTCTGCCTTGGCCTCCCAGAGTGCTGGGATTACAGGCATGGGCCACCACACCCAGCCCCTGAAGCTATCTTTTAAAAAATTTTTTACTAGCACTTAGGTGATTTCTGCTTTGACCTAATTGGTACTCTCCTTGCAAAATTTGCCAGTGAAAAAAACTTACTAATGTCTGATTTTCCATGAGATGTTCTCCATATAGTTACATATCATATGTAATTACTACATTCAATATTATTGACATAACAAGGGCATGGTGCCGTCTTGTTTGGGGAGTTTGACATTGAGCAAAGATGCTTCCTGGATGGGTGCAGTGGCTCACGTCTGTAATCCTATCATTTCGGGAAGCTGAGGTAGGTGGATCACTTGAGGTCAGGAGTGCGAGACCAGCCTGGCCAATATGACGAAACCTCGTCTCTACTAAAAATACAAAACCCCATCTCCACTAAAAATACAAAAATGAGATGGGAATGGTGGCACATTCCTATAGTTCCAGCTATTTGGGTGGCTGAGGCATGAAAATTGCTTGAACCTGGGAGGCGGAGATTACAGTGAGCCAAGATCACACTGCTGCACTCCAGCCTGTGCTACAGGCTGAGACCCTGTCTCAAAAAAAAAAAAAAACAAAACAAAAAAAACAGATGCTTCCTAAGAGAAATTTGTCCACAAGAGTACAGAGGGTACGGTTTTGAGAGATGGTCATAGTAATTAAACTTGACTAATATGCCAGTTTGTGCTCGTTTTTTTAGGAATGACCATTTTTACTCTAAGGAGTTTTTCATTGTTTTATATTTTTACACCATATATATAAAGTATAAGGTGTTAGAGACTTTTACATTAACACTGTTTTATTTTTTAAATCCAGATTCTGTTAACTTTACTGTTAGGAAAAAGCAAACAAACCCATCTATTGGCATGTTAAAAAAAAAAAATTTCCAGAAAAATACATTCTTCCTGATTAGTGATTTTTTTTTTGGTATCACTGTTCTGTTACATAATGTTCAGTAAATATTTAACAATATTCAGATAAAGAGTCATCAATTAGAAATCTTTACCAAACTTCTTACCCATAAAGGTTGTCTATTGGAATGCATGTCCAGTGTTTAAAATTGAACTTTTCATCCATGTGTGTATCATTGAGATTTCACTTTCCTTAGCCAGCTGAACATTGAGACCAGCTTATTCTGTAGACTTTTAAAATAATTTTACCTATTTTCCCCTTAGACTTAGAATAATTGATCTTACAATATTTGTTCTATGTCATAATTTCCTTCTGTGTTATTTATTATAACATTACATCAACCATACATATATTTTAAAATAATAGTGGTTTAGTTTTAAATTACTATTTTTATTTTGTTTTTGTTTTTTTTTTCAGAATGAAGTGCAAACAGCAAAAGAATTTATAAAGATTGTAGAAGCTGCAGAAAATGAATACCAGGTATGATTTTTTAAATATTATATAAGCTACATTCACATATGAATTAATGTCACTGAAATTTTAATTTCAGCCAAAGGCTGAATTTTTCCATTGCATCAGTTAGAGTCTTTTTGTTGTGTGTCTGCTTTTAACACAAAGGCAGACTTACTAATGTGTAGGCAAAAAGAGTGGCAAGTAAATTGAATTCCATTAATAGTTTGTGTTTTCAAAATACTAAGACTAGGCTGAGTGCGGTGGCTCACGCCTGTAATCCCAACACTTTGGGAAGCCGAGGCAGGTGGATCACGAGGTCAAGAGATCAAGACCATCCTGGCCAACATGGTGAAACCCTGTCTCTACTAAAAATACAAAAATTAGCTGTGTGTGGTGGCATGTGCCTGTAGTGACGCGTGCTACTCGGGAGGCTGAGGCAGGACAATCGCTTGAACCTGAGAGGCAGAGGTTGCAGTGAGCTGAGATTGCGCCACTGCACTCCAGCCTGGTGACAGAGTGAGACTCCGTCTCAAAAAAAAAAAAAAGACTAGGTTTTGGCCAACATAATTTCTGAGTGCAGATTGAGTATCTCTGATCTGAGTTGCTTGGAACCAGAAGTGTTTTAGATTTCAGATTTTTTTGGATTTTGGAATATTTGCATTATCTATTTACCAGTCAAGCTTCCATAATCTGAAAATTAGAAATCTGCATTAGTGCTTCAGTGAGCATTGCCTTTGAGTGTCAAGTTGATGCTCAAAATGTTTCAAGCTTTGGAAACTTTGGATTTTTCAGTTAGGGATGCTCAACCTGTATCAGTCAAAATATGCCAGACTTTAAGTGGCTATCTTCTTTCTGGTTGGAAATTTTAATTCAGGCTGTGTCTTAGCATTTGGATTATGTGTAATCTGTTTAGATCACATTTCATTTTGTGCTTTACTTTTTATGTTATTTATCAGCTTGTAAACTACACTCTTGAATTGAACCATTTAATTTGTGAATTGGACAAGTTTCTACTCCTTAAAAATAATAATCTATAAATTGTTCTGACACACTAAAATAAATTCAAAATGACACACAAATATTAAGTCTAATTTATAGTTTTATTTCATTAAGTTTATTCAAAATTATTATAGGCTTTTTCTTCTAGCTGCTTTTATTTTATTTATTTATTTATTTATTTATTTATTTATTTATTTATTTATTTTTGAAGACAGAGTCTTGCTCTGTGGCCCAGGCTGGAGTGCAGTGGCGCGATCTCGCCTCACTGCAAGCTCCGCCTTCCAGGTTCACGCCATTCTCCCACCTCAGCCTCCCGAGTAGCTGGGACTACAGACGCCCGCCACCATGCCCGACTAATTTTTTTTTGTATTTTTGGTAGAGACGGGGTTTCACTGTGTTAGCCAGGATGGTCTCGATCGATCTCCTGACCTCGTGATCCACCCACCTCGGCCTCCCAAAGTGCTGGGATTACAGGCGTGAGCCACCGCGCCCGGCTCTTCTAGCTGCTATTAAACAGCTTTTAAAACAATGTTGGGATTTTATTTGACTGTTTAAAAACAGTGAAACAGGCTGCTTAAATAAAACTTATTCTGAAAACATCTATGTGCTTTATAAATTGTTCTGTTCTTTGCGTTACTTTAAACTTCTAACTATTGTTTTTCATAGACTGCCATCAGTGAGAATTATCAGACAATGTCGGACACTACTTTCAAAGCCTTACGTCGACAGTTGCCAGTTACACGCACTAAGATTGATTGGAACAAGATCCTTAGCTACAAGATTGGCAAAGAGATGCAGAATGCATAAGATGAACATTGCATGACCGGATCATTTTAGTGTCTTTGCGTTAAAAAATCATTGCAAAAGTATTCTGAACTGTCAAGCTGCCCAGTCAGATGGGCTGTTGCCATTTAAAATCACTGTAATTAATTAGTTTGATTAGAGCACAAAGCTTAGCTAATCAACCATTATTTTTCATTTTGTTTGTTCTAAGAGGATTGAAAATCAGTTTAGTTTAAATGTCTTTCTGTTAGGCCTTTCTTACAATGAAGAGATGATTCTTCTAGTTTATGGTTAAAAGTTTTTGAAGTGTCTCAAAAATATTTTACTAACTGTAACCCTAAAATTGTTGTCTTTTGGTTTATGAAATCAGTAATTTTTGATATTTCCCCAGTTCTTTTTAATGGGGTCAATAATGGACATTCTAGTTTAAGGTGGTAGATGGATTTAGCCATATATGCTGCTAAAGAAATTGTCTACCTTTTCTTCCTCACCTGTTCCATTTATGTAAAGTTGAGATTAGAGGGAAAGCATTTTCTATATCAATTGTGTTTAAACCTTTCAAGAAGGTTATTTAGCTAGCTTAGTGTTGAACTAAATTTTTTTTAAACAAGGCAAGGTCTAATGCTGTTTTGAGATTCTGAAATTAATGAAAATACTTATTTCAGAAATGCATTTAATGCTTTTTTTCTTGTGACAGTTACGCAAATCAGCTTGAATTCCATATGTCCCTGAGTTATTTTTATCATAAAGCCACAAATGTATTATAACAAGGCAAATTGTAATATATATAATCCTGAACTCATGACCATGTCTCGGTTTATTTTTTTTTTTTCTTGGATTGAAAAGTACTGAAATTCAATGTGACATTAAAATGCAAATTTTCCTATTTATTTGAGTAGAAAATCACTTACCAGTGAGCATATATATTTTAAAATACTTTCTTTGGATATTGTAATTCTTAACTGGTTGTAAATTAGAAAAGCTGGGATTACATATGGTGTGCGGTTACAGTCTAAATTTTTTCATCTTCCTATGCATCATAAGCATGTTTGTAATATTTTCAAAAATAGTTCTACTGATGCTACAGGAATTTCAAGCCTGTGGTGAATGTTAGTATTTACCATAGGGAGTGAAGTGGAGTTATGGTTTCATTCAATAGAGTATTGCTGATTATACTTGAGTGGAATCCTTTCCTCACGTACTCCCACAGACGTCTGGGCCTGGAAATTTTTATTTTATTTTATTTTATTGTTTTTTTTTTTTTAGAAAAACACCACTTTTATGATGTACAATAAAATATTTCATTAGCTTGAATTGTATAGATTTTTAAAAATTCAATGAAAGCATGTTGTTTAATTTCTTTTTAAAATCACTGTTGGGCTTTGAAAGCATTGAGAATATAATATGAAATTATGACATTTTGTCTAAATCATCTTTTCTTTAGTTTTAAAATACAAGTTTTGGCACATTGGGATTCCTAAAGAAAATGAATTGGTAACATTAATTATCTGTTCCTTTTTAAGATATATATATTTGAAAGTTTGATGATGGTGAACTAAATACTAGATCTAATTGACAAGCTTAGTTGTATCAGTTAGGCCATCATGAGTTTCTATCCCATGAAAGTCATCAATTTCCTATCTCTGTTCTAGTCTGGAATGCATTACTGAAAATGTATGCAACTGTTTTTAAGGTGATTTGCTTGTGAGACGGAAGATTTATCAAAAATAATTTAGAACAGGCTGGGCGCGGTGGCTCACATCTGTAATCCCAGCACTTTGGGAGGCCGAGGCGGGTGGATCACGGGGTCAGGAGATTGAGACCACCCTGGCTAACACAGTGAAACCCTGTCTCTACTAAAAATACAAAAAATTAGCCGGGTGTGGTGACAGGCGCTTGTAGTCCCAGCTACTCGGGAGGCTGAGGCAGGAGAATGGCGTGAACCCGGGAGGCAGAGCTCGCAGTGAGCCGAGATCGCGCCACTGCACTCCAGCCTGGGTGACAGAGCAAGACTCTGTCTCAAAAAATAATAATAATAATAATAATTTAGAACAGTCTGAAATAATGATGGCACAGAATAGACTAGTCTTTTATAGTATAAGAATGGCATTTATTAGGCAGGGCACAGTGGCTCACACCTGTAATCCCAGCACTTTGGGAGGCTGAGGCGGGTGGATCACGAGGTCAGGAGTTCGAGACCAGCCTGACCAACATGCTGAAACCCCGTCTCTACTAAAAACAAAAAAAAATTAGCCGGGGATGGTGATGCGCGCCTGTAATCCCAACTACTCAGGAGGCTGAGACAGGAGAATCATTTGAACCCGGGAGGTGGAGGTTGCAGTGAGCAGAGATCGAGCCACTGTACTCCAGCCTGGGTGACACAGGTAGCCTCTGTCTCAAAATAATAATAATGATAAAAGAATGGCATTTATTAAAGTGAAAGAAGAATGGAAACCCAGAGTATCCTATAGCTCAGGGATGTAATTTTAGTAGGAGACATTATGACTGCTTTGCTGAGTAGGCTGAAGTGTGGTGGCAAAGGCATAATCAGGGAGAACAGCTAGGAGACTACTGCAGTAATCTAGTTGAGAGAGCATGCTGGCTTGGACTGAGGTGGTTGCTGTAGAGGTGGTATAAAGCAGTGAGGTCTAGGTATATCCTAAAGGTAAAATCAGCAAGACCTGGGGAGAGTTTGGTCATGGAGTGTGAGATAAAGAGAACCATGTCTGGGGCTGGAGAAATTGAGGAAGATTCTTGTAGGAGCAAGTTGGTTTGGAGAAGGAGGCTGGTCAGGAGCTCAGTTTTCTATTCAAAGGAGAAATATCTCATGTAGCAGTTAGATACAGGAGACAGGAACTAGAGGAAAGCTCTGGGCTAGAAGAATGGGAAAGTGCATGAACCTGGGAAACAATTTTATAGGCAGACAGGATGAAGACCTCAAGGTTAGTGATAATGAATTTAAAGTAAATGAGACCAATGATGAGCATGGCTGTATGTTTTTCTTCAACCGTGTAAAGCTGTTTGGGTGCAGGCATAGAGTAGATGAAATAAATTTCACCAAGGCTGTGGTTTTGCCCAGAGTGAATGACCACATGAAGAGGGGCAGGGTATGATGATGGTCTGTGGAATTTCAGCTGGGTAAGCAGGGAAGTGAGGGCTTGAGACGAGGGGAGGGATAGTGAAAATGTACAACCAGTGGATTATAGGTGTGTTAAAGTAGGGGGACTAGAAAGAATGACCTAGAAATGTAAGAAGTGGGCCGGGCGCAGTGGCTCATGCCTGTAATCCCAGCACTTTAGGAGGCTGAGGTGGGTGGATCATGAGGTCCAGAGATCAAGACCATCCTGGCCAATATGGTGCAACCCCATCTCTACTAAAAATACAAAAATTAGCTGGGCGTGGTGGCGTGCCTGTAGTGCCAGCTACTAGGGAGGCTGAGGCAGGAGAATCGCTTGAACCCAGGAGGCGAAGTTTGCGATGAGCCGAGATTGTGCCACTGCACTCCAGGCTGGCGACAGAGCGAGACTCTGTCCCAAAAAAAAAAAAAAAAAAAAAAAAGTGGTGGGCTGGCCACGATGGCTCACGCCTATAATCCCAGCACTTTGGGAGGCCACGGCAAGTGGATCACTTAAGGTCAGGAGTTCAAGACCAGTCTGGCTAATATGATGAAACCCCTTCTGTATTAAAAATACAAATATTAGCCGGGCATGGTGGCACATGCCTGTAGTCCCAGCTACTCAGGAGGCTGAGGCAGGAGAATCTTTGAACCCAGGAAGTGACAGTTACAACGAGCGGAGACTGTGCCACTTCACTCCAGCCTGGGTGACAGGGTGAGAGTCTGTCTCAAAAAAAGAAAAAGGAAATGTAAGAAGTGGTGATTGGAGAATGGTGTGCTTAATTAAAATTGAGGTTTTGAGGAGTTACTAGTAATGACAAACATGACCAACGGAGTGACTGGCTGAGGGGAGAGAGGAGAGGACTTAAGCAATTGTGCCACTCAGCATTGGAAAGGTCACCTCTGTGACATTAAAATCAAGAATTCTGATAGAAGTAAGAGTTCTGGCATGAGTGGTGCTTTTCCAGAGTACACTTGGATATATGATTACATTTTAATAAGTTATATAAATATGCAGATACTCATGCGGCTTTTCCTCATTTGGGATTTTGGAAACTAAAATAGTAGTAAGAGCATTAAAAGAAAAATGTCCTGGAAGTTCTCGTTCATTGCAAATGTTCTTGAAATGTGAAATTCTTGGAAAAGTAATCAGGGACAACTATTGACAGTTGTGTGACATTTGGGTAGCCCTTTCTACAGTTAAAGTCATTGTGACTTTTAGTAGCCACACTGAAACCTTTGGAATAATGAAAGACCCTTTCAAAAGATCTTCCATACTGACCATCAGTTTGCGCCTTTGCCATCTATGGGGTATGAAATATAAAGGCACATTTAGCCAGGAGTTAACACAGGTGTTTTGTAATGCGTGCATGTTATGAAACATCCCAAGAAAGATGTGTATTTCTGTTCACTTCTCTTAAGATGCAGTATTTAAAAGAATCATAGTGTACTTGCTAGTCTTAAATGTAGATTTTGGGCCAGGCACGGTGGCTCATCCCTGTAATCCCAGCACTTTGAGAGGCTGAGGCAGGTGGATCACCTGAGGTCAGGAATTTGAGACCAGCCTGACCAGCGTGGTGAAACCTCATCTCTACTAAAAAAATACAAAATTAGCCAGGCGTGGTGGTGCACACCTGTAATCCCAGCTACTTGGGAGGCTGAAACAATTGCTTGAGCCCGGGAGGCAGAGGTTGCAGTGAGCCAAGATCACGCCATTGCACTCCAAAGAGTGAAACTCCATCTCTGAATGAATGAATGAATGAATGAATGAATGAATGAATAGTATAGATTTGGGGGCTTGAAACTGAGGACTTCTTAGGCAGATGCAGTGTAGACATATCCAAATTTGACATTCTGAGTATTATGCAAAAGCTTTATTGTAAGTTTGACCAGTAGTGCTAGCTATTGCAGAATATGCAAAATATTCACAGATTAAGATTAAAATAGCCGATTAAATTTTTAAGGTCTAGTTAGCATTAGAAATTAATGTCAGGTCATTCACATTTAAGCAGATGTATTCAGAGAACTGTTCTAGGCGTTGTGGAGTTTGGAAAATATAAAACCGTTTCTTAAAGCAATCTACAAACTACTCATGGAACAACAGTGTTTTCCTACCCTTGTCACATCACAACATATGTAGAAAATGATATTTGTGGCTGGGCACAGTACCTCACACTTCTAATCGCAGCACTTCGGGAGGCTGAGGCAGGTGGATCCTTTCAGTCTAGGAGTTCAAGACCAGCCTAGGCAACATGGCAAAACTCTGTCTCTACTAAAAATACAAAAATTAGCCAGGTGTGGCATACGCCTGTAGTCCCAGCTACTCAGGAGCTGAGCTGGGAGGATCACCTGAGCCTGGAGAGGTTGAGGCTGCAGTCAGCTGTGATCGTGCCACTGCACTCTAACCTGGGTGATAGAGTGAGAACCTGTCTCAAAATATATAAATAAATAAGGCACACTGCAGGAAATGGACAAGGCTGCATGCAAATTGTTGTAAGGGTTAAGAAGATCAGTATCTTGGCACACCTTAAACCTGTTTAGGAAGATGTGCCATGGACAACACAGATTGTTTGTAAGATAAACTTCAAGCCTTACCTAAGATAGCTTTTAAAGAGATGTCAAGCCAAGGGAGGTTTTCTGGAAAGGATGAGTTTTAAACTGCTTTGGCAAGTATGCATGCCAGTGGTAGGAAGGAAATCCTCTTGTATCTCAGTGAAGCATTAATATGCAGATAATAGGTTTCTGGTAAAGAAATGTCATGGGTCAGAATGTCATCCAGTTCAAAACTAAATCTGACTTTAAAACAGCACAGTACAAAATGAAATTATAACAGTAAAGTTAAGAATCAGTGTTCTTATAAACTATAGTATGGCTAATAAGATATTTTCTCTCTGGTTTTGGTATAATCTAACAAAAGAGTATTAGTTAACGTCAGTTTCCATTTTTGCAGTGTGACTGTATCAGAAAACAGATTTTTTTTCACACAAACTCGCTAGAAAACACATCACGGGTTGGGCGCAGTGGCTCACACCTGTAATTCCAGCACTTTGGGAGGCTGAGGCAGGTGCATCACAAGGTCAAGAGATCGAGGCCATCCTGGCCAACATGGTGAAACTCCGTCTCTACTAAAAATACAAAAATTAGCTAGGCATGGTGGTGTGCACCTGTAGTCCCAGCTACTCAGGAGGCTGAGGCAAGAGAATTGCTTGAACCCAGGAGGTGGAGGTTGCAGTGAGCCGAGATCTCACCACTGCACTCCAGCCTGGGCGACAGAGCAAGACTCCGTCTCAAAAAAAAAAAAAAATCACGGATACCAAATCAGCCACTGACTCTCATAACATGAGCTGTGTGTGGGACAATCTGCAGTTAAAGCACGCTGATTAGTAGAAGACTGTTAAGGAAGCCCAGTTGGCATATCTTAGAAGATTGATGACTTCTGGGAAAATTTGTAAAATGCCCAGCTCTTTAACCAAATAAATTTTCAAGGAATTATTTTACTGCAAGGATATCCCAAAAAGTCTTGCTGACTAAACAGCACAAAGTGTCACCTTCCTTTGGGCTGCTAACTTGCTAGACTCTCAGCGTCTGAATACCTGATCTGGATCTCTTCCATCCCAGACTTTGACCTGAAAATGAAGGCTTGCCTCCTGTTTCCCAAAAGAATACTAAACAGAAATAGCCGGGAGCAATAACTCTCTTAAGTATAAATTAAGGACTTAGGGAAGACTTTATTTCTTTGAAAAAGGAGAGCAAAATATAGGAGATCAGTGTTCCAGGACACTGAAAGCATCTCCAGTGAGGAAAAGGCAAGGTGAAGAAAAGCCTGCCCACGCACACTCATTTGCCCCTTACTTTGGGGCTTTTCAGAGGAGAAAGAGAAATTTTTAAAGGAAATAAATCTCGTTCCAGAGACTTGAAAAGGCAAAACCGTAAGTCAACCTAAATATCCAACCACAGTGAATGAGTACAGATACTGTGGTTTGTTAACAGTGGGAGAGCATACAGCTTTTAAAAACTTGTGAGTCAGAGGTTATATTAACATACTATGAAAACCCCTGTTGAGAGAACAAAACAAGTTGTATACTAACGTTTAAAAATACATAATACAAATGTTTTATCATTTTATATATAGTGACTCTATAAACATACAATGGATTAAAACACCAAATCAGGCCAGATGTGTGGCTCACACCTATAATCCAGGCACCTTGGGAGGCCAAGGTGCTAGAATCACTTGAGCCCAGGTGTTCCAAGATCAGCCTGGCCAATATATCAAGACCCCATTTCTAGAAAAATTTTAAAATTAGCTGGGCACAGTGATGTGTGCCTATGGTCCTAGCTACTCAGGAGGTTGAGGCAAGAGGATCACTTGAGCCCAGGAGTTCAAATTACAGTGATCTTTGATCATGTCACTGCACTCCAGCCTGGGTGGCCAAGTGAGACCCTATCTCTCAAAAAAAGTAGAATAATATATGTGTGGGGAGGAACATAAGGGAATAGGATTAGGGAACAGTATAAAAGGATTGTAACTATTTTTTTAATTGGATAATAGGTATATAGGCGTTCATTACAACAATCTCAAATTTTAAATGTCATTTAAAAAATTATACAACTTATGCTGACATATAACTCTACGTGAAAGGAAATATATACAAAGATTGAGTCGGGAAAAAGTAGAAAAATGACAGTTCATAACCATAGGATGAATAGAATAGAAAGTTTACTAATACCCCTTTAAAAAGTCATTAGACTCATTATTTTACAGAGAATTTTATCCAACTTACCACATACAGATAATTTTCTATGTTACAGAAATTATTTTAGATGGTAGAAAAAGATAGATATCATTTTATGAGACTTATTTATAAGCTTAAATAAGAATAGCACCAAAACCAGAAAACTGATCAAACTTCCCTGTATAGTCAAAAGTAAAATTCCTTAATACATTCATAAAGAATACTACATTATGATCAAGTATGGTCTATCACTGGAAACCAATGATTGTTCCCTGTTAGGAAATCTAGTACTGTAGCCTCCTACATTAGCATATTAAAGAAAAGCACATATAATTCTCTGAGAAAATATCATTAAACCATTTGATAAAGTTTAGTCCCTAATCCTCACTTTAAAGGCAGCATCTCAAATCAATGGGGCAACAGATGAATGATGCTGAGACAACAGGGTAGCCAGCTGTGGGAGAAAAGTTGGATCTATACCTCATACCTTACACCAAGTTAAAATTGCACCAAAGATTTAATGATATAAAATGATATTGGCCACGTGCGGTGGCTCACACCTGTAATCCCAGCACTTTGGGAGGCCGAGGCAGGCGGATCACTTGAGGTCAGGAGTTGGAAACCACCCTGTCCAACATGGTGAAACCCCGTCTCTACTAAAAGTACAAAAATTAGCCGGGTGTAGTGACGGGTTCCTGTAATCCCAGCTACGGAGGTTGCAGTGAGCTGAGATTGCGCCACTGCACTCTAGCCTGGGTGACAGAGCGAGACTCCATCTCAAAAAAAAAAAAAAAAGATATCATAAATGTTCTTGAAGAAATGGTATTTTTTAAGTAATAGCAATATCAGAATAATTTTAGAAAAAAACCCTTAGAATCCATTCAATAAAAATAAAAATGTATTTGGCTGGGTGCAGTGTCTCACGCCTGTAATCCCAGCACTTTGGGAAGCCAAGGTGGGCAGATCACTTAAGTTCAGGAGTCCGAAACCAGCCTGGCCAACATGGTGAAACCCTGTCTCTACTAAAAAATACCAAAATTATCCAGGCATGGTGGTGGGTGCCTGTAATCCGAGCTACTTGGGAGACTGAGGCAGAAGAATCGTGTGAACTCGGGAGGCAGAGGTTGCAGTGAGCCAAGATCGTGCCACTGCATTCCAGCGTGGACAACAGAGTGAGACTCCATCTCAAGAAAAAAATATATATATATACTTCATAAAAATTAAGATTTTCTACATGGCTTAAAATGCTCTAAACAAAGTCAGAAGACATCATTCACAAGGGAAAACATTTGCAACTTACCTAACAGGCGGTTACTTTTTCAAAAATCTAATGAGTACCTACAGCACAATAACGTAAGAGTCCTATAGAAAATTGAAAAGCATGGGCCAGGCGTGGTAGCTTACACCTCTAATCCCAGCACTTTGGGAGATTGAGGTGGGAGGATCACTTGAGCCCAGGAGTTCACAGTCAGCCTGGGCAACACTGTGAAACTCTCTTGTCTCTACAAAAAAAAAAAAAAAAAAAGAAAGAAAGAAAATTGAAAAGCAGTGCCTATGGCACCTGAGCTCCTGACATTATGGAGAGCCTTACCAAACTTGAACTTCCTCACTGGACATTTATTGAGAAATAAACATATTTAAGCCACTGCTCTTTGGAATGTATTTTATTTCTTATCACCCCTGCCACCCCTGCAACCCCTGCCTCTCACCCTATATAGCATTTAGTACCAGAAATAGGATCCTACAAGTATCAAAATCTGAAGTGTGGCATTGGTTAAAGGCAATGTAAGTCAACAGGGGTTCTGCTGACATCTGAGTCCACTACAACGTGCAAGACTGTTCTCCTTTATCCCTAGACACTAAATGCTACTGACACCTCCTAATCCTTGTGACAGTCAAAAATAATGCCCTAGAGGAAGGGACTATTACTCCAGTGACTAGGGGGATTTAGTAGGGCCTAGATATTGCAGGCTGGAAAGCTGGTGACCCTTGTTAGGCCATGATAAAACATTGAAATTATTGCCTCGAGTAAGTAGATTGACATGACAATAGGAAAGATGGCAGGGAAGACTCAGAATGGAAGAAAGGAATTAGCAGCCATACTGAACTCCTCCTCTCTTGTCTGGGTTATTTGAGGAGACATCTGAGCCCAGCAGAACTTCTTACAACTTCAAATTTTGCAAGGATTGCCCTGCTGGGTGCAGTGGCTCACACCTGTAATCCCAGCACTTTGGGAGGCCGAGGCAGGCAGATTACTTGAGGTCAGGAGTTTAAGACCAGCCTGACAAACATGGCAAAATTCCATCTCTACTAAAAATACAAAGAAATTAGCCAGGCGTGGTGGCGTGCACCTGTAATCCCATCTACTTAGGAGGCTGAGGCAGGAGAATCACTTGAACTGGGAGGTGGAGATTAAATGAGCAGAGTTAGCTACACTCCAGCCTGGGCAACAGAGTGAGACTCCATCTCAAAAAAATAAAAAAATAAAAATGTTTCCAAGTCCACTGAACTGGACTGTCAAGATCCTTCTTTCTCTCACTTGTAATTTGTGGACTGTAGGTCCAAAGTGATAACATTACCCAGGAGAAGGTTAAAGGTAGAGATGAGAATAAGTGTATTGCCCTTCCCGCAAGCCCACTGTCATAGAAAATATATTCGTTTTCTATTGCCTTATAACAAGTGGTCACAAAGTTAGGTCTTAAAACAATGCAACCTTATTATCTCGCAGTTCTCATGGGTTCAGGCACATGTCGGCTGCGTCCTCTGTTCATGGTTCCACGAGGCTGAAATCAAGGTGATGTCTGAGGCTGCAATCTCATCTGAGGCTCGGATTCCTCTTCCAAGCTTATGTGGTTGTTGGCAGTTCCTTGTGAATTGAATTTTGGAATAGAGCAATTATGTAATGTGTTAGCCAAGCTGCAATATTTTTGAGAGAATGGAGAGCTCTTAATTATTACATTGAAATAACAGGTGTAAATAGGAACTATTCTGGACAAACTGCTATGTGTGGCCACCCTAATCAACAACAGTGAACTCTGAAAGCTGTGCAGCCCCAGTTGTAGCCAGGAAAGATAATGGACAATGAAGAACCTTCCCTGGGAATGACGGACAAGGAGTTTTCCTCAGAGAGCGGAATCAGGGGCTACCTCATGAACTAAGCCATAAAACCACTACCAGAGTAGGGAAACCTTGTTTCATTTCTGAATTGCAATTATTCTGTTCCTACGTTGTATATTAAGAGTGTTAGGGCACTTAACATCTTCTAATTTATAGTTTGCTGGACGATGAGATGCATTTGTTTTTGGTGATGAGAATTGTGTATTCACCCTGCTATCTTGGACTTGGAGCTGACTGTAGTGAGGGATGGGTCCTTGGGGAGGGGGTAAATATACTACTCTGTGTGTAACTAGAAGGATGTGTTCACATAAATCAAGGGCGGTAATCTGTGGTGGAAATTGGTAGTTGCCCCTTCAATATTTATTTTTAGTTATGTGACTAAGTTCTGGCTAATGGGATAAATGAAAGTGTTGTAGGGCAACTCCTGGGATTTGCCCTCAGGGTCGGAACCTGTGTACTCCCCTTTTATTCTCTCTTCCTCCATCCTGCTCTTTGAAACTCTGATGCCAGCGTCTTGAGCCATCAGGTCTAGGCACAAATGGAACTGAACACTCTCCCTCACACTTTGAAACACAATACCGGCTCAAATCATGTACCTGGCTTTTTACCTGAGAAACAAACTTCTATCTTGTTTAAGCCTCTGCTATTTTGTTTGTTGTCATCTGCAGCTTAACCTAATCTTAAAATTTAGATCCTCGGCCAGGAGCGGTGGCTCATGCCTGTAATCCCAGTACTTCGGGAGGCTGAGGCGGGCGGATCATGAGGTCAGGAGTTCGAGATCAGCCTGGCCTGGCCAGCATAGTGAAACCACATCTCTACTAAAAATACAAAAAACTTAGCCGGGCGTGGCAGCAGGCACCTGTAATCCCAGCTACTTGGGAGGCTGAGGCAAGGAGAATCGCTTGAACCTGGGAGGTTGCAGTGAGCGGAGACTGCGCCACTGCACTCCAGCCCGGGCAACAGAGCGAGAAGCCGTCTCAAAAAAAAAAAAAAAACTTAGGTGCTCACTCTGCACCTCATCCTGTCTGATATTAAAAAAAAAAAAAAAAAAAAAAAATCATATGGGCTTGAAGATCTGGCCAAACCAAATAGTGAACATTTTGGAACTAATAATCTTGAGTTACAGAAAAACCTTCCTGTAAAGTCAACAAAACTCAGAAATCATAAAGGAAAAGACTGACAGATTTTTCCTCCCCACACATTTAATATATTCTGGCCACAGAATATGTTAAATATTCTACAGAAGAATATTCATGGGAGAGCCCCTTAGAAATGGTTGCAAACTTTTTTTCTCTCTCCATCTGCTCGCGCTCTGTCTCTCTCTGGAATCTCGCTTTGTTGCCAGGCTGGAGTGCAGTGGCACGATCATAGCTCACTGCAGCCTCAAATTCCTGGGTTCAAGTGATCGTCCTGCCTCAGCCTCCTGAGTAGCTAGGACTACAGACTCACGCCACCACACCCGGCTATTTTTATTTTTCACAGAGACAGGGTCTCGCCATGTTGCCCAGGTTGGTCTCAAACCCCTGGGTTCAAGCAATCCTCCCTCCCTGGCCTCCCAAAGTGCTGGGATTGCAGGTGTGAGCCGTCGCACCAGGCCTGCCTTTTATCTTTTAATTTTGTGTTTGGCATCTTTCGTGTTCAGAGATGTTATCATTATGTGTCTCACTTAGTGTTTAAAAATTCTGCTTAAAAGGGAAAATGATTTGTGTTTCTGAGCATGTGTTTGAGTGGGATGAGATCCTGTTTCCGAAATTAAGGACCGGAATGGACAAGACTGCAGTTTCCAAGATGCGCCAGCAGGTGGCACTGTTCCCATTTCAAGCTAATCGCAGTATAGGTAGATGCCGCGCGGAGAAACGAGTCCAGGACATCCTGTGTCCCATCCCTTGGAGCATCTCCGCTGCTCAAGGTTCGGCTATTACTCAGCAGAAGGGCACTGCTGGTCTGGAAAAGAAACTTTAGGATGCGGAAATAGTGATAAGTTAGGGTATTTATTGCCGGCTAACACTTGTAGAAAAGTTTGACTATATTCAAGCCAAGAACACAAGGAGTCTTGGCTGTCTTTGAAGTTAGGGACTCATCTGCAAATGTGAAGCGAGCTATGATCTCTTTTCTCAGAAAAGTGCATTCGTGTCTGCACATTGCCATTTTTCTCTCTGTCTTCTCTCACAACACGCAGTCTTCATACAATTAGAGTTCATGGCCCCTATAATCCACTATCTCTTGACCTGAATAATGTTCACAGATTTCACACAAAAAAAACTGTTTCAGACCTCCACTGTTAAATTATTTTCAGCACAACTCGTCTTTTAACAAACTTTCCTCCAACTCTTCCTGGTTGCAGACACTATTCTAGGTACTTGATAAACACAGCAGTGAATTAGACAGTGAAAAGGGCCTTAGTCACTAGAGAGAGAGAGAGAGGCACTACATAAGTCAACAACAGCAAAAAATGCCAGGGATAAAGGTATAAAGAAAATAGGGTAAAGGCCTCTGTAAAGAGATGGCATGAAAACCAAGATGAGAAGGAAGCAGGAGTCAGAAAACGCGGGGGACAGTATTCCCCACAAGGAACCAGCTTCTGCAAAGGCCGAGGCGGCGGTGGGCTTGGCTGAATCAGCCAGAACTCTTGGCATTTCTCTCAATTCCTTTCTTTCTTTCACTAACCACATTCAATTGACAGCGAGTTCTGTCCATTTTACTTCCAAAATACATCTCAAGTAAGTCCACTTCTCTCTATTCCTGGTGCTATCACCCTAATACAAACTGCCTAGACTGTGGGAATAATCTAAGTTTTTTGTTCGTTTGTTTGTTTGGCATCTACTCTCATTTCCCTCCAATCCATTTCCTATCTAGTCACAGAGGAGTGATTTTGATTTTTATTTAATTATTTTATTTTTCTTTTCCTTTTTTTTTTTTTTTTTTTTTTTTGAGGCAGAGTCTCGCTCTGTTGCCCAGGCTGGAGTGCAGTGGCGCAATCTCGGCTCACTGCAACCTCCGCCTCACGGGTTCAAGCGATTCTCCTGCTTCAGCCTCCCGAGTAGCTGGGATTACCTCCATGCACCACCACGCCAGGCTAATTTTTACAAAATAGAGGAGGTTTTGTCACATTGGCCAGGCTGGTCTCAAACTCCTGGCCTGAAGCAATCCACCCACCTTGGCCTCCCAAAGTGCTGGGATTACAGGCCTGTGCCACCGCTCTGGCCTAAGAGTATCTTTTTATAATGCAAGTCTTGTCGTTTTCCTTTCCTGCTTAAAACCCCTCACATCCTTGCTAATGAGGTCTCTAAATGGCCTTCTCAGGGTAAAGGTAGAAAGAATGGCAGATAAAACAAGACAGCTGGCTGATGTGGAGGGTCCTGCCCCTTCCCCCTTACTCTTGTGCACTCAGTTGCACTTTCACACCTAACAGTGGCTTAAACTAGGGTCAACAATCTATGTATGGCCCATGGGCCAAATTTGCAAAGATTCTCACCTTGACCGAACTCTCTAGTTAGACTTTTTTGAGCTCTCTTTCTTTTTTCTTTTCTTTCTTTCTTTTTTTTTTCTATTTGAGACAGAGTCTTACTCTGTCGCTTAGGCATGAGTGCAGTGGCGCCATCTCGGCTCACTGCAGCCTCCACCTACTGGGTTCAAGCGATTCTCCTGCCTCAGTCTCTCGAGCAGCTGGGATTACAGGCATGTGCCACCACGCCCAGCTTAAGTTTTGTATTTTAGTAGACATGGGGTTTCACCATGTTGGCCGGACTGGTCTCAAACTTGGTGATCCACCTGCCTTGGCCCCCCAGAGTGCTGGGATTACAGGCGTGAGCCACTCCGCCCGGCCTGAGCTCTTTTTCAACTAGGCCTCAACCTTTGGGCTCCCATGTTTATCTCTGTATTGTCCAGTTTTAGCAAGAATCCTGCTAAGTCGGTTTAGCCAGAATCCTTTACCTCTGATGTTGCCTCTTAGTAATTTTTCCATCTGACCCGCATCCTGCTCCTTGGCTAAAAATTTCCACTTGTCTTTGTTGTGTTCAAAGTTGAGCTCAATCTCTCTCCCCCACCGCAAAACCCCATTGCAGTGGCCCCTACAACCGATCCCAATGGTAAGTCTATCTTACCTTCTTTAACAAGTGTCATGAATGACTTTTCTTTTAACAAAATCCAGCCCTGTTTTCATGCAGCTGGAAAGCTAAGAACAATTTTTACATCACTAAATGGTTGAATAAATAAAAAGATGAATAACACCTAATAAAGTGCATTAAAGTATGCCATTCACTACTCTAAAGTTTTGCACTTGTTAGCTCATTTTATCATTATAATTCTGTGAAGTAGGTATTATTACTCATTTTATAGATGAACTTTGAAACTGATGCTCCAAAAATTGGCCAGGCGCGGTGGCTCATGCCTGTAATCCTAGCACTTTGGGAGGCCGAGGTGGGTGGATTGCCTGAGCTCAGGAGTTCGAGGCCAGCCTGGCCAACATGGTGAAACCCTGTCTCTACTAAAAATACAAAAAATTAGCTAGGCATGGTGGGGCGTGCCCGTAATCCCAGCTACTCGGGAGGCTGATGCATGAGAATTGCTTGAACCCGGCAGGCAGAGATTGCAGTGAGCTGAGATGGCGCCATTGCACTGCAGCCTGGGTGACAAGCAAGACTTTGTCTCAAAAAAAAAAAAAAAAAAAGGTGAATTAAGTAGTAGTTCAGCTGGAAAGCTGGGATTCAAACGCAAGGAGCCTTAATTTCGAGCCTATTCTCCCCACATGAAAAGGTATCCAGCACTATGAAGACAGGTATGTGAGTGGCAAAAGAGAGATGTGGGCAACAGATGGTGCTGAGTTCCCAAGAGGGAAGATCACTGTGTCTCAGAGAAGCAAGGGAAAGTTGTGTAGGCAAATGAGGCCATGTTTCCACCATGATTCGAGGCAGCACTAGCCCCAATTAAGTGAGTGTTCTCTATCTCTCCCCACCATCTCAGTAGTGAGCCTGTATTATATTCGATGATTTTATTTTGGATTTTTCCAGTAAAAAAATATTGTAGAAATTTGTTTTTTTCTTCACATACAGGTACATACCTAATACCTTCTATTTTGCCTCTTGGTCTGCAAAGCCTAAAACATTTAATATCTGGCCCTTTACAGAAAACATTTGCAGAACCGTGGTTTAAACTAGGGTGTAAACCATGAAGACATTTGTTGTTTATTTAAGAAATCCACACTCCACAAAGCATACATATTTCAAAACATCATGTTGTACATAATAAATATATACAATTTTGTCAATTTAAAAGTTAATTAATTTTAAGAAAAGAAGTTCAGATGTAGGTGATTCCAAGGTTAGTTCAGGAACTCAATAATGGTGTCAAAGACTCAATTTCCTTTTATCTTTCTGCTCTATCATTTGTAGCATTTCTATTTGTTTGTTTGTTGTCTTCTCATGGTCACAAAATGGCGGTGATAGCTCCAAGCTTTGCAGCTGATAGAAAAAAAGAAGCTTGGACAATGCATGTATAGATCAGAGACCTCTCAGCAAGTGTGGGGTAGAGGCTGACAACAAAAGACCAGGATGAGACAATTACACAATGCTGCCAAGGCCAGCACAGATCAGAGACAGACTCAGAGATGGATGCTGTCTCTTCATTTAATGGGGAAACAGCAAAGTTTCAGTTTAGAATTAATACCAGTGGAAAAACAAGAGGAAAAATTCTGAATGTGGCTGAGTTAATCTCCATATGAATAGAAATTAATCTGGACATGATAGAAATTAAGTTAACAATAATGAAGTTTGCAGTCTCCTCTAATAGAGTGTCAGCTGCAGGAGGGCAGATATCTTGTCTGCCTTGTTCACTACTGTGGCAGATACTTCATTTTGAGTTGCCTACTCAAAATGCTTTCTTCCTTCCCCCTACTTCCCTCCTCCGTCCGTCTCTATCCTCCCTTCCTCCTTTCCTTCCTTCCTTCCTTCTTTCCTTCCTTCCTCCCGTCCTCCCTTCCTCCCTCCCCCTTTCTTTTTTTTTTTCCTAACACATCTTGAAGTACCTTTGAGATGTCAATATGCCTAGTCAAAGTACACATTTGCCGTTTCCTTTGAAAATATTGGTGGCCAAGTGATGAGCTGTGAGCAGTAGTGGGGTGGGGCTTCAGGAAATGCTCTCTAAAGGAAAGAAGCTCTTCTGACTTGCTCTTCCCTCTGCCCTTCTTCCTCCCTGGAATGTGGACCTGTTTCCTGGAGATGCAACAGCCCTCTTGCAGCCCTGGGAATAAAAACTGCATGCTGTACCAGAGGTAGAGCAGGCCAGTGGAAGGAGCCTGGGTGCTCTCTCTTTCTCTCTCTCTATCTATCTATATATATGTATATTATCTATATATATCTATATATCTATAACATACTATAATATATATTATCTCTATATATTATATATCTCTATATAATATATAGATATATAATATATATTCTCTCTCTCTTTATATATATATATATATATATATTTTTTTTTTTTTTTTTTTTGAGACAGGGACTCATTCTGTCACCCAGGCTGGAGTGCAGTGACGTGATCTTGGCTCACTGCAGCCTTGACCTTCCAGGATCAAATGATCCTCCCATTTCAGCCTCCTGAGTAGCTGGGACTACAGGCATGCACCACCACGCCTGGTTAATTTTTGTATTTTTTTGTAGAGACAGGGTTTCGCCATGTTGCCCAGCCTGGTCTCAAACTCCTATACTCAAGCAATCCACCCACCTCAGCCTCCCAGAGTGTTGGGACTACATGCATGAACCCCTGTGCCTGGCCAGAGCCTGGGCTTTGAGCAACTGCAGGAGCCCTGGACTCTGAGCTGTTTGTTCTGTGAGGAAAAAGAAACCTGTTTGATTAAACCACTATTATTTAGCTTTTCTGTTACATCAGCTGAACACAATTTTAAGAAATACAAACTTGAATCTCCCGTTCCTAAAATGGTGTCACCATAGAAGGCTCTCAATAGTCATGTGTAGAACGAATGAATGAAATACAAAGGCAGCACTAAAACTTAGTGACAGTAGACAGTTTAAGATGGCAACAAGATGCAGCACCACAGAACTACACGATCCCGGAGAGCCCTCCGTGCTGCAGTCTGCACTCATGGAGCATGAATGAACAGAGTGTGGACACTGCCCCAGGAATTCTGCCATACACGGCACCCTCTCCACCATCCCAAATGCATATGTGTCAGTTTTTCATGATTATCACATAAATGAAAAAACACAATTGGAAAGTTCTTGGAAAAGCTCTTAGAAAACTCACAGATACCCAAGAATATCCCACTCTGAGATATAATGTCCAGAAGGGCAATGTTGCCCTGAGATATTAAACCATGAAGAAGTGCTCACAGAACTCATGGAAGGTGGGTGTTTCCTTTGAACACAGTTTATTGGTAGCCATGGGCACTATTTGCTACCACCTAGTTGTGTAACTTTAAGAGACAGAAAAATAAAATCCCCTACTCAATGTTCAGCATTCCAAGTTTGAAGCCGGCACAGTTTAGTGTCCAGAGTGGAATTTCATATTCTTCTTTCAACCATAACATACCTACCAATTAGCACAACCTACCGATTTGCTCATAAAGCCCCATTCATCCGCAGCATAACATAAAGCTGCTTTTGATGGGGAAACAGCAACATTTCAGCGTTTAGAATTAATGCCAGTTCTAAACATAGACTTAAGAATGTACCTTTTTATTAACTACCCATTGAAAGCAACTCTTTCCATCCCCACATGGCACCACAGAACTACATGATCCCAGAAACTCCTTCACAAGAGGGTCTCCCCTATACAAGAAACAGGTTGGTATACAAGTCACTCAGCAAATTAAACTATTTACCTTATGCACTTAAGATAAAGATATTTTCTCTTAAGGAAGGATTTTCTTTGAAAATGATGAAGGTGGTTGGGTGCGGTGGCTCATGCCTGCAATCCCAACACTTTGGGAGGCTGAAGTGGGTGGATCACCTGAGGTCAGGAGTTCGAGACCAGCCTGACCAATATGGTGAAACCCCGTCCTACTAAAAATACAAAAATTAGCCAGGCGTGGTGATGGGCATCTGTAGTCCCAGCTACTCAGGAGGCTGAGACAGGAGAATTGCTTGAACCCAGCAGGCAGAGGTTGCAATGAGTCAACATCGTGCCCCTGCACTCCAGCCTGGGTGACAGAGCAAGACTCCGTCTCAAAAAAGGAAAAGAAAATGATGAAGTTGTGTGGGAAGAGCCTGACCATATCATGATTACTGTTTATTGTCTCCCTCCCCTCCCACTCTCCTGCTGCCAATATGTCCTAAGTTGTTAACTGCACAGCAGCCAGGGGTCTTTGTTTTGTTCACCAAAGTAGCTTCTGCACCTAGACCAGTGCTCGGCAAATCCTTCTTGATGAATGAACTGGACCAGAAGGCAGCATAACTGCATAGCATAGAGCAAATAGCCTATCAAAGATTTTTGTTGGAAATATAAGAATAGATTATTTCACCCACAAAACAAGAATACTTCTTAATATAGGTTATGAAATATATAGAATTATTCCTGGAAACATTTTCACAAAACCATCATCCTGTAGGGCTCACTTTCACCCATGCTTACTCCTCTGCTGGATTACCTTTTACTTTATGCTTCTCTTTCCTCTACCGTATCCATCTTCTCTGTAAGTTCAAATTCCTCCCATACCACAAAGACTGGCCCAAGGGCTATCCTCTCCATATAAGCCTTCTGCACATTAATTTCTCTCTCTTTTTGAATCCTTATGATAATTTATATTTTTCTTAAGACTCATCCCATTATCAATACTACTATAGTTATTTTGGGGATATCTTAATGGTAAATACCATTGACCCACACATCTCAAACAGCAACAAAATAAACAAAACATATGAAACAACAATTTTCAAGACACTTGGACATGAGGCAGTAAAGGACAGTGATTCCTGAGGGTTGGGAAACAAATGAGGTGAACCCTCCTGAGACAGCGTCCAGGTCCCAGTGTGAGAAGGGAAGACTGAGGGATAGCCCAATAGAAACACTGAACTGGGGAGACATTGTACAGAGTCTGAGGAGACCAAGACAGAGTTCACAGGAAAGAGTTTGGGATCATTTATTATGGAGGCCTTAGAAAACTAATATGGAGAAGGTGCAGTTTGACCGGTAAAACTTGTTTCTGTGAAGAGTTGCTCCTCAGAGGGAATTTTCTTCAACTCTTTCTTAGCCAATGTAAAAATAAAGACCTTGAAAATAAAATGTAATGTCCACAGAGGACAGTGTGTCATTTTGGTGATGCAGAGTTAAGTGTTCCTGCAGTGTAGAAGGATTTAACTTTGCAAATTTTGGATTTTTTTTTTTAAGACAGGGTCTCCCTTTGTCACTCAGGTTGTAGTTCAGTGGCATGATCATGGCTAACTGTAGCCTCACCTCCTGGGCTCCAGGGATCCTCCCACCTCAGTCTCCCAAGTAGCTGGGACGACAGGAATGTGCCAGCACACCTGGCTAATTTTTTTAATTTTTTATTTGTAGAGATAGGGGTCTCATTATGTGCCCCAACTGGTCTTGAACTCCTGAGCTCAAGTGATCCTCCCACCTCAGCTTCTCAAAGTGCTGACACGAGCTACTGTACCCACCCTGGAATTTTTTAAATGAATTGATTGAATATGATGGTTGTTCCCTGAGAATTAAGGTTTTTTGTTGTTGTTTGTTTGTTTGTTTTTTACCTTTTAGAGATGAGGTCTTGCTCTGTTGCCCAGGCTGGTCTTGAACTCCTAGCCTAAGGCGATCCTTCTATCTCAGCCTCCCAAACTGTTGGGGTTACAGGCATGAGCCACTATGCCCAGCCAAGTCTTTTTTCTATTATGATTTATGATGAACACACAATAGAAACTTTTTCCTTTTATCAATTCCACAGTCAGATTTCCCCAGTTGTTTCCAAAATGTCCAATATGTAGCTTTGAATAAATGAATACAAATGTCCTGTAGTGAAACAACGGGACACAACTCATAATGCATGTTGCACAGTCATTTTTCAACTGTGCTGTAATATGAAGTTGTGGTTAAGAATTTATACAGTCGGGATGAGTGAACCTTTCTAAGAATTGCTTTTGAAGAGCATCTGGGTAGCATATATCAAGGAACTTCAACATGTTCTTAACCTTGAGTCCACTTCTGCATATCTATCACAATAAAATCACTCTAAATTTAAAAAGAAAAAGTTATAAATGCAACAATATTCATCATGGAATTGCTGAAAATAGCAAAATATTAGTAATGACAATTATGGAATGGCTTAAAAATACTATGACATAGGCCGGGCGTGGTGGCTTATGCCTGTAATCCCAGCACTTTGGGAGGCAGAGGCGGGCGGATCACAAGGTCAGGAGATCAAGACCATCCTGGCTAACACAGTGAAACCCCATCTCTACTAAAAATACAAAAACAAAATTAGCCAGGCGTGGTGGCAGGTGCCTGTATTCCCAGCTACTTGGGAGGCTAAGGAGGGAGAATGGCATGAACCTGGGAGGCGGAGCTTGCAGTGAGCCGAGATTGTGCCACTGCACTCCAGCCTGGGCTACAGAGTGAGATTCTGTCTCAAAAAAAATAAAAATATAAAATATAAAATAAAATAAAAAATAGAAATACTATCACATAAGGAATACCATGCAATCATCAAATATGATGTTTAAGAGGACTATATACTACCATGGAAAATAATCTTCTAATGATAATAGGTAAGAGCAGCCTGTGGCTGGGCACGGTGGCTCACACCTATAATCCCAGCACTTTGGGAAACTGAGGTGGGCGGATCACCTGAGGTTTGGAGTTTGAGACCAGCGTGGCCAACATGGTGAAACCCCGTCTCTACTAAAAATATAAATAATTAACCAAGCGTGGTGGTGTGTGCCTGTAGTCCCAGCTACTCGGGAGGCTGAAGTGGGAGAACAGCATGAACCCAGGTGGCAGAGGTTGCAGTGAGCCGAGATCATGCCACTGTACTCCAGTCTGGGTGACACAGCCCGAATCTGTCAAGAAAAAAAAGAAAGAAAGAAAGAAAGAAAGAAAGAAAGAAAGAAAGAAGGAAAGAAGGAAGGAAGGAAGGAAGCAAAGAAAGAAAGGGAAAGAAAGAAAGAAAGAAAGAAAGAAAGAAAGAAAGAAAGAAAGAGCAGCCTGCAAAATCAAACTTACAGAATGAGTAAAACAATGTTAAACCTATGCTGGAAAAATACTAAAACATTTGCTAACAGTAGATACTTAGGGTCACTGTTCTTCATTATTTTTATATAATTTTTTCTATTTTCCAAATGGTATTGTGATTATTTTGACTCCAGATATGAACAGGCCAAAGCCAATTTATTCACGTGTAATCACCGGCTTTTTAAAATTTTTGATTGGTATCAATAGCTATAAATACAACTTACCCTTGAACACCCCAGGCTTAAACTGTGCAGATCCACTTATATGTGGATTTTCTTCTGCCTCTGCCACCCCTGAGACAGGAAGACCAACCCCTCTTTTCCTCCTCCTCAGCCTGCTCAGTGTGAAGACAAGAGGATGAAGACTTATGATGATCCACTTTCACTTAATGAATGGTAAATATATTTTCTCTTCCTTATTATTTTCTTAATAACATTTTTCTTTTCTCTAACTTATGAGAATATAGTATATAATACATATACAAAATGTATGTTAATCAACTGTGTATGTTATTGGCAAAGCTTTCAGTCAAGAGTAGGCTGTTAGTAGCTATGTTTTTGGGCAGTAGGTACAAAGGTTATACATACCAACCTGTGCAAGATGGTGAGATCCTGTCTCTACCAAAAAAAAAAATTTTTTTTTTAATTAGCTGGGCATGGTGGTATGTGACGGTGGTCCCAGCTACTCAGGAGGCTGAGGTGGGAGGATTGCGTGAGCTCAGAAGTTCAAGGATACAGTGAGCTAGGATCATGCCATTGCACTCCAGCCTGGGCGACAGAGAGATTCTGTGTCTATTAAAAAAAAAAAAAAGTCATACATGGATTTTTGACTGTGTGGAGGTTGGCGCTCCTAACCCCGCATTGTTCAAAGGTCAATTACAGTTACGTGGAGCTGAGAGAGCTATAGGCTTTTCCCCCTCTCCTTCCTCTGCAGCTTGAACATCCTTGCTACCAAGTAACATGTTAAAATGAAAGGAAGGCTCAGACCAAATTCTGACATGTGCTCAGGCACTTATTAGAAAGATCCTAAAAGTGTTTATATAACTTGTTCTGCAAGCTGGATGAAGTCCCTACTTTCAGAAATTTTAGGTGCTTTGCCACCCTTGCATGAAAGAAGCTGCGTGAATGAATCAGGACTCAGTTATCCATACAGTTGGCAGGAGGAAATTGGAAAACTTCCAATTATCAACTAGTCCCAAGAATGTTTAGGAATCATGCTTTTTGTACTATCATCCTTCCCACCTCCTTTTTTTTCTTTTTGGTACACTGGACAGGGTAACTTTAAAGTATTTTAGCCAATCTCACATCTTGACTTCCACTAATATTATAAATGAAAACTCATTTTTAATACTCCTGTTCTGCCTAGCAGAGGAAAAGGTAAACCCTCTCTGGTAGAAGATATCACCATCTTCACACTCTACCATTTTTTAAATAAACAATGTTCAGCATTCATTCAAAAATTCTTAGAAATATCAGGCTGGGCGCGGTGGCTCACATCTGTAATCCCAGCACTTTGGGAGGCTGAGGCAGGTGGATTACCTGAGGTCAGGAGTTCGAGAGCAGCCTGACCAACATGGCAAAACCCCATCTTTACTAAAAATACAAAAATTAACTGGGCATGGTGGTGGGTGCCTGTAATCCCAGCTACTCAGGAGGCTGAAGCAGAAGAATCTGGGAGGCAGAGTTTGCAGTGAGCCAAGATGGTGCCACTGCACTCCAGCCTGGGTGATAGAGCGAGACTGTCTCAAAAAAAAAGTTCTCAGAAATACAAAAAATTTGCTAGGCATTAGTGGCGAATGCCTGTAATCCCAGCTACTCGGGAGGCTGAGTCAGGAGAATGGTTTGAATCTGGGAGGCGGAGGTTGCGGTGAGCCGAGATCATGCCATTGCACTCCAGCCTGGGCAACAAGAGCGAAACTCCATCTCAAAAAAAAAAAAAAAAAAAAAAAATCAAAATAAGCCAAGAGAGGGGGAAAAAACCCAAATAAACAATAGCAATAGATCCACAGGTGATCCAGATGTTGAAGTTAACAGACAACGTGGTTTAAAGTAACTATGATTAATATGTTCAAAAATAAATAAACAGGCAAGGTGCAGTGGCTCACGCCTGTAATCCCAGCACTTTGGGAGGCCCACGCAGGTGGATCATGAGGTCAGGGGATTGAGACCACCCTGGCCAACATCGTGAAACCCCATCTCTACTAAAAATACAAAAATTAGCTGGGTGTGGTGGCGCTCGCCTGTAATCTCAGCTACTCCGGATGCTGAGGCAGGAGAATCACTTGAACCTGAGAGGCAGAGATTGCAATAAGCCGAGACCGTGCCACTGCACTCCAGCCTGGCAACAGAGTGAGACTCTGTCTCAAAAAATAAATAAATAAAAATAAATAAATAAAAAGGGATAGCAGATAAAAAGATGGAGAATTTCTTACCCTTTATAGAACTGAAATCTAAAAAAGAATGAAGTTGAAATTCCAAAGCCAAAGTACATTACCATTATAACAGTATTACATTTTTAGAAAGTTCTTGCTGAGTGTGAGCTGAGACAACATATGTGTTCTTTTGTGGAGTCACAATCTTACTACTCCCTAGCTAGGAGCTAAGGAGGCTCCTAAACGCCTACAGCCACTGTGGAAGTTCAGACACTAGCAGTCACATACTGATGAACTGAAGCCATTGCAAGGAAGCTGTGAGGGTTACATGACATCCTCAGAGTGCATAGATGAGCCAGCAAAACGAGGTCTCCTTCCAAACTTGGGATTTAGCTACCATAGGCAGCAATGCTGTTATGTAATTTAAGGGAACTTGGCAATAAATGAAATAACAGTTAATCTATAATTTCTCCAAATCACTGATCCTTAAAGTCGGGTTCAGGCAAACCAGAGTATGTAGACAATCTCCTAGGTTTTAGGGAGGAAATGCTAAAACTTATGTTTACGTTTAACTCATGTTTGAAATGCCTATATATTTATTTTACACCATGTACTTACTATGTTGGTATTGTAGAATATATTAACTTACAAATAAATAGATATGCATCTTTTGGAAGTAAGTTTAAATTTTTTTTTAATTGCTGGCCAAAGTTTGGAGACCATTTTTTTCTAAACCTACATATTTATTTACTAAATTCCATGTTGCATCTACTAAATCATGAATAAAATCTTACCACAGTTGGTTAATATCTGAATTTGGAGTTGCATTTGTTTCCTCAGTTTTCTTCATCTATAAATCCTCGGCACTCAGCTGTTTTGTGAACTAGGCTAAAATGGCGATCTCATTTGCAGAAAATAAAATAGTTTTCTCAAAGTGAAGTTATTTCCCATACATTTTTATTAAACCTTTGCTTATTGTTATTATTTGTTTTCTAGTGTGTTGGTAACAATAAAACAGATGAATAAGTAGAGAATTAGTAATAAAAGAAACATCAAGATATAGTTTTTTTATAGCTTGCCTGCTTTTTTTTAATACAGATACATGCTCTTATTTGTGATTTTTTTATTGCAGATGTATAATATACTCATATATTTATTCTTACCTTTTTTGATGGAATTAAATTTATCAGGTAAAGGTTTGGTAAGGTCGCTCTGACTCCCAAGATATGGTGATGCCTGGAAAAACTTGTGAAGATTATTTTATTTTATGGCTTTGTTATCTGGTATCTGTTAATAGCACTTGGAAGAATAACAAATTATTTATACACAAACAAACTGATAGTTATAAAAGCAGATTTTGAGAGTAGATAAGGGAAGGAAGTAAAGGCCTGCGGCAGCTAAAGAAGTGAGAAAGTCCAGTAAAAGGTACAGAAAATAAACTTCCTCCTACCTCCCAGTTTTGCCGGAGGCAGACCCTGCAACTGAGAGTCTTAAGAGTTGGAAGAAAACTCAGAAGTCATCTACCCCACTGTGACTGAAGGGATTCTGAAAACATGGGACTTACAGTATTAAAACTGGGAAAGTCCCAGCAAACCAGGAGGAGTTGGTCATGCCTCCTACCTTCCGCAAGAATACCTTTTGACATGATCACATATGCTATTATTGTTCCCAATTTACAGATGAGGTTGGGTGGTCAGCCAAACCTCTGTTAGAATATTCTCAGTGATGGGAAACTAGATAGTGGTTCTACTGGATGCTTCTGCCTCAGAATGAACTATTTTCCCCTCTCATTTACGCATTGGTCCTTTTTTTAATGAAAATCACATAGGACTTTTATTTGGTAAGTCTAGAAAATCAACTTGCTGAGAGGTCCAAAAAAAAAAAAAAAAAATCAAACAACAACCATACCCCTTCTTCCCTCCAACTCAAGTACATTCATTTCCCGTCCAAGTATTAATCAGGCCTGACCCTGTCGAGCTTCCAAGATCAGATAAGTTCGGGTGTGTTCAGGGTGGTATGGCCATAGACTTCATATTCATTTCAGTTTAGCCCAGCACACAGTACCTGTGCTAGGCCCAGGAGGGGATCTGAAAAAGAGCATGGACAAATGAACAAATCTAGAAAGACTATTTGATAAATGTGTCTAAACATGGTAGCCCAAAACAGTGCCTCTTTGGGAATAAAAGTGTAATATGCAATGCATACAAGAAATAGAAGTGTGGATAACTAAATCCAGACTGTAGCAAGCTGTTTGCTATAGTCTGCTATAAGTTGCTGTAGTTTGTCCAATCACTCATACTTGACAAGTTAATTCAAATTGGCTTGATTATGTGGACATCTTCAGCTCAAAGAGTAAATGACAAATTTATTCAGAGACAAAATTGTACTGTAAAAATAGTATTACGAAGATAATTTTGAAGGCCGGACATGGTGGCTTTCACCTGTAATCCCAGCACTTTGGGAGGCTGAGGTGGGTGGATCCCTTGAGCCCAGGATTTCAAGACAAGCCTGGGCAACATAGCGAAACCCTCTCTCTACTAAAAATACAAAAAAATTAGCCAGGCATGATGGCATGTGCCTGTGGTCCCAGCTACATGGGAGGTTGAGGTGAGAGAATCACTGGCACCTGGGAAGTCAAGGCTGCAATGAGCCATGATCGCGGCACTGTACTCCAGCCTCAGCAACAGGAGTGAGATTCTGTCTCAATAAAAAAAAAAAAAAGATAATATTGAGGGGGAGGAAGGAAAAACTCAAGGAAAGCCACAGTTACCATTACAATTATAATCCATATTCACTAACTATCATTACTAACAAGGATATAAAACCAGTTATGGTTAAATGTACTTAAGGTGTTAATTTAGCAGGTGTGCAATGACATTGCAATGTAGAATAAAACAGAAACCTGGAGTGATTTTTGCAATGCAAAGTAAAGAAGAGAGGCTACAATTAATATTAAAAATACAATTAATTTAGGTTGCTGTGGGCAATCACTTTACTTAACATTAGCCTGAAATGTACTTTAAGATAAAAATAATCTGGCTCTTCTTTCTTTCCTTTTTTTGGATTAGGTTTCCGCAGAGGCCAAATATACCAGATGACTGTGAAATCTTCACTTTAATTTGCATGCGTAAGTATAGTCTTGGATATTAGAAATGAGAAAAAATGAAATGTAACTGATCAAGTGTAAGGGAATACATCCTGATTAAGAGAATAGAATCAATTTTCGGAAATCTAGGAGTAAATGCTCTGTGTCAATAGAAACAAATTTAAGCTTACATCATGGCCAGCAGATTTTAAAAATTTCTACTGATAATTCTATAACATAAGTTTAACCTGCTTTCTGACTTTTTTAATGCAAAAGGTTGTTTAATTGACTTGTCTAAATCTGTCAGGTATTTTGGAGGTTCATATGCATGAACTTGACACTAAAAGCCAAAACCAGACAACAGCATGCTATGCACATGGGAAGTAAATAGATAACATATAATTTTTGTATTTGGCTTGGAATCATTTAAAGTGATGGTTATCACTAGTGCCAGCTATTTTTGATATCATGTAATTTTTCAAAGTGATATCTAGATGTGGCTCTGGTTCCTGAAATCTTAGCCAGTTATGGACCAAAAAATGCAGTTTTAAAATAAAGTAATAAAATTAGCATAGTTTTTTTTTTTTTTTTTGGACAGAGTTTCACTTTGTCCCCCAGGCTGAAGTGAGTGCAGTAGCACAATCTCGGCTCACTGCAAGCTCTGCCTCCCGGGTTCACGCCATTCTCCTGCCTCAGCCTCCCGAGTAGCTGGGATTACAGGCATCCACCACCACGCCTGGCTAATTTTTTGTATTTTTAGTAGAGACGGGGTTTCACCATGTTAGCCAGGTTGGTCTCGATCTCCTGACCTCGTGATCCGCCCACCTCGGCCTCTCAAAGTGTTGGGATTACAGGCGTAAGCCACCACGCCCGGCCAATATTTTACATATGCAGAATATTTTAGACAATGGATTTTTATTTTGATTAAAAGTGCTATACAAATAAAAAATAAAAATAAAACCTCTTGGGTTTGAGTGTCAAGAAATTAAAAAATGTATACCATTACACTTCCACACTATTTAAAGTGCAACTGACAAACTGCCCCATCTTAGAGTATTTTCCCAAGAGTAAAGAGGGTGAGTACCAGAGTAAAGAATAAATAGAGTAATTAAAGAAAGTGGGTAATATTGTTACTTTTCATGATTAGTTAGCCTAAGAAGCAAGAGAGCTGGCAGAACTTTAGAGGGTTCCTTAAAATAAATTTCTGGTCTTTTTGTTGAACACATCTGATCTATCTGTTGTCTCTAAGATTTTTTTTTTAATCTCATCCATCTTCCTCTGGTCTTGTCTCCTGATTATATTTTAGCAGTGTAAGGGAGAGGCTATGTTCACTTCTCTACTTCTTTCCAAAGAAATTTTCTTTTTTCTTTTTCTTTGAAAATAAGAAAACAACTTTCATTGGCTGGGGCAAGGTTTTAGGGTGGAAAAAGCATTAGGTTGCTTTCAGATTTTTTATACAGGGCTCCAATTGTTTTATTTTTTATATTATTATTATTATTATTTTGGAGACAGAGTCTCACTCTGTTGCCCAGGCTGGAGTGCAGTGGCATGATCTTGGCTCACTGCAACCTCCGCCTCCCAGATTCAAGTGATTCTCCTGCCTCAGCCTCCGGAGTTTCTGGGCTTACAGGCATGTGCCATCACGCCTGTCTAATTTTTGTGTTTTTAGTAGAGACAGGGTTTCACCATGTTGGCCAGGCTGGTCTCCTATTCCTGACCTCAGGTGATCCATCCGCCTCAGCCTCCCAAAGTGCTGGGATTACAGGAGTGAGCCACCACGCCCCACCTGATTATTTTATTTTGTATTCTTGCTTTTAGAATTATTCCGTATATCAACACAGCTGGTCTTATTACAATAATTTTGATATTTTAAACAAATCAATGATGCTAAGGAACGTCACTGAGTGGTGACATGTCTGTGAAAGCCTTTATATGGAAACTAAGATATCTTTGTTAGGAATGGGGAAACAAAGGTAAATGTGATAATAATGTATCATAATGTCTCAACTTAGTCATTGTGAATCTCTCACTGTCAGATTAAGATGTACATGCAGTGTATGTTAATTACGGAAATGCATTCTGCCTTATACATGCAGAATTATATCTTAGAGAACTTCTCCCCAAGCTTTTTGCTAACCAAATCATCTTTTCAACTATATACAGGTCTTTGAAATTCCATCTCTTCAATATTTTATGAGAGAGTGTGTTGACTTGAAGAAGTTAGAAATGGCAAATTCCCTTCCAAACCTGTTTTTCTGCTCTTACTATATCTCTAAACTAAACATGTTGGATTTGCACTTATTCGGGTCTAGGTAAGTCACTAAATAAGGATAATCAGTTATGTAGGATGTTATTCATGAGTATAGAATATGACCAATTCAAAAACCCAACCAGTGAACATGGATGAGATTTTTTAAATAAAAACCAACAAGTCAGAACAGTTATTTCTTGTGTTTAAATTTCAGATGAACTCTGAAAATTGTTTACAAAAGTAGATTCTTAAATTTATAACAAAGTATAAAACTAAAGACTATGACAGCCAATATAAGCATATATCCCTTCCAAATATCACAAACAAGAAACAAAACAGAAATACTTTTAAAGAACTTTTAAAGTTCTTCGCTGATATACTGGTTTCTTATTCAGCTCAGATATTTTATCAGACTAAGATATATACTTTAACCAAATATATAAACCAATTTAAGAGGAATTTAGGAGCATATTGCTTTTGACATAGTTATTATAAGTTAATGGTCATTTCACTACTATTATCCATTCCAAAGGTGCTTACACCTTTAGAAACAAACTTTTTTTTTTTTTTGAGACAGAGTCTTGCTCTGTCACCCAGGCTGGAGTGCAGTGGTGCGATCTCGGCTCGCTGCAACCTCCGCCTCTCGGGTTCAAGCAATTCTCCTGCTTCAGCCTCCTGAGTAGCTGGGACTACAGGCGCGTGCCACCACACCAGGCTAACTTTTTGTATTTTTAGTAGAGATGGGGTTTCACCATGTTAGCCAGGATAGTCTCGATCTCTTGACTTCATGATCCGCCTGCCCCGGCCTCCCAAAGTGCTGGGATTACAGGTGTGAGCCACCGTGCCCGGCCAGAAACAAACTTTCAAGGAAGCTCACCACGTGCTGGTGGCCAAATCTTAACTTTTGCCCCTGAGTTATATCTTAGTATTCTTTGTGTCTGTGTTTGTAAAATGTAAGATTTGGAATTTCTTTTCATGTAATTGATTTTTCATTCCTTTATACAACACTCAATATTGATGAACATGTACCATGTGCCAAATGCAGCACAATTTGTACTAGATTAAAATTCAGAGGACTAAAATTAACCACAACAATAACAAATTACTTAACCTTAAAGGCCTCCATTTAATAACAGAGAGGAAAGATATGGACAAGGTGTTCTGCTCAGCATTTTTGGTATGCATATCACTCAATCTTCACAACAACCATATGTAAAAGGCATAAGTGTAACCCATTGTACAGATGAAGTAACTTAATAACTTGCCAAAGAGCACCCAGTTAGGGAAAGGCAGGATCAGAAATACAGCCCAGCACTGTCTACTCTAAACTTGGTTGTTAATGACCTTCCTGGTGCTGCATCTCACAGGGAAGAGACAGTGAGCTCAGTGGGTGGAGGGAGCTGGTGTTACCAAGGAGGTGGTATTTCAAGTGGTTCTCTAAATAACCCGTTATCAGGCAGTTGACGCAGGAAAGAATGTTGGTCAGGGAAATGGAGCACAGAGAAGTGTATTATAGGCAGGTTGTGTGGAGCAGGTCCAAAAGTGTGAAAGAGAATAGCATGTTTGCCAAAATGCTGGTGCTATTAAGGTAGGCAGAAGTGCCCTTGCAGAAGGCCTGAATACCACCTAGATTCCATCCTTTAGTTAGACACTGGGATAAAAGTAGGAGTGCAGTAGGGGTGGGGCCTTAAATAATTTTATGCAAGGAACGAGTTATCGGATTTGTGCTTTAAAAGGTAACTGGTAGAGAAGTGTGGAAAGTGGATGGAAGGAGGCAGTGGTGGTGCTGGCCGTGGTGCAAATAGAGGCAGGGAGCCCACTGCCTTGTTCTCTATGAATGATGATCAGGCTATCACCAAAGGCTGAGAGAAGTGGCGGCCTGAGTCTTGATGTACAGTGGAATATAGAGAGGAAAGGAGGTACATGATGCTCAGATTTCTGAATTAGGGAACTGGAAGGATGGTGCCCATTCCTTGATGGAACTCTAAAAGGAACAGATGAGGGTGAAGAGGTAATGCATTCCATTCTGCATGTGATGAGCTTGGTGACTGTGTGCCATTCCACTGGGTGATTACCAAGAAGTAGTTAGGCATATCTGGGGTGTCATTATTTCATTAATGGTCCCACTCAAGAGCCCCCCCCTTATCCGTGCTCTGCCTGTTTTTTTGTTTGTTTGTTTGTTTTTTTGTGAGGCAGAATCTCACTGCTACACCCAGGCTGGAGTGCAATGGTGCGATATCGGCTCACTGCAACCTCCACCTCCTAGGTTCAAGCGGTTCTCCTACCCCAGCCTCCCGAGTAGCTGGGACTATAGGTGCGTGCCACCATGCCCGGCTGATTTTTGTATTTTTAGTAGAGACAAGGTTTCACCATATTGGCCAGGCTGGTCTCAAACTCCTGACCTCAAGTGATCTGCCTGCCTCAGCCTCCCAAGGAGTGCTGGGATTACAGGTGTGAGTCACTGCGCCAGGCCTGCCCTGCCTGTCTTATCAGTCACCAAGGCCTGTCACTTCTGCCTCCCCTCCCTTCCTTCCTCCCTTCCTTCCTTCTCTCCTTCCTTCACTCCTTCCTTCCCTTTATTTTTCTCTCTCTGCCTCTTTCTTCCCTTCTTCCCCTTCTCCCCCCTCCCTCCTTCCCTTCCCCCTCTCCCTCTTTCTCTCTTTCTTTCTTCCTTTTCTTTCTCTCCTTTCTTCTTTCTCTTTCTCTCCCTTTCTTTCTTTCTTTCCCCTTCCTTTCTCTCCCCTTCCCCTTTTTCTCTTCCTCCTTCTTTCCTTTCTTTTTCTTCTTTCTCTCTCTCCTTCCTTCTTTCTCTCTTCTTTCTTCCTTTCTTTTCTTTCTCTATCTTTCCTTTCTCTCGCTCCCCTTCCCTTCCCCTTTTCCTTCCTTCCTTCCTTCCTTCCTTCCTTCCTTCCTTCCTTCCTCCCTTCCTCCCTCCTCCCTCCTCCCTCCCTCCCTTCCTTCCTCTCTCTTTCTCTCTTTCTTTCGACAAGGTCTCACCCTGGAGTGACTGGCACAATAACAGCTCACTAAAGCCTCAAACTCTCAGGCTCCAGTGATCCTCCAACCTCAGCCTCCTGAGTAGCTGGTAGTACAGGCACACACCACCACACCCAGCTAATTTTTAAAATTTTTTTGTACAGACAAGGTCTCCCTGTGTTGCCTGTGCTGTTCTCAAACTCCTAGACTCAAGTGATTCTCCCACCTCGGCCTCCCAAAGTTTTGGGATTACAGGCGTGAGCCATCTACATCCTTAATATTTCTTAAATCTCCGCTTAAATAAATCTCTGAGTTGGTCATTTGGATTGGTGTGTGCAATGCCCCGTAACTATGAACACCTTAGCGTTTCTAGTAGGCCCTTCAAAATGACTCAGGCCTGTATCTTTAGCTTTGTCTCTATCCACACCACTCTGCAGAGGCTGCACTCCAGCTATACTGAAGCAGCCACAGTTTGCAAGAGATTATGCTTACTCACTTCTGTTTTGAAGCACAAAGGCATGTGTACAGTCCCCACCACATGCCAGGATGCACACCAGGAGAGGCAATGATGAGTAATATAGGGCTGACTTCCCAGGAGCGCCTAGTAGAAAATTAGAAGATTGTGACTTAGCGGAGTCATATTCATGTCCATTCATTGAAGTTCATTGACAGCAAAAAGCCAGGCCTCCGGATGTTCATTTAAATTAAGTAGTCAATATCCTAATTCAGTGACTCGCAGAGAATCTGGTGGGTTATTTAATCATCACATAAAATAGGTGGTTCATGTACTCATGTTGAGGCAGGAGACTAGGGTCTGGAGGCAGGGAAACTAAGGACTTCCTTGAACTACATTGAAAGGAAAACCCTAACTTTCCACGCCTAAGTAACAAAAGGACCAGAGGCTACCTTTGACCTTTTCTGCCTAGCAGATGGGAAATTGGCTGTCTGTAACCAATCAGACTGACTGCGGGTCCAATCTTCATTTGCAACTTTGTAACTTCACTCCAGCCTCTGAATGGTTGTTGTCCACAACTAATCAGACTGTGGGCGAGTCTTCGTTTGCATAGAAGCATAACTTCATTAAGTACATCCCAGCCTCTGATTGGTTGTTTTTTGCAACCAATCAGATGTTTGCACAGGAGTGTTACCTTTGTATCTTCATTTCAGCCTCTGGTTGGCTGCTTTCTGCAACCAATCAGACTGATTGCAGGCTACCACTTCATTTACGTGAGATGAGCATGAAGTTGCCAAAGGGAAACTTCTTGGGGGTATTTGGACCCAAGAAGATTCTGTATTCGGCCTTTGAGCCGCTGCTCCGCCCGCTCCCACAATGTAGAGTGTACTTTCGTTTTCAATAAATCCCTGCTTTCGTTCTTTTGTTGCTTCTCTGGGTGTTTTGTCCAATTCTTTGTTCAAAACGCCAAGAACCTGGACAACCTGCAGTCACGATCCTTTACTGGTGACAATATTGTTTTATTTTACTGAGATTCCATGTATCAGTGTTAGACACAAAAATCATTTGGTCATGTGCTGCCATAAATAACTATAAAGAAAGTCTATGTGTGCCAATTTCACTTATTCTGGCCTGGATCTCACTGTAGTAGATCAAATGTGAGGAAGAAACAGTAGCCGAGAGAGGCTGGAATTAGTAAAAATTTAAGAGTAGTTCCATCCATTATGTATGCCGTAATAGGCCCTATATGTGAAAAGTTAAAGGAGCTTATTTAATTATGAAGGAAACTATTATACAAGTAAGCAAAACAATTTATAATAAAATATTCTTTATGCTCAGAATTTTAAAAATAGATGTAGACTGGAAAACCTGCAATTTCCTCATTACCATCTAATACATAGAAAGTCAAATCACTTACGGACAGAAACAGACTTGAAAATTTCAGCTGAGAAAACATTTTAGAATAAAAGAAACATTTTATTCAGCACAGTCAAAACAAAACAAAAACAACAAAACAATGTTTAAAATGGACTTTTTGTTAGAGGTGGCCGTTTCACAGTCAAAATTATCCCAGAGAATTGTTTATATTAAAAACAGGCTGAGAATAGTTTGACCTCTGATCACCAAAAAACCTGGAGGATAAACATTCATCTGTCAAGATTTCTCTGGAAAATCCCTTCGCTGCTTCAAAGAGACAGAACAAAGGTAAATAGCATCTGCCACCCAAATCTTGCTGAATAGAGTGATTTATCTTCAGGCCTACTAGCCGGCGACAGGAGCGCACCTCCTCCCTTCTCCTAGCTTCCCGGGTTTATTCATTCCCTGAGCCTGAATCCTGATAAGGGAGCAGAGTAGGGTTTAAGACCTCGGACCCCAGAATACACCACTGCAATTGAATTTTGGTTCCACCTTAAGGTAAACTACGCAGCTGCTGTGAGCCTCAGTTTCCCTACCTATAGAAAGAGGATCGTAGTGGGGAATTGTTGCAGGGGTTAAATGAGATTGTACGGAGCGTGGAGCAGTGACTGGCGTGTGGTAAACGCTCAACTTATGCGGGTTGTAACTGCCTGAGGAGTTTCCTTCGGCGCGCCACTTGGCCTTCTCTTTCTAAATATTAGCATAATAAATATAAATGGACCCAGAACGCGAGGGGGCAGGGGCCACGTGATCGCTCCACGAAAGCCACTTGTAGGGACCTTTAGAGAGTTAGCAATAAGGCTGGAGAAGGAAAAGCCGGCGCGCCCGCGGCCCGCGCGATTTCCCGCCGAGCCCGCGTCCCCGGCGGCGGGCGGGCTCCGGGGGCGCCCGGGCCGCGGCGGCGGCGGCGGCGCGAGCTGCGCCTCCGGGCCGGTGAATCATCCCGGCAGACACCGAGAGCCGCGGCAGCAGAGAGGAGCGCTGAAACATGGCTGAAGCGGCCACGGGCTTTCTGGAGCAGCTCAAGTCCTGCATAGTTTGGTCTTGGACGTATCTGTGGACCGTGTGGTTCTTCATCGTGCTATTCCTGGTCTACATCCTGCGGGTGCCTTTGAAAATCAACGACAATTTGAGCACAGGTAAGGCCTGGGAGCCGGGCCCGCGGCGCCCACCCCTCCCCCGCCCCGGAAAGTTAGTGCAACTCGCGCGGGGCCGCGGCCAGGCGCGCGCTCGGGGACGCGCCAGGGCCCGCGCACCGGAGGCCCGCGGCTACCCGCCAGCAACGCGGCGGCTTAGGCGGCGGGGCCGGGCAGCTGGGCGCGCGGGGGCGGCCGGTGGCCTTCACGGCCCCGCGGAGGAAGAGCTGCGCCGCGCACAGACCGCAAGGCGGGCCGGGCCGGGCCGGCAGCCGCCCTGCTGCGTCGCTGGTGGTCGGGAGACGGAGAAGGACGGGTGTCGCGGGCGAAGGAGTTCCCAGGACACCCCCTCGGGTGTCTGCGCCGGAACTCCGAGGGTTCCCCGGAGTTAGACCGAGTCCTTCCTCACGCCCTCCCGGCTGTGGGTGCCAAGCGGCCGAAGTGTGGTCGGGGAGGCGCCCTCCCGCCCGGCCGCGGAGGCCCGAGGGCGGCTGCCGGAGCGTGCTCGGCGGCGAAGCCCCCTGACCCGGCCGGGCTGTCCGGGCGGCGCCCTCCGTGGCCCGGAGTTGCGTCTTGCCGGGCGTGGGGCTGTCTCTCTGGTTGGGTAGTGGGGAGAGGGGTTCCCGAAGGCACTCTTGGGAGTGTATGGATGACGTGTCAGGTCACCAAATGGATTGTCGAAGGGACCGGAGGGAAGAGGGGAGAGCTGGAATTTCTGAGGGTTTCGGTTGCAGTTTTCAGTGATCTTTGCTGGTCTCCCTTCCCTGTAAAGCTACATATGCTCAGCAAGTGCCGCGTGCCTCCCATCCTTGGTCGGTGGTAAATGCAGGAGGTAATTAACAGGATCTTCACAAACTTGGAGCCAGCCCACTGAGTCGTTAAAAAAACACTCGCAAAGAAAACACACGAGCCTTAACACTCCAGAGAGTTCCGAAACACAAAGTAAATTTTGAGCTAAGGGTTACAGTCCTTTAAATCTGGAAATTTCAAGGTAGAGTGTTTTTGTTTTTGTTTTAAATTTTAATTTCACAGTACTGGGAAATTCTTACAGTCCTGAAGATATATACATATGTACACATATATATCTTCCCTTGTTAATCTCCATACTCTGGGAGTGCAAGTCTGGAAATGCATTTTCCTCAGGTGTTTAGCTGCATTAAAACGCTTTATAAAACGCTTGAGATAATGTACTCATTTTGTTAGGAAACTTGTACCTTTCAGATACTAACTTAAGTATTTTGATTACTAACTTGAACTCATGTTCATATTTACATTTGTTTTGTAGTATCCCTCGGGATCGTGTCCCTGGGAGGCGGATAGGATTCAGCACTCTAGAATTGTCTCACCATTTGAATAGGTGCTGCTCAGCCCTTTTGAGTCTGTCATCGGAAAGACCATGGCTTTCTCGCTTTTCATCTTTTTGGATGGCTGCTTGTCGCAATATTGTCTTCTTCGCTTTAGACAAGTATGTCTCCAGGATACCTTCTGGTCTCAAAGTTCTATACCTTTAAGAAGTTGTTTGAATATATGTTTTAATGGAATTACGTATTTGTTGGTAACAGTGTTAGTCTGTTTTGTGCTGCTGTAACAGAATACCACAGATTGGGTAATTTTTAAAGAACACATTTTATTTCTTGTAGTTCAGGAGTCAGGGAAGTCTTGAGATCAAGGGACTGGCATGTGGGGAGGTCCTTCTTGCTGTCATCCCTTGGTGGAAGGTGGAAGGGTAAGAGAACATGAGAAAACAAGAGGGGGCCCAATTTCACTTTTATAACAAACCTACTCCCTCAATAACAAAATTAATTCATTCTTGAAGGCAGAGCCTTCATGACCTAATTACCACTCACAGGTCCCACCTTTCAACACTTTTGCACTTGGGATTAAGTTTCAAACACACTAGTTTTTAAAATATTAATGTTTCTCCTTATTACACACTTAAAATTTTATTTCATGATATACATTTGTATATCACATTTTCATCAGTTAGGTTAAATAATTACCCATGTATATATGTGTAAGTGTCACATCCAGTGCTCTGTGCAGATCAGGCAAGAAGCAAAATATCTACTGGGAAAATGTGTACTTCTTAAGGAAGGGCATTGTTAGGTCTTCTAGCAATTTAAATCTAGCATTTCTCAGAGATGCCTTTGTTAATTTGTGTAGGGGCAGTTCTAAGAGATAGCGAAAATATGAAGATGAACGTGCCATCCGGGCTGTACCTTGCTAGACACATGATAGAAGACCTGATGATGCTGGACTTTTCAGTTTGGTTTCATGCTCATTTCAGTCATAAAGAAAGATAAAAGGGGAAGCACACAGAGAGCACTCACCTCTCTGCTGTTTTTATGAGAGGGTAGCAGGATCTGGGGTGGGAGGAGGACTTTGGCATTAATTTTGAGACATGAAATTATAGCCACAAACCACCCTAGAACAGTTTAGGTTTTTCAAAAAACAGTTGCAGACATTAGAGGCCTATTTTCTTCCCTTTTAAGTAACAGTGAGAAGTTATAGTAGGAAAACTGCCAAAAGGTTGTTGTCAACTTAATTCCCTCCTTTCCTTGCCAATTCCCCTCCCCTTTGGGAAAAAGTTTCTGTACTGAAGTTATTGGCAAGGAAGGCCTAGGGAGAAAGAAGTCATTAGCCAGCACCTCTGGGAGGGGAGGCAGCGGCTAGCCTGGTCTAACTTGTCCTTGCAGGGAGGTCTAAAAGAGTTCTAATGGGACTAACTTTGCTGTTCTTCAGCCCTGTGGTGCTTACTCTTCCTGTGATGAAGGCAAGTGTGTTCCTGGAGAGGTTACTGAATCTGGAGCTGCTTTTAGGGAGTTGCAGATGGCGCAGGCCTCCCTTCCTCCTCAAGGAAGCCAAAGACACCATCACAATCAGGCAGCCAGGAGCCAGGGCTTCCATAGGCCCAGCTCTGTACCTGTAGGGGGATGGAATCTGGTAAAAGTGTTCTGGAGTCGTTCTTGGATATCTGCTTGGTATCTTCTCAATATCTTGACCATCTGTGACAATTTTAATCCTCATTTGATCATATTTTATGGTAAATGAGCTTAACTCGATTTTTTTTTTCAATTTAGATGCCTCCTAATGTACTATAACAGGTGCTATGATAAGAAAGATGAATGAGTTTGTAAAACCCAGGGTAAATAAGGAGTTTACTACAAGAATACAACTTCCCATATGCAAGATGGGGCTGGGCAAGGCTGTGAGAGCTTCTCTTGAATTGAGCCTAAGAGGATGAGGAGAATTCCATGATTGAGGACTCAGAGGTGGACCTCCCAAACAAAGGGACAAAGTTGTGAAAGTGCAGGTCAGATTCAGAGAAGAGCGAATCGTGGAATTTAATTTAAAATAATAAAAGAAAAGGACTTTGATGAACAACCATACGGTTTTTAGCTCTTACATCGTGTAGTTTTCCAAGTAAAAATGCTTTGAATGCTGTTTTTAAGGTATACTACTTCCCTACTCCCACCAGCTTGGCTCGTGTGACCTTCGTTGCATTGAGCCAGTGCCATTTAGGGTAGGGATATAGTTCAAAGAATTCCACAGTATTCTCTTAGACCGTACAGAGAAACCTTAACATTGGCAACCACATCTTGTAATGAAAATGAATTTTAAAAAAGAAAGGGGAGAAAACGAACATAATAGGAATAGTACATAGTGGCTAGCTTTGATAATAGTTTTTTTTGTTTGTTTGTTTTTTAAGAGAGTCTTAGTATGTTACCTAGGTTGGGCTTGAACTCCTGGGCTTAAGGGATCCTCCCACCTCAGCCTCCCTAGTAGCGAGTACTACAGGTGTGTGCCACCATGCCCAGCTGCTGGTAACTGATTTTTGAGGCTCTGCTCTTGATTTGGATACAATAGTGTTAAAATAGTTTTATGATTTACTGAAAATAGAATGAAATTTTAACAAGGTTTTTAAAAGACCCCAAATAATATTACTTGTCAGTTTTCAAGTGAATTAATATCATAAAGCAATACTTTTCCAAAGGGCAGAAAATTAATTGTAGATTGGCACAGTCATGCAGGATATTATTAAAATAGGTGAGTCTTAAAAAATAGTACCATAACTTATACAGTGGTGTTGATGGCACTTTCTCATCTACCCTATGTTATAAAGTTTTTTGCTGCTGAATTTAAACACCTTTTCCTAAAACGGGCAACTTTGCTGTTTTTGCAAAAAGCAGCATAAATGATTATCCAATTCTTTTTCTATTTGCTGAAAAGCAAGTTTTCAAAGATCTTTGAAGTCCGTTTTCATTCCTTTTGGATAGCCTGATCTAGGCTTAAAGTTATTTATTTACTTATGTTTGAGACAAGGTTTCACTCTGTCACCCAGGCTGGAGTGCAGTGGTGCAGTCACAGCTCACTGCAGCCTCAACCTGCAGGCTCAAGCAATCCTCCTGTCTCAGCCTGCCACCTCAGTCTTAGTAGCTGAGACTACAGGTGCACACCACAATGTGTGGCTAATTTTTTTTTTTTTTTGTAGAGACAGGGTCCCCTGTGTTCTTGAACTCCTGGGCTCAAGCAGTCTTACTGCCTCCACCTCCCAAAGTGCTGGGATTGCAGGTGTGAGCCACCGTGCCTGGTCAAGTTATTTAGAAGACTTTTTTGTGTGTTAATTAAGCTCATGAATACAGTTGTAAAACTCTTATATTGTTGACGTGATATATAACTTAGGCTGCAGCTCAGTTTTGGCATTTTTTCATGTTGAGAATTTTTGCTCTAAATTTACTTAACATTTAGATTTTAATTTACTTAAAATTTACATAACATTGGATTTCCCTTCTAGAGGGTCTGGTTGCAGTTTACATAGGTCTTTTGCCCCCGTTGTGCCTGTTGTCTAAAATGTTCTTCCCTATCTGTAAATCCCACCCATCTATCAAGGACCAGCTGGCATGCTGCCTTCTGATCCTTTCAGCTGCAGAAAAGACAGGCTTACCTTGGAGATATTGCAAGTTTGGTTCCCGGCCACTGCAATAAAGTGAGTCCCATGAAATTTTTGGTTTCCCAGTGCATATAAAAGTTATAGTCACACTATATTGTATTATATTAAGAGTGCAGTAGCATTATATCTAAAAGACCAATGTATATACCTTAATTTAAAAATCCTTTATTGCTAAAAAAAAAAAATGCTATCTGAGCCTCAGGAAGTCATAATCTTTTTGCTGGTAGAGAGTCTTGCCTTGATGTTTATGGCTGCTGACTGATCAGGGTGCTGGTTGTTAAAGGTTGGGGTAGCTGTGGCAATTTCTTCAAATAAGACAACCGTAAAGTTTGCCACATGGATTGGTTTTCCTTTCCAGAGAAAGATTTCTCTGTATCATGTGATGCTGTCTGATAGCATTTTACCCACAGTAGAACTTTCAGAATTGGAGTCAATTTTATCACCCTGCCACGGCTTTATCAATGAAGTTTATGTAATATTCTAAATCCTTTGTTGTCATTTCAGCAATGTTCACAGCATCTTCACCAGGAGTAGATTCTATCTCAAAACACTTCCTTTGCTCATCAAAAGAAACAGCTCTTTATCCGTTCAAGTTTTACAAGGAATTACAACAATTCAGTCACATCTTAAAGCTTCAGTTCTAATTCTAGTTATTTTGCTGTTTATGGCATGCCTGCAGTTACTTTACCTTATATGAATTATGGTATATGTGTGTGATATATGTGGGTCAGTGTTTGTGTATATATGCATCTTTTTTTGTATATGTATGTTTTATTACTTCTTCTAGATTCTAGTTCTTCATCTTCCAGTGTTAATTCCTTGTACAAAGTAGGTCCTTATCATTCACTGGATGAATGAATATCCAAGTTACGGTGTATTTAGTGAGCTGGGATTGGAACAATACAATTGATCAAATGCATTACTGAGTATGTGCCCCATCTAAGTTTGCAGCTTTAGATTGTGGTCAGAGGCTGTTACAAGATCTTATATATTCTATGATGGGTCATATGCATCTAAAGCATGGTGGTTCAGTTTATGAATATATAAAAGGACAATTTTTTGATTAATGTCAGCTTTGAGTTTAGAATGTATCCCAGACATCTTAGTTGCCCTTAATTATTTTTGGAGATATTTTTCTCAGCCATTAATAAAGCAATCCGAATGATGCATTTTTCTCTGACCTTGAGTTTTTGTATATGTAAAATAATGGCTTTACATTCATTAAGTTTCCTTCTAGTTCTGGGATTCTGTGTCTGACGATGAATTTCATTGAGTGCAAAGTGTAGCACCAAGATAATACATAGACTTAATGAGTATACATGTTTTTTACAGTTTGGACTCTTAATTCTTAGTGAATACAAGTCCAGATTTCGTATGACTTCCTGCACTGGGTTCCATTGCATTGAAAATACAATCTAAGTGTATTACCTTCATTTACAAAGTCTGATGCTATGGCTCTTTCTTACCCCTCAAATCTGAACTTCCACCTCTCTTTTTCTAGATCACCACCCTCCAAATATGCTGGGATTCTTTTTTTTTTTTTTTTTTTCTTTTTTTAAGACAGAGTCTTGCTCTGTTGCCCAGGCTGGAGTGCAGGGACGAGATCTCAGCTGACTGCAACCTCTGCCTCCTGGGTTCAGGTGATTCTCATGCCTCACCGTCCCAAGTAGCTGGGATTACAGGTGCATGCCATCATGTCCGGCTAAGTTTTGTATTTTTAGTAGAGACAGAGTTCTCCATCTTGTCCAGACTGGTCTCAAACTTCAGGCCTCTAGTGATCTGTCCCCCTCGGCCTCCCAGAGTGCTGGAATTCTAGGCGTGAGCCACTGCAGACACATAAAATTGTGCTGAAGTATTTCTAATCACTTCGAGTTACAATTCTGTCTGTTAAGTTTCATTTTGCCTGCCAATATTATTCTGAAAAATTTCCCAACCAAATCTTTCTTGTACTACTGTGTCATTGCTCACAGACAATTTTTTTCCACATTGGTAGAACCCTGAACTCCATTCATACAGATAATATGAGGTACTTAACTTGTACATTTGTTTAAGTTCCTTATTGATGCTGGATATTAGACCTTTGTCAGATGCATAGTTTCCAAAAATTGTCTCCATTCTGTAGGTTTTCTGTTGACTCTGTTGATAGTTTCTGTTGCTGTGCAGAGGCTCTCTAGATTTTATTTGTCAATTTTTGCTTTTATTGCAGTTGCTTTTGGTGTCTTCATCATGAAATCTTTGCCCATTCCTGTGTCCTGAATGGTATTATGTAGGTTGTGTTGCAGGGCTTTTATAGTTTTTGGTTTTACATTTAAGTCTCTAATCCATCTTCAGTTGTATATGGTGTAAGGAAGGGGTCCACTTTCAATCTTTTGCATATGGCTAGCCAGATATCCCAGCACCATTTATTGAATAGGCAATCCTTCTCCCATTGCTTGTTTTGTCAGATTTGTCGAAGATCAGATAGTTGTAGGTGTGCAGCATTATTTCTGGGTTCTCTGTTCTGTTCCATTGGTCTATGTGTCTGTTTTTGTACCAGTATCATGCTGTTTTGGTTACTGTAGCCCTGTAGTGTAGTTTGAAGATGAGTAGCGAGTAGCATGATGCCTCCAGCTTTGTTCTTTTTGCTTAGGATTGCTTTGGCTATTTGGGCTATTTTTTGGTTCCATATGAATTTTGAAACAGTTTTTTCTAATTCTGTGATGAATGTCAATGGTAGTTTAATAGGAATATCATTGAAACTGTAAATTGCTTTGGGCAGTATGGGCATTTTAATGATATTGATTCTTCCTATCCGTGAGCATGGGATGTTTTTCCATTTGCTTGTGTCATCTCTGATCTCTTTGAGCAGTGTTTTATAGTTCTTCGTGTAGTGATCCTTCACCTCCATGGTTAGCTGTATTCCTACATTTGTGTGTGTGTGTGTGTGTGTGTGTGTGTGTGTGTGTGTGTGTGTATGTGGTGGGGGGCAATTGTGAATAGGTCTGCATTCCTGGTTTGGCTCTTGGCCTGACTGTTGTTGGTGTATAGGAATGTTAGGGATTTTTGCACATTGATTTTATATCCTGAGACTTTGCTAAAGTTGTCTATTAGCTTAAGGAGCTTTTGGGCTGAGACTATGGGGTTTTCTTTCTTTTTTTTTTTTTAATTTTACTTTAAGTTCTGGGATGCAAGTGCAGAATGTGTAGGTTTGTTACGTAGGTATATGTGTGCCATGGTGGTGTGCTGCACCTATCAACCCGTCATCTAGGTTTTAACCCCTGCATGCATTAGCTATTTCTTCTAATGTTATCCCTCCCCTCACCCCCCACCCCCTGACTGGCCCTGGTTTGTGTTGTTCCTCTCCCTGTGTCCATGTATTCTCATTGTTCAACTCTGACTTATGAGTGAGAACATGCAGTGTTTGGTTTTCTGTTCCTGTGTTAGTTTGCTGAGGATGGTGGCTTACAGCTTCATCCATGTCCCTGCAAAGGAGATGATCTCATTCCTTTTTTATGACTGTATAGTATTCCATGGTGTACGTGTACCACATTTTCTTTATCCAGTCTATCATTAATGGGCATTTGGGTTGGTTCCGTGTCTTTGCTATTGTAAATGGTGCTGCAGTAAACATATGTGTACATGTGTCTTTATAGTAGAATGACTTATATTCTTTGGGTGTATACCTAGTAATGGGATTGCTGGGTTAAATGATATTATTTCTAGTTCTAGATCCTTGAGGAATCGCCACACTGTCTTCCACAAAGGTTGAACTAATTTACATCCCACCAACACTGTAAAGGCGTTCCTGTTTCTTCACAGCCTCACCAGCATCTATGGTTTCCTGACTTTTTAATAATCACCATTCTGACTGGTGTGAGATGGTATCTCATTGTGGTTTTGATTTGCATTTCTGTAATGATCAGTGATGGTGAGCTTTTTTCTATGTTTGTTGGCCACATAAATGTCTTCTTTTGAGAAGTGTCTGTTCATATCCTTTGCCTACTTTTTAATGGGGCTGTTTGATTTTTTCTTGTAAATTTGTTTAAGTTCCTTGTAGATTCTGGATATTAGACTTGGGCAGATGGGTAGATTGCAAAAATTTTCTCCCATTCTGTAGGTTGCCTGTTCACTCTGATGATAGTTTCTTTTGCTGTGCAGAAGCTCTTTAATTAGGTGACTCTAGGGTTTTCTAGATATAGGATCATGTTGTCTGCAAACAGGGGTAGTTGACTTTCTCTCTTCCTATTTGGATGTCTGGGCATTCTATGAATATTTGTGTGGTTGAGATAGTTACTGACTTTGGCCTTACAGCTTGATGATAGACTTGGTCCCTTGACTAGAATGCAATCTTCATATGAGACTGTAAAATGAATAAGTGCTTTGTAGGCTGTAAAATACTATTTAAATCTGAGGCATTATAGTAGGTCTTTTCCTCAGAAGGCTATATTCTATATTCTATAGGCTTGGCTCTCACAGTGAAATGGCACATTAAACTATATAATAGAGTCTTTTTTATCCTTGATATTCTTTCTAAAACTGCACCAAGCAAGATAATGGGTTATTGGATTGTTTGAAACCACACTACTGTCTGTTTGTTGTAAATGTGGAATAATATCTCTCAACATCATTATTGTATTTGAGATGTTGTTGTAAAGATATCTGTAAAGGGCTTTGGATTTTCCAGAAGAGAGAACTTGTAATGAAACTCATTTTTCTTGTTACAGTGGGGCAAGACAGTTGCTGATGTGTTACCATTACCCATCATTTAAAAGTAGCAGGCATTCCTATACTACCTACTGTGCCAAAATAAGGAACTGACAGGCCCAGTTAGTTAGCTGTAGCGGTATTTTATGTTGCTGTGGCTGTGGTATCACTGTTTAATTGCAGTTACCAAATCTCTCAGCAAAGTAAGGCAACATTTATCTGAGAAAGCATTTTTTTCCCTTCTGAATTAACTGAAAGTGCACTGGTTACACTTATACTCTGTGGAGAACCCTAACTTTGGTTCTTTTTTTTCTTTTCTTTTTTTTTTGGAGACGGAGTCTCACTCTGTAGGAGTGCACTGGAGTGCAGTGGTGCAATCTCGGCTCACTGTAAACTCCACCTCCTGGGTTCAAGCGATTCTTCTGCCTCAGCCTCCCGAGTAGCTGGGACTACAGGTGCATGCCACCATACCTGGCTAATTTTTGTATTTTTAGTAGAGACAGGGTTTCACCATATTGGCCAGGGTGGTCTCAAACTCCTGACTTCGTGATCCGCCCGCCTCGGCCTCCCAAAGTGCTGCGACTTTGGTTCTTAAGTTGACCTCCACATCTAATAAAAGACTGTGGTTAAGTATCAGTCTTTCAGAAATTTTGAGCAAGGTTGTAGAGTGTTAAAGGACTTTAAAGGCATCTCTTAGGTCAGTGAGGAAGGACTATTTGTTTTATTATTTAAAAAAGTTAACATTTAAAAACAGCACAAACAGTAGAAACACTCTGAAGTATAAAATCGTCTTAAAAAAGGAAAAAGTTTTTACACATAAGCAGCTCATATCTGGAGTTATTGTGTGACCTAGATTTAGAGTTTTGTCTTGTTTTGGTCAGTTGTTAATACCATTCTGAAGTATTATTTTATTAGTGACAGGTAATAGTAGAATGCTTACAGTTCTTCTCTTTGTTAAGCTTTTCCAGTTTCTGGACTGTCTTGGGAATGAGAATGAAATTTACTTCCCTACAAATTGGGTTTTTTCATTTATTTGATAGACCCTGTTTATTGAACATTCCTAATAGAGCTAATAAAATAATGCTCTTGGGGTGTTTTGCAATTTATTACACCTGCTCCACTCAATTGATTCTCTTTCTGTGACATGTGTTTAGATTTATATAGTGTTACATAATAAGAACTAGTGGGATCTAGTTTGTACTTTTCCCTGGGGCTTGGGTTGGGGAGCGTGTGTATGTTGTTTGTGCAGAATTTCTATTTTCTATCATTGGTATCTTGTATTTAAAGCAAAATAAAACAAATTATACTTTTCTCAGTTCAGGCTCAGAGTTGGCGTGGTTTAGAGAGGAATTTTTGTCTTAGCTTATTTATGTTGCAGAAATATAATGTTTGGCCATTTTCATAAGGCTTTTTAAGGAAAGTATTTTAAATTGTACCTTTACATTTGAGAGATGAAGCATGAGAAGCTAAATTACAATTTTGAAATATTAGAAATTTGCTGCCCAATCGTTCTTTCCTCAAACTGGAAGTTGTATATGCATTATCATTCAATAAAAATCTGAAATGGAATCTTAAAAATCTTATAGCAAATCTAATCAATTAAAGTTATTATCCTAAGAGAAAACTTTTTCTTTCTCTTACATTATTTGAACAAGCAAATTCTGTTTTTAGAGGGAAAGCACAGAAGAGATGGCAACATAACATCAATTAAGTTAGAGCAAAGATATGCAGACTTAGTTTAGGCTATAGAAATATTCCATGGACGGCCGGGCGCGGTGGCTCACGCCTGTAATCCCAGCACTTTGGAAGGCCAAGGCGGGCAGATCATGAGATCAGGAGATTGAGACCATCCTGGCTAACACGGTGAAACCCTGTCTCTACTAAAAATACAAAAAAATTAGCTGGGTGTAGTGGCGGGCGCCTGTAGTCCCAGCTACTTGGGAGGCTGAGGCAGGAGAATGGCGTGAACCCGGGAGGCGGAGCTTGCAGTGAGCTGAGATTGCACCACTGCACTCCAGCCTGAGCGACTGAGTGAGACTCTGTCTCAAAAAAAAAAAAAAAAAGAAAATTCTATGGACACAGAGAGGGGAACATCACACATCGGAGCCTGTGGAGGGGTGGGGGGCAAGGGGAGGGAGAGCATTAGGACAAATACCTAATGCATGCAAGGCTTAAAATCTAGATAACACGTTGATGGGTGCATCAAACCACCACGACGCATATAGGTATACCTATGTAACAAACCTGCACGTTCTGCACATGTATCCCAGAACTTAAAGTATAATAAAAATTTTTTTAAAAAGTATTCCTATAAATGTTTTGTACACTGTTTTTTAATTGCTTATCTATAGAAAATAATGTAACAATTTCTGGTAGCTTTTAAAGGAGAGTTGAAGGAACTGTGATTCTTGAATGAATGTTTTCAGTTTTAACCAAGAGAATAAATGTGATGAAAAATAATAAGATATTTGAAAAAGATAAGACAAACAACATGTTACTGTTGGGGCTAAAGAGGACCTAAATTCAAAGTTTGCATGAAATATGGTCAGCTGCTAAGATAAAACAAAGATTTATTATTGCTCAGTCCAAAGAGAAAACTGAAATGATATTTATAAGTGTAGTGATGAGCAGGTTGGATCTAGCAGGGGAAATGTAGTTGTATAGTAGTGGTCACAGGCAAGAGATTTTCCCCTATCATGTCTTGAACGTGGTTCATTGGTTCATGCCCACCTGGCCATTGGTTCATACCCAACTAACTTTCTAGAAATAAACATGACCTAGAAATAAAATATAAGGTCCATTTTAACATGTTTTCTTCTGTCTGTAACACCTGCAAAAACAAAAGATATAAAAATATGTAGACATTAAGACAGTATCTTTTTTAGTGGATTACACTTATTTGTTGGAGTTATTAATTATTTCCATAATATATGTTGCTTTTTTCTTTTTTCTTTTTTTTAAAATAGGAGTCTTCCTCTGTCACCAGGGCTGGAGTGCAGTGGCATGATCTTGGCTCACTGCAACCTCCACCTCCCAGGTTGAACTGATTCTCAGGCTTCAGCCTCCTGAGTAGTTGGGATTACAGGCACCTGCCACCACACCCGGCTAATTTTTGTATTTTTAGTAGAGACGATGTTGCACTATGTTGGCCAGGCTGGTCTTGAACTCCTGACCTCAGGTGATCTGCCTGCCTTGGCCTCCCAAAGTGCTGGGATTACAGGCATGAGCTACTGCGCCCAGCTGATAATATATGTTGCATTTCATTAAAAACTTGGTGTTCGTAAGTGAATGCTATTGATACTTGGCTTTATGGAAATCTCTTTTTAGTATTGACTAGTCACCCAGAAGATTAAAACATGGCAGCTAGACAGGCAATGTCAATCCTTTCAAATCAATTTACTTACTGGAGATTTTAAGTAGTTTAAGCAAAGCATATCCTCCTACGCAGGAAGCCCAGCTGTGATTGTGAAATGACATTATTTTCACCTTGCATTTAATTGAAAGCAGCTCCCTTCTAGTCCTGGCACATTGCTTTCACCCTTTTCTTAGAGGCACTGGAGAACAAGTAACTATTGCTTCTTGCAGCACAATGTTGTATGCCTGTGATTCTCTGTCCTAGTTTACTTACCACAGGATGTAGCAAATTATCCAAAATAGGATGTAAAATTTTCAGATCAATAAAAAATTAATGTATCACTTGTTACTTTCAGAAATAAAATGGAGGTTAGGAAATCAAACCCCTTGATGTATGTGATAAAGTGTTACAAAATATCAAATGATTCACTTTGCTATTTGTGAGTTTCTATCACTCTTTTTTTTTTTTTTTTTGCCACTAATTGCAAAATAACTCATATAAACCTGGGTTTCTCAAGCAATGTTCTCCTAGATGTGTAGGACGAAGGCTATATTGGTATGAATAGGTACTAATTCTGAGCCTGTTCTGGAAGACCCCATTCCCCTGCAGAGTTTGGTAGGGCTCACATACCTGCAGTGGTGGCCATTAATGACCAATTCTGCCTTTGAGTGCTCCACTTGCGCTACTCTCACTTCTGGCTCCTGGTGCTTAGGACTGCTGTCCCCTCTCCCTGCCTTACCAGTTCCTATTGTTGTGGACATTAAGGAGTGAATTTGGTCAGGCAGCCTGTGCAGGTCAGCGTCCCAGAGGCAGGTCTACAGCTCTAGCGGGTCCAGTCCCAGTGGACCTTTCTGCTAATTGTGTCCAGCCTTTCCATTCTTGAATTACTGACCTGCGATAAAAAATGATGGCGCCCTTACCACATTCTAGCAAAAAGGTCAACAGTCATTTACCAGTTCTGTGATCTTAACACTAGTTACCTTGTTTATAACTGAGCATAATAATGGTGAGTACCTCATAGGACTGTTAGGAGGATTAAATGAGATACTATGAAAAAAGCCTTAACCAGTGCCAGCACTTTCTAGTGCTCAATACATTTTAGATATTTACTTGTAGTTACTGTTGTGGCTCCTACTATAATATTGACTTTGTTTTGTACTTCTTGGTGTCTAACTCAATCAGCTTTTTCTCTTAAGTCAGTTTCTAGACTGATAGTTCTTTTTAAATGCATCTGTTCTTCATTTTCATAGTTACATGTATGTCCTCTGTATGTTTTCTGTTTCCATTCAATTTTGGAGTGAAATATGATAGCAGCATGAGGAGCTCCACTCCTGGTCTAAATGAATAAGCTTATATTATCTCTTTCTTAACTTTACTCCTTAACTCTTTGTATTCTGTTACCTGCTTTCATAATTTTCCTGGAACTTCTTAAACCTCATTGGTAATTTCAAAGCTAAATTTCGTTAATCATTTCTCAGATTTTGTTCATACTGATTCGTTGCACTATAAAAAAGGATTTAAATTTTTTTTCTAATATTCACTTTTTTTTTGTTTTGTTTTACAAATTCTCCTCCCTATCCCCTCCCCTCCCCTCTGTCCCTCCCTCCCTCCCTCCCTCCTTCTTCCTTCTTCTTCCTTCTTTTTGCCTCTTCTTGAGACAGTGTCTTACTATGTTGACCATGCTGGACTCGAATTCCTGGGCTCAAGCAATCCTTCTGCCTCAACCTTCTGATTAGTTCGACTACGGGTGTGCGCCACCATGCCTGGCTTAGAAAAGGACTTTATGTTGAACCTCTTTTCTCTTACAATCAAATAATAAATTCATTGAGTCATACTATTAGCAAGTCGCAGTGCTTGGTGCGGGTGTAGAGGAATGGAATGATGACCAAGACATGGTCCCTGTCTTCAGTATCTTGAGATATTGAGCACTCAGGGAAAGAAAAATGGGCACAAAACTATAAGGCAAAGTAAAATGTGTAGAGCACAAAGGAGAAATAAATACCAAAACAAGGGGATGAGAGAAAGCTTTCAAATCATAGTGGTAGTTACTGGAATAACTTTAGGAATTCCCAGGCTGCTTGGAGAATGTGAGAATGTGCATCTGCTTGGTCCCTTCAGAAAACTGTCAGTGTGACAGATGGGAGGGTGAAAAAGAGGGAAAAGCTAGAATCTGTTGGGGTTAAATTGGAGTTCATTTTGAAGCATTAAAAATAATTGAAATTCTGATATATTTTACCTGTATAGAAAGGGACAGGAAATAATATGAGAAATAGTAATAGTGGGGTGACCCATCATCCATATTTAACGTTTGTTAACATTTCGCCACAAGTGTTCATATTGCTTTCTCTCTCTTTTTCAAAAAAACTATTTTTTAGAACCCTTTTAGATGTGGCAGTTTTTCAGACTTTCCGTGTTTTTGATAACTTTACAATTTTGAGGCGAATCATATCTCCCTACAATCCTCTTGGATGTGGCAGTTTTTCGGACTTTCCTTGTTTTTGATAACCTTAACAATTTTGAGGAGTACCAGTCAAGAATTTTTTAGACTATCGCTTAATTGAGATTTGTTTGATATTCTTCTTATGATTTTCCGGGATTTTGAGTTTTTGGGAGGAAGACCACAGAGGTCAAGTGCCATTTTTGTCACGACATAATACCAACTTGACTTATCACTGTTGATACTGACCTTGATCCCCTGGCAGAGAGAGTGTTGATCAGGTTTCTTCACTGTAAAGTTACCCTTTACTTCCTCATCCTGTGCTCTTGGGAAGGAGTTCGCTTTGCACAGGCCACACTTAAGGAATGAAGCTTTGTTTCCTCTTGTGGAAATAAATGAGGACCATCTAAATGAGAACAAGTAAAGGCTATTTATTCAAAGCCTCCCATAACAAAGGAGTCAGCCATCATCACTTGTGTTTGGCAGAGACTTGGAGGCAGTCAGAGGAGTAGGAACGCTTTATTGTAGAAAAAAGGGAAAGCGGCTGGGCGTGGTGGTTCATGCCTATAATCCTAGCACTTTGGGAGGCTAAGGCGGGCAGATCACCTGAAGTTGGGAGTTTGAGACTAGCCTGACCAACATGGAGAAACCCTGTGTCTAGTAAAAATACAAAATTAGCCGGGCGTGGTGGTGCTTGCCTGTAATCTCAGCTACTTGGGAGACTGAGGCAGGAGAATCGTTTGAACCCAGGAGGCAGAGGTTGCGGTGAGCCGAGATCGCGCCATTGCACTCCAGCCTGGGCAACAAGAGTGAAACTTTGTCTCAAAAAACAAAACAAAACAAAACAAAAACAACAAAAAAAGGAAAGCTATATTATAGAAGAAAGGGAAAGCTCCAGGTAGGCCCTGTTTGGAGGCTGCTGACGTGGAGAGGGTGGAACATCCTGTGTTATTGATTAGTGGTACATATTTTGCTTTCTCCAGCAAGTCTTAATTTAAAAGTGGGTACAGAAATTAGGGAAGCTGTTAGCTACTGGTCAAGTCCTGACTGTTGGGCTAATTGTTACTTAAGTTTTGTGCTTAGTCAGTTTAGGCTACTCTAACAAATATACCATAGGGCTCAGTGGCTTCAACAACAAACATTTATTACGTACAGTTCTGGAGGCTGGGAAGTGCAAGATTAAGGGGCTGGAAGATCCTGTGTCTGGAGGGCTTGCTTCCTGGTTTGCAGATGGCCTTCTCCTTGTGTCCTCACATGGAAGAGAGCAGAGAGAGGAAGCAAGCTTTCTCGTATCTCTTCTTATAAGGGAACTAATCTCATTTACAGAGCACTCCATCGTCATGACCTAATTACCTCCCAAAAGCCCCAGCTCCAGGTACCATCACAGTGGGGATTAGGCTTCAATGTATGAATTTTGGAGTGACACAGATATTCAGTCCATAGCATTGTGGTTTGGCTTTCTGGACTGGTTGTTGTAGGTTGTGAGTCAGAGTTCTATTTTTATATATGGTCTTGTCATTACCTGTTTGTATATTCACTCTTTCACCCACCTCAAAGGTATTGTTCTATATCAATTATTTTGAATTCTTCTGCATGGGAGATTTGTCTCTTCTCTCCCATCTATTTTTTTATTTTTTTATTTTTTGGAGGGACTGGTTCTTTATTTCAAAAAGACATTTGTCAATATTCAGTATCAAAACAGTTGCACTATTGATTTCTCTTTCTCCCAATTGGACCCAAAGAGACCACATCAAAGGAGAGTACATTTTAAGCCAGTAAGCTGCAGGATGTACACCTAACAGACCTCCTAAAAACCTTACCAGAAAATGGGGACTCAGTAGGGAAAGAAACTTTAAAAAATCAGTAAACTGCCAGCCCACAGACTGCAGAGGCTGTCACAGCCAGGTGGGATGGCCAGGGTGCCACAAACCCAAAGAAGCAAAGTTTAAAAATAATATAAAATTTAAAAAGTTTTGTGCATAAGCTATTCAAGATTTCTGCAGCATTGACTGATACAAAGCACAGTGAGATGGCACTTTTAGAGACAGCAGCTTCAAACCCAGAAAAGGGTAATGAGTTTCACATGGCTGAATCAGTGGCAAAAACATAATCATCTTTCTTTCAAGGAGGCAGGAAAGCAATTAAGTGGTCACCTCAACATAAGGGTCACATGATCCATTCTGTAAGCAGTTGGGAGGGGGTAGAGATGGGACAAAAATTTGGTCTCAGAGTTCTTACATCTTGATTTGGTCAATTCTAATGAAAAAAAATAAGAAAAAAGAAATAGTGTTGTCCAAAGGTATATTAAAGCTGAAAACTTGAACAGCACATTTTTGTTTGTTTTTGTTGTTATTTGGCTAACTCCTCCTGGAATCACCTTTCTGGTTTAGCTGGTACTTTGTACAGAGCAATGAGGTTTCCCATAGTGGAGTCTTTCCCTGGGCTCTGTTTGGCTCTCAGTAAGGCAGGCCTATACCTTTTCTTCTCTATGGAGCGGGCAATATGCATTAAGCTGAAAAGTCACCTTCCAAAAGTGAGAAAAGGATTAGATTGCTGCTTCAGGGCTGTGGAATTACTTGGAATGTTTTACAAATGGTTGCTACAAAACAACAAAAAAGGTAATCACAAATGTGTACATCACAATATGCCTTTTAAAGACATTATGCATTGTGCTCACATTCCCTTAAATGTTGTTTCCAAAGGTGCTCAGCCTCTAGCCCAGCTGGAATCTCCGGGAAGAGGCAGAGACAGTTTGGGGAAAAAGACACAGGGGAGGAGCGGGAGGCAAAAGCGGAAAGCAGCCTTCCAGTTAAAGATGAGTCCTCAGTTAAAGGTCAACTTCGGGCAGGCTGGCCTCAGGCAGAGTCAGGGTCAGAGGGAGGAGCAGCAGCAGGGTGGGACTGGGCGTTCTACATCTCATTCAGGTCAAGCAGAGTCTGGACCAGCATCTTTTGTGTACAGAGGCGCTGTCCTTTGGTGCATTTGAGTTTATCTTCCAGGTCTTCAATTGTATTTTCCAGCTTGGCTACCAGTCTCTCAGCAAACCCATCACGGGTCTCTCCCTCCTTGAATTTATCAGTAAGAATCTTGATCTCTTTCTCATATTTGTCTTCTTTTTGAGAGTACTTTTCTTCAGCAGGACTCAGACACTTCAGATTCTGGTCCATCAGTCTGATCTGCTCATCCATCTCTCGGCAACGGTACTCTGCCAGCTCAGTTTGTTCCTCTGTGCGTTCCAAGTCTCTTTCAATGATCACCAACTTATGAGCTACCTCTTCATACTTCCTATTTGCCTCTTCTGCAATGTGCTTAGCTTCTTTGAGTTGAATTTCCTGGAGTTCCATCTTTTCTTCATCTTTTAAGGGCTGGTTTTCAATAAACTTCATACCTCTCTCACTCTCATCAGTTTTTTCCGCTTCTTCCAGCTTTTGCAGGGCAGTGGCTGGGCACTCCTGAGCACAGTCCAGCTTCTCATGAACCAGCTGGATCCTACGGTTCAAGGAGGCCACCTCAGCCTCAGCCTGTTCCTGGGAACACCTTTCTCCCTCAACTTCTCACTGGAGACGATCAGCTCGCTCCTCTGCATCATCTGCCTGCTGCTGCATAACCTGGATATTGCCCTTAACCGCCTCGATGGTGGTGATCCCAGCCATGGTGCCCACTCGGCTACTGCTCGCACTCCGATTCCTGCCTCCTCCGCTCGGCGTTGCAGCCTCCTCTCCCTCCCCCATTTATTTATTCACTTATTCATTCATTTGTTTATAGCAGTATGGATTCATGGATATTTATTTTATACAGGTTATAATCCAATACTACTTTATTTCATTGTTCACATTTTTCCAGTTTTGGCCCATTGAGAGCTCTGCTGCTTGGCTTCTGTGTTCCTTTGACATACTCCCATGATAGTGGGTTTTTCTTTTGAGAATTTCCTTACTTTTTAGCACTACAAGATGTTCTAGGCTCATCTTGTGTATTTCTTGTCCTCTGTCTCTCTCTCTCTTTATTGATTGGTTAATTGAGACAAGCTCTTGTGCTATCACCCAGGCTGGAGTGCAGTGGCACAATCATGGCTTTTTGTAGCCTTGACCTCCCAGGCTCAAGCAATCCTTCCATCTCAGCCTCCCGAGTAGCTGGGACTACATGTGTGTGCCACCACGTCAGACTACTTTTTAACTTTTTGTAAAGATGGGGTCTCCCCATGTTGCCCAGACTGACCTCAAACTCCTGGGCTCAAGCGATGCTACTGCCTTGGCCTCCCAAGGTGTTGGGATTACAGGTGTGAGCACTGCTCCTGGCCTCTCTGTTTTTAAAAATAAACTGTTACCTAGACAGGTAAAGGTACTCCTACATCCCTTTCCCCACATGTTTTCTGTATTGGTAACCATTGTCCTGAAGTTGGTATTGTTCCCATGTATTTAATGTATTCATCAATAATGTATAGTTATTTTGTGAGTTTTAAAAATGTACATGATAGACTACTGCCCATACCCTTCTGCAACTTGTTTCTATTATCAAACATTATGTTTATGAGATCTTCCCATGTTGTAGATATAGTTAATTTAATTGTTATATAGTATTTCATTGCATGAGTATACCATGGCATATCCATTTTACCATAAATAGGTAAATTAATGCTGCATGGACCTCTTTACACATGTATTTGATTTATCAAGGGAAAGTGTTATCAACAGTAATGGGATCAACTAGGGAAAGTTTGGAAATTTGTGGGGGACATTTTATTTTTTAAATTTTTACATATTTCTTTTTTCTTCAGGAAATGCCAGCAGGAGGAATATTTTCAATTATTGATTGGGAGAGCCTTATTGACATTGGGAGAGGGTGAGGACAAAGGATGTATGATGACCAGTGATGTGTGTGTCTGCCTTTCTCCCATATAATTTTTAAATATCCCCCTCAGGTATTCTTGTACTTAAAAATTCTTTGTATGATGATCTGACTCTGGAACCTCCATTTTGTGTATAAAACCAAAGTATTTTTGGCATGGTTTTAGTATATGCTTTTTTTTTTTTTTTTGAGACAGAGCCTCACTGTGTCGCCCAGGCTGGAGTGCAGTGGCGTGATCTCAGCTCACTGCAAGCTCCGCCTCCTGGGTTCACGACATTCTCCTTCCTGCCTCAGCCTCCCAAGTAGCTGGGACTACAGGCATCTGCCACCACGCCCAGCTAATTTTTTGTATTTTTAGTAGAGACGGGGTTTCACCGTGTTAGCCAGGATGGTCTCAATCTCCTGACCTCGTGATCCACCTGCTTCGGCCTCCCAAAGTGCTAGGATTACAGGCATGAGCCACTGCGCTGGGCCTTTTCTTTTTGAATTTAAACTATCATGCACATTGAGGGAAGAGTTTACTTTGTTCGGAACTTTTACCAAGTTCTGAACAAAGTAACACACTTGTATCATCCTGCATTTGTAGGTTTTGCATTCATGATGACAGTATATAGGAGTGCAAATGTCTGTTTACTTCATTAAATCCTCTACCAAAGTCATGAAAAAATTTGCATTTTTAATATAATTATATTTTCTAAATAGGGCCAGGACTAAGGTGAGGCAAGTGAGGTTGCTTAGGTGCAAAATTTGAGGAGATACAAATCCAAGTGTCCTGCAAGTGCAGGTTCAGCACTTTCACTACTTTGCCTGCTTAAATTTTGCACCCTAAGCACCTTGCTTGCCTCATCTCAATTCTGCCCTGATTATAAGTAATATTTTATGTATTTTTGTCATATTTTAGTTAGGCTATTGCATTAGTCCATTTTCATACTGCTGTGAAGAAATACCTGAGACTGGGTAATTTATAAAGAAAAAGAGGTTTAATGGACTTACAGTTCCACATGGCTGAGGAGGCGTCATAGTCATGGCAGAAGGCGAAGGAGGATCAAAGGCGTGTCTTACATGGTAGCAGGCAAGAGAGCGTGTGCAGGGGAACTGCCCTTTATAAAACCATCAGATCTCATGAAACTTATTCACTATCACAACAGCATGGGAAAAACCCACCCCCATGATTCAATTACCTCCCACTAAGTCCCTCCCATGACATGTGAGGATTATGGGAGCTACAATTAAAGATGAGATTTGGATGGGGACACAGCCAAACCATATCAGATATTATGGGGGTTTTTGAAAACAATTTTTTTTTTTGAGATGGAGTCTCGCTTTGTCTCGCAGGCTAGAGTGCAGTGGCATGATCTTGGCTCACTGCAGCCTCCACCTCCCGGGTTCAAGTGGTTCTCCTTCCTCAGTCTCCCGAGTAGCTGGGATTACAGGTGCCTGGCTCCACACCTGGCTCATTTTTGTATTTTTACTAGAGACAGGGTTTCATCATGTTGGCCAGGCTGGTCTTGAACTGCTGACCTCAAGTGATCTGCCCTCCTTGGCCTCCTAAAGTGCTGGAATTACAGGCATGAACCACCATGCCCAGCCTTTTTTTTTTTTTCTTTGAAATTTATATGGATTAGGTAGATTATCTATTATGTTTGTTATAGAATAGAAAAAGGGTGTTTGAAATATTAGATCTGATTGGTCTGAGAACCACTGCTTTAGGACACATACTTGGAAGTGCCGTTTGCTGGGCCATATGAGCATCTTCAACTTTACTGGGTATTGCCAGATTCCTTTACAGAATGGTTGTCTCAGTCAGAGGTTGCTGTAGTGATGCTACATTAAAAGAAACAAGGCTGGGCATGTTGGCTCACACCTGTAATCCCAGCACTTTGGGAGGCCGAGGCAGGCAGATCACCTGAGGTCAGGAGTTCGAGACCAGCCTGGCCAACATGGTGAAACCCCTTCTCTACTAAAACATACAAAAAAAATTAGCTGGGCGTGGTGGCAGGAGCCTGCAATCTCAGCTACTTGGGAGGCTGAGGGAGAGAATCGCCTGAACCCAGGAGGCGGAGTTTGCAGTGAGCCGAGATCAGGCCACTACACTCCAGCCTGGGTGACAGAGCAAGACTCTCTCAAACAACAACAATAACAACAACAATAACAAACCCCAAAAGACCCCAAGTTCAAAACTCAGTGGCTTCATATAGTAAGTATTTATTTTTCCCTGTCAACCTGTGGGTAGATTGCAACAAAAATTAGCTGGGCAGGATTCTGGACTTCAGGCACTGAGCTCCAGTCTGCAGGTTGGATTGAGGTTGGGTTCAGGTCTGCTCCATGTCTCTCATTCTCTTGGACTAACAGCTACCTAGGACATGTTTTCCTCATGGAAAGTGGCAGAAGCAAAAGAAGCCAAGTGGAAATATGTAAAACCTCATGTGGGCCATACATAGAACTGACTTGCTGTCATTTTTGCTCACATTTCATGGACCCCAGCTTGTCACAAGGCCAAGCCCAACATCCGTGAGGTAGGGCTATATATTCTGTATATTCTAGTGAATGGTACTGCAAAGTTATCTGGCAATGATGTGGATTAGAATTCTAGTACAGGGAGGGTGTGAAGAATTATGAATAATGATTCAGTTTACCACATAGTTGTACCATTATATACCTCACCAGTAATAGATGCAAACTCCTGTTTCTCAACATCTTCACTAGTCTTGATGTTACCCAACTTCAACATTCTTGCTAGTTTGATGAGTGTTAAATGACATTGTTATTTTAATTTTCATTTCCAATTATATGTCTTTCAAAATATTATCTATTCATTTTAAAAGATTAGTTTTAGCCTCCACTCTAAAGTCAGTTAGAATAAGGAGGCTTTTTGTGATGAAAATAAAAATTTGGAATCTGAGATTATGATAGTTATAATCAGTTGCTCACTTTGGCTACCAATTAATTTGTTTTTCTTTTGCTTAAGTAATGTCAGATATTCTGAGGACCATTAAAATGTCTAGACTCTGTTCTCCAAGGGCCCTGTTCTAACATTCTGATTCTGTGTGCATGATGCATTCGTAATTTTCTTTCCATGTAATAATCTAATTTTATTGACCCCACTAAGTAAGTAAGGTGTAGGCATTATATTCCAAACTACTCTTTCAAAAGTGTGACTGTACTGCAAACAATGCAGATGTTGTGGGTTTCAATAAATGGATTTCCGGTATGTTTCTCTGGGAAGAATGCTTCCTGTTTATTGGCACTCCTCTGATGTGGAGGCAGGTCTTGCTGGAGAGCTGCATTCAGGTGAGAGAGGGGTGGGAAGGAAGAAAGGCACCCACAGAGCTTCTGCCTTGTAAATATAATCTCATTTGTGCTGGGATCAGACAGATCAGTCCAAGAGTGGTAGTATTTTTTTATGTTTTTATATTTTTTTTATTTTGAGACAAGGTTTCACTGTTTTGCCGGGCTGGAGTGCAGTGGCATGATCTCGGCTCATTGCACCCTCCGCCTCCCAGGTTCAAGCAATTCTCCTGCCTCAGCCTCCCAAGTAGGTGGGACTACAGGCACGTGCCACCATGCCCAGCTAATTTTTTTGTATCTTTAGTAGAGACAGAGTTTCACCATGTTGGCCAGGATGGTCTCGATCTCTTGACCTCATGATTCGTCCGGCCTTGGCCTCCCAAAGTTCTGGGATTACAGGCGTGAGCCACCGCGCCCGGCCGAGTGGTGGTATTTTTAAAGAAGCACAGGCCATACCTGCAAAAACAATAAAAATTGAAAAGGAATTTCTTTCTATACTGTTATTTCTTAAAGGAGATACAATTCATAACCCCAGTAACATTTCCAGAGCCCTCCTCTGGCTTCTACTTCTCATTTCTCACTTCTCTCCTCAGTTCTCTCTCCTGTGCCTGGTCAGTGGAGCTTTTGCCATTCTCACTCTCATCTGCTCAGCTGAGCTTGGCTGAATCATTCCATGGGCCAGCCTCATATCCTTCTGGCCAGCCTCATATCTTTTGGTAAAACATGGAGACTTACATGACATTTTCAGAGAAGAACCATAGTTGAGGAAGGCCAGGCCAGTGTCTGTGGAACAATGTCTCTCTTACCAGATAAGAAGTTGCTTCCTGACTTGCAGGTGTGAAGTTTTCTGATGTCCCCCGATTTCCTTTTCCCAGGAGGCACCAGCTTCCACAGGATTTGGAGAGGATGTATTCCACTTCTGGTATCTTAGAATCCAGAATCTTGAAAGACAACAGAGGAGATCAAAGATAGAATGGACCAATTACATTCTAGAAAAGGCTGTTGACTAGAACTTTGTTTAGGGATAGTGGGATAAATTAAATGCTTCAATATACATTATGGACATTATTATGACTGACAAAGATAGGGCACTGTATTCAAATGAAGGTCATAGCAGGAAACATATCATACATTCTGTCTATCTGTCTATCTATCCTATCTATCTATCTATCTATCTATCTATCTATCTATCTATCTATCTAATCTATCTATCTATCTAGAGACAGTCTTTCTCTGTTGCCCAGGCTGGAGTGCAGTGGCATAATCTTGGCTCACTGCAAACCTACAGCTCCCAGGTTCAAGCGATTCTCGTGCCTCAGCCTCCGAGTAGCTGGGACTACAGGCATGCACCACCAGGTCCAGCTAATTTTTTGTATTTTTAGTAGAGACAGAGTTTTACTATGTTGCCCAGGCTAGTCTCAAACTTCTGAGCTCAGGTGATCTGCCTGCCTTGGCCTCCCAAAGTGCTAAGATTACAGGTGTGAGCCACTGCGCCTGGCCCAAATCATGCATTCAAATTGGCAACTGAAGAGAATTTAATAAAAGGCTATTTACAGAGGTATTGGCAGGATAATAATAAAGAATGTTTTATTGGTAACAAAGGATAGCACAGTACCCTGGAGCAAGCAGCAGAAGGGAGCCATGACCATCCTTGGGCACAGCTCTAAAACCTGGGGAGGGAGCCATGACCATCCTTGGGCACAGCTCTAAAACCTGGGGAGGCAGCCATGTGGAAAGGCTGTGGCCTTCAGTGGAGAGACATAGCCAATCTGTGCATTGGGAGCCTGGAGAAAATGCTCTGTGCCTATTTTTCTCCCACCCTATTAATCCCCTGTTGGGGTCTTTCATTGGCTGAACCCAACCAGAAGCCTAGGGCAAGCAGCAGGGAAAGTGGAAGGGGAGGGACAAATGGAAAAATAACTAGCAGAAGGCATTTTCTCTGACTCATTGAAATATTTTTTTGTTTCACTGTCTCTTTTCCTAACAAGAGGCATTTCTCAAGATTCCATTTACAGCAGTCTTCTTGTCTTATGCTGTATCTTTCAATAAGCTTGTGTAAATGAAAGTGAGATCTTTCTCCTTTCTGTCCACTCCCAACTTCCAGGTTTGCATTTTCAATTGTCTGTTGTATATTTTCACTAAGGCATAGGTTACTAACTCTATCTCTTCCTTTTAACAGAGTGCAATTTCTCTTCAAGGCTCTTAATAGTCTTCATCTCTTCTTTCCTTTATATACGTTAAGTTACTAAATCCCATTAACTTTGTATTGCCTTAATCTCTCTTTGCTTCCTACTTCTGCCTTTATTTCAACACTTATAATCTTATTACAGTAATCTCCCAACTGGTCTTCCTGCCTCTAATCTCTCCTAATCTATCCTATATGCTGGGATATTGCTTGCAAATTCTTTAATGTCTTTCTATTGCCTAGCAAATGAAATAGAGACACCTAAACCTAATATGCTAGGCCTTCTACCGTGAGCGCCACTGCATGTTTCTGGCTTGATACTCACTGCTTTCCTTCATACACCATGCTCCATTCAAAGTATGCTTTACTAAATGTAACTTTATCATATTTATCATGCTCATATTCCTTTTTTCTTTTTCTTTTGTTTTTCGTTTTGTTTTGTTTTGTTTTTTTTTTTGGAGACAGAGTCTCACTCTGTCGCGTGGGCTGGAGTGCAGTGCTGCGATCTCGGCTCACTGCAACCTCCGGCTCCTGGATTCAAGCAATTCCCCTGCCTCAGCCTCCCGAGTAACTGGGATTACAGGCGCCCATCACAACTCCCGGCGAATTTTTGCATATTTAGTAGAGACGGAGTTTCGCCGTGTTGGCCAGGCCCGTCTCCAATTCCTGGCCTCAAATGGTATGCCCGCCTCGCCTCCCAAAGTGCTGGGATTATAGCCATGAGCCACCACGCCCAGCATTCATATTCATGGTCACCTTAAAAATTCTTCACTTTTGTTGTCATGGAGGCCAGATGAGTCATCTGCAAGTTAGACACCTGTAGTTTATCTGAGTCCGAACACTTCCTAATATCCCACATTCGAAATGTCCCACATAACCAATATACCCTATTGGCTCCTTAGTCTCCTTGTCCTGTGGCTCCTTCACAGGAGCTTCACTTTTCCCTCGAGAGTTTTACTCGATGCTTGATGGTGCATCCTGGCTTGAAAGCCCCTGGACTTTGACATGCTCTGGGTCTTTTCCCCTCAGTGCATGTTTGTCTACAAGCTGAGCTCTTCCAGCTGCTGTTGTCACAAGAAACAGCTGGCAGTCTATATGGAGGCCTCTGTAGCATTCCTCACTCACCTTTAAGTTAAAATTGTTATTTTAAAATAATTTCAAATTTGTAGAAAAGTTGAAAGTACAGTACAGTTTTTTCTTCCAGAACCATTAGATGCTGATGTGGTACTTTATCACTCTGAAATACTTTAGTGTATATTTCATACAAACAAAGATGTTCTTCAAAATAACCACAGTATACTCATCAAAATAAGAAATTAATTAGATTTGTTAATCAGAAATTGGTACAGTGACACCATCTAATTCTGTCGATTCTATGCAAGTTTTGCCAATGGTTACAATATGCTTTACAGCAAAATAATTCAGTTCACAATCATGCCTTCCATTTAGTTGCCATGTCTCTCCAGACTCCTTTTTTTCTGCAAAAGTTCCTCAATTTTTCCTTAACTTTAGTGACCTTGACTTTGATAGTTTTGATGAATACATGCCAGTTATTTTGTAGAATACCATTCAATTTGAATTTGTTCAGTAGTTTTTTTTTTTTTTTTTAATAGACAATCTTGCTCTGTCACCCAGGCTGGAGTGCAGTGGTGCGATCATGGCTCACTGCAGCCTCGACCTCCCAGGTTCGAGTGATCCTCCCCCTCAGCTTCCCAAGTAGCTGGGTCCACAGGCACATGCCACCATACCCAGCTAATTTTTTTTGTAATTTTTGTAGAACTGGGTTCTCACTATTTTGCCCAGGCTGGTCTCAAACTCCTGGGCTTTAGTGATGCTCCCACCTCGGCCTCCCAAAATGCCAGGATTATAGGTATGAACCACTGCACCTGGCCTCAATGGTTCCTCATGATTGAATTCAGGTTATGTAGATACCCTTGGCTGTGATGATGCTATGTTTTTCTCATAGAATCCTATCAGGTAGCAAATGATTTTTCTTGGTCCCGTTATTGATTATTCTCATTGTGATTACTTGACTAAGATGGTGTCTGTGAGGATTCTCTATTATATTCTATTCTCTTTTGTAGATAACAAGCATTTTTGTAGAGACACTTTGAAACTGTAAATTCTTTATCAGACGCTTAATGTATAGTCATGTGTTGCTTAATGACAATCCCTCCTTTCTGGAATACCTCCTGAAGGACCTGCTTGAAGCTGTTTTACAGTGAGCTAAGTAGGAGTACACTCTAAAATAATGATAAAAGTGTAGTAAATACATAAACCAGGAATATGGTCATTTATTATCCTTTTCAAGTATAATGTACTGTACATAATTATATGTGCTATACTTTATTTAATTGGTGCAGTAGGTTACAAAAGTGAGTAATTATTTGTGCTACAGTGTTACAATGGCTGCAAAATCATTAGGTGATAGGAATCTTTCAGTTCCATTTTAATCTTTTGGTATATAATCTTGGCAGTAGGTTACAAAGTGAGTAATTAGTTGTGCTACAGTGTTACAATGGCTGCAACATCATTAGGTGATAGGAACCTTTCAGTTCCACTTTAATCTTTTGGTATATAATCTTGCACTGTTGTTTAATGTGGTCTGTCATTGACAGATATGTTGTTATGTGGTGCATGACTGTATTCATTTACTTCTGCTGCTGCTGCTGCTGCTGCTTCTTTTTACTTCTTTTTTTTTGTTTTTTGAGATAGACTTTCGCTCTTGTTGCCTAGGCTGGAGTTCTATGGTGCAATCTTGGCTCACTGCAACCTCCGCCTCCCAGGTTCAAGTGATTCTCCTGCCTCAGCTTCCTGAGTAGCTAGGATTACGGGCATGTGCCATCATGCCCGGCTAATTTTGTATTTTTAGTAGAGATGGGGTTTCTCCATGTCGGTCAGGCTGGTCTCGAACTCCCAACTTCAGGTGATCCGCCTGCCTCGGCCTCCCCATTTACTTCTTTAAACCAGTGTAGACTCCTGCTTTTCTGTTGTATTCAGTGGGATATAGCCTATTTTTCCTATCATTATTTTAATACTCAAATTGTCCTAGATTTGGCCCATGGAAGCCCCTTCAAGCTAACTTCTCTATCCTTTTGACATGTCCCTATTATTCTTTGAGGACTTGATTACTTTCTAAGATGTCCCAGTCTCATCTTGTACTTTTCCTGTTCCATTCTTGGAATCAGCAGTTTCTCTGAGGATCCCTTTTTCATTTTAGTGGAGAAAAATATTTAGAAGCCAAGATGTGGGCACACGGTATGCTTGTTGCCATTGAGGAGTTGCTGTTTCCAGTCCTCTCAGGGGAGAATAAGGGAATATATGTATATATTCATATATAGATCTATGCACTTTTACATGTATATATATATTTTTTTTGTTTTTGAGATGGAGTTTCACTCTTGTTGCCCAGGCTGGAGTGCAATGGTGCAGTCTCAGCTCACTGCAACCTCCGCCTCCCAGGTTCAAGCGATTCTCCTGCCTGAGCCTCCCAAGTAGCTGGGATTACAGGCATATGCCACCACACCTGGCTAATTTTGTATTTTGAGTAGAGATGTGGTTTCACCATATTGGCCAAGCTGGTCTTGAACTCTTGACCTTAGGTGATCTGCCCGCCTTGGCCTCCCAAAGTGCTGGGATTACAGGTATGAGCCACCGCGCCCAGCCATGTATATTGTTTTTATATCTAGTTCTTATCTATCTCTTTCGAAATTATAAGTTCATATTGATATCTCAGATCCTCATCTAATCTCTCTGTTTCCTTCTTTTCATATTTGTTCATTTCCTGAAAATCAGAAATGTGGGTCCCATTATCCTTAATATATTTACTTATTTGCTTAACCCATCTGTATGTAACCAGTATCTCTTAATATCCCCCCTCACCTCACTCTGGCTCTGATATCACATGCTTGGGTTTTGAAACCACATGCTGAGCATCCTCCTCAGAGGCCTTGCTCAATTGTCTGGGCTCCAGCACCCAATATCCTCTACATCCATCCCCCTTCCCCTAGGGGATGCCTCCTTATACACACTGGGCTCTGACACCACGTGCAGCCTGCCCCCTGTTCTTATACCCTCCTTTCTCTGCTTGGGCCATGACACCCTAAGCAGGGCTGCCCCATGCATCGATGCTCTCCTCACCTTGCTGAGTCTCAGTGCCACTGCCAACCCCCACTGTCTGTCTTCACCCAAGCATAGATACCTACCTCACTTGGCCCCACCTATGACTTTAGAACTATGTAGGAAGGGGAAGAGAAAGAGGAGGTGGGCCCACCTTTATGATTGATTCTCCTCTCACCCCTTTCTCTTTCTTGCTACCTTTAAGAAAATCCAAATAATATATTAATCAGTTACTACATACTTAAAGTTTTTGGTCTCATTCTTGGTTTCAAAGTCATGTCCTCTTTCATTAAGCTAAGCTCTCATCTATTTGTTACATCCTTCGGTTCTTAAGGTGATATCGATCAAATTATGTGAAGATGTAAGGCCTTGAAGAAACCTTGCAAACCTTGCCACAAAGAGCATGTCTATTGGAAAGCAGCAGTTTGAATGCTAGCTCCAGTTTGCACGTATTTATGTCAGCTGTATGTATGTGTGTGTATGTGTGTGTGTGTGTGTGTGTGTGTGTCTGTCTGTCTGTCTGTCTGAGAAAGAAGAGAAACTTTTGAAATTGGGCTGAATAATTTATAAAGGACTCCCTTGTTGTGATAGTCTTTAAACATCCCCAGATCTGGCCCGTCAATCTGAGACTTCTCAGCCTCCATAACTGCAAGAAATAAATTCCTTTTCTTTATAAATTACCTAGTTTCAGGTATTCTATTATGAGCAACAGAAAATAGACTAATACAGGCTCTGTTTTCTTTTAAGATGGCAGCAGTCTGGTTAATCCTAAAGTCTGTGGGATTATCTGTTATACAATAGCGCATCTCTCTTTTCCATGTTGGGGTCAGTTACGTGTGCCCTAAACTAAGTGCTCAGTGAGTTTCTGTGCACTTCTTCTATTGTATTACTTAATTTTTTCCCAAGGACCCAGTAATAGATGGCAGGGGGTGGGGTAGATGAGGAGATGACTCTATCACTTAATGTCTGTATGACTTAGGATACATTATTTAATACGTGAGGGTCAGTTTTCTCATTTGTACAGTGGGGATTTTAATAACTTTCTTACCCTGTTCCTGTGAGGGTTAAATGAGATACAACATATGTAAATATGCCCAACACATGTGCAGAGTCAGTGCTCAATATAGGCATTCACTTTCCTCTACTATGGGTTTAAGATTCATGCAAGGATGTTAAAACAGCTCAATCTGGACTGTTCTCATGACCATTCAGACTTAATATTTACCCTAAAACTGGCATTACCCTTGATTTAGTCATGACGTGATTATTAAATTTGTTTAAAAAATTGGGTCCTGTATAAGAACTGCCCATGATTTGGATTTTGGCAGGTAATTTAGCTGTACCATCAATGGTAACTGTTTATCCAGAGTAATTCTTTCTACCACTAGATGGTGCTTGTCCATATATTTGTGAGGCTCTCCTATATAAAGTTACATAATTTGGGGTAAAACACATCTTGTTGACCTTTGAGAATTGTATAGTGGTATTGATACTCATGTTCACCTTGTTGATGAGATGTTTTTAAGGGTAAAATTTAGGGTAGGATTTGATGAAAATTTAAAAGTTTGGATCACTTTGTTTACCCATAGCATTCCCAACTCCTAAGTATAAGATATTTACTAAAAAAATGATGAGATGGGAAGAATTAATGTGGGTAATATGGTATTCGTATTTTTGAAATGTGTGCGAAATTGGACCTAGGCTAGTTCATGAATTTGTTAGAAGTATCAAGATAATTAAGCAATCTGTAGGCCCACATAATTTCCTCTTGATTTTTCAATATGAACAGAAAAGCTTAGCAGACATTTCACACTCAAATGTACTAGTAGTGGATAGTCAACATCACATACAACTCAGAGTACGCATCATTTGAAGTATGGTGACATCAAAAAATATAAAGCAATTTTTGTTTTACTTTCTGAACAAATTCAACAAGCAAATTCAACATGCCTCACATGGGGCTACAGAGATGAGACATAGTCCCTTCTTTCATGAAGTTAGGAATAATTAATTGTGTTTGACTGAGGTTAGCTGGTATAATAGAGATTGTGTGGGATCAGAGGAAAAGGTGATCAGAATTTGTGTTATGCAACTATTTTAGATGAGCTGTGAGGAAATCCCTGCTAGCGATTTGCTACTCTGTGCTTTCCACAAATAGCTGACATAGCCAGTTTGGAAATAAATACTTTGGTGATTTATTTTATTTTACTTTATTTCATTTTGAGACAGAGTCTCGCTCTGTTGCTGAGGCTGGAGTGTAGTAGCATGATCTTGGCTCATTGCAACCTCCGCCTCCCAGGTTCAAGTGACTCTTATGTCGCAGCCTTGCAAGTAGCTGGGATTACAGGCATGCACCACCATGCCAGGCTAATATTTGTATTTTTAGTACAGATGAGGTTTTGCCATGTTGGCCAGGCTGGTCTCAAACTCCTGACTCCAGTGATCTACCCACCTTGGCCTCCCAAAGTGCTGGGACTACAGATGTGAGCCACCACGCCCAGCGTGATAATTTTAATTTTCAGAATTTCTCAACACTAAGAGCATTCTGGGTTGTGTGAGTAGAATCTATTTTAGTTGAAAGTGGGATGATTCTGCTGTTTCATTCTAACTGTAAGTGGAAAGGAGGGGAGGAGATGGGACTGGTGGTGAATTGAGAGTTGAGGGGTACTGAAGCAGAGTCAATGAGTTGAGAGGTGGTGGTCATGTAGGATAAGGGGTTTTATTTGTAAGCAACAGAAACTGACTCTATTTTAAGGAAAAGTGAAAAATTTTCAGAATCTAATAAAAAGCTGAAAAATTCAGTTTCAGAAAGGACAAAATCAAGAGCATTTTCAGGGATTTAGGTAGTAGGAAATAATAAATCATTTTCTGAGAATGCCACTGTAAGAATAAATGGATTCCAGCTGCTTCAGTTTTTTTCTTTTATTATTTAAAAAAATCACTGATAAATACCATATTCTTTAGAGACAGCATAAGTACCAATCCCAGTTGACATCAGATGAAATGGGGAAGGCTAGCGTGAGGGAAAAGAGGAGCAGGTTTTGGCGGAAAGACTAGTTTTGGATGTCAGTGGAAGAGATTCAAATATTCAAATTGAGATATTGGGTAGGTAGTTGGATATATGAGTCTGGAGGTAGAGAGAGAGAGATTTCAGATAGGTGGTATTTAAAGTCTTGGGATTAGATATGGTTACTAAAGAAGTGAGTATACATGAGAGTCCTTAAATTGCATGGTGGGGCTTTCCAACCCAAAGAGGATGGGAGGAAGAAGAACCGGCAAAGGAGACTGAGAAGGATGATTAAGAACTTCTGCAGCTGGGCCTTTAAGTGAGAATTCATGTGTGTGTTCAAATTCTCTGAGCCCTTTCACACAGTCTGCCTATCCACATTCTTAATCTCCAACCTTTGTGCTAGCAATCCTTCAGTAGCAGGACATTAGACATTGCTCAGGAATTTATATAGATTCTGATCCTATGGCTTTTCTTCTGGCAGACAAAGTAAGAAGATGTATTATTTGAAGACTCTCCCTTCTTTATTATTCTCAGTCACCCCAAAGAAGAGCTATAAGCAGTAAATGAGTACTGGCATGTCACATAGAGCCATCAAAATGGGCTGGGTATTTTTCATCTTTAAGTATCTAACTGGGTTCTGGGTGAGTCCCCATGAACTGGTATATGTTTGAGGCACAGGAGTAGACTTAACTGGGTGTGCATATCCATTATGCAACGTCCTGGGCCTTTGGGCCTGCTGTGGCATCACTGGCTTGGCTGTTCAAGGCTGCAGCAAGAAAACTGCTCCTCTTTTGACGTTCTTTGCCTAGTCCCAGATTCTTGTCACTAAAAATTGGCCCCTGATTTGGTTCCTGACTCTGCATCACACCCTGAACTTCAGACATACTGATTTTCCATGAGATTGCTCTTGGCACCAATCCCTTCACTTATATTGGCCACATTTCTTCAGAGTAATTTCTGACGTTTTTATTGGCTTAGATACCTCAAAGGAAAGAAACCTATTATCAGGGGCTTCTCTTGTTCACGTCTGGCATCAGTCTCTCTTTGGTACCAGAAATCACCCACTGTGAATAAACCTTTTTTCTTCTTTTGACACGGAGTCTCACTCTGTTCCCCAGGCTGGAGTGCAATGGGGCAATCTCGGCTCACTGCAACCTTGGCCTTCTAGGTTCAAGCAATTCTCCTGCCTCAGCCTCCCGAGTAGCTGGGATTACAGATGCCTACCACCATGCCCGACTACTAATTTTTGTGTTTTTGGTAGAGACAGGGTTTTGCCATGTTGGCCAGGCTGATCTCGAACTCCTGACCTCAAGTAGTCCACCTGCATTGGCCTTCCAAAGTGCTGGGATTACAGGCGTGAGCCACTGCACCCAGCCCACCTTTTCTTATTTTCCAAAAATTTTCTAGCCAGTCCTAATATAATGAATCATTTTTCTCCTTTGCTAGTTCAGGAGTACTGGCTGAACTAGTTAAATTAACCCCTATTATGACTTGTAAAAATCCAAACTGCTTGAAACATTTATATAATTCTATAGGAGGCCTCCTGTTTTCCTGAATCAGCCCATATCTCAGCTACATTAGTTGCTTTGATGAACTTGGTGGTCAGAGTGTTTACGTGGATCTCTTTGGAGTAATGTTGGTAGAAAATTAGGTTTTGAGTTTACCCACTTTTATAAAATGGAATGTTTATTGATATTTTTAAAATGACACTGAGGGATATTTTCTCTTCTGCTTTCTTTCATTAAACTGGTTCACTTGAAGCCAATATTTTAGCGGTCTGCTGCATTTAGTTTTTACTATATTTTTCAGAGAGTCCTTTAACATTGTTATATACAGATTTCATAGTCATTTATTTTTAAATTTTATTATAAAGCTAATTCATCTTTGCAGACCAGTGTATTTTAATAATATTATGATCACTAGAGGGCACTCTTTAAAAGATAAAGCAGATTTTTTTCATTTCTCGATTTTGAAATCTGTGTGATCATAGCTATTGAAATAATTGAAGGTAGTGATTAAAATGATTGTTGTGTTCTGATTAAATATGGAAGCATAAATCATAATCTATAAAGGATACCGAAAATACTTTAAATAATCAACCAAATACAGGAATGGAGATGTTGTTACTTGAATTGACTATCCAACTTGCCTCAGACTGAAGTTCCAAAATGCACACTTTTAACATGACAGACTTGGACACTAATGCTGTGAAACATATATATATTTTTAAAATTCAGCAAATAGCAAATACCTACTGAGGGTTTATGAGGCTCTAGGCTCCCTAGAGGACACAAAAATGATTTAGATACAACCCTTGTCCACAGCGAATGTATGATCTAGCATAGAGGTATCCAACAGAAATATGATATACAAGCCACACATGAGCCACATACGAAATTCTAGAAGACACATTAACAAAGAGAAACAGATGAAATCAATTTTTATGCTATCTTTTATATAACCCCATATATTCAAGATATTATCATTTCAAAATGTATTGAATATAAAAATTATTAATGAGATATTTACAGGTTGTTTTTGGTATTAAGAGTCTGAAATGCAGTGTGTACTTCACATTTCTAGCACATCTTCCCTTGCATTGGCCACATTTCAAGTGCTCAGTAGCCATATGTAGCTGGTGCTACCCTTTTGGACAGTGCAGCTCTGGGTCCCTTCACAGCTGTGGAGCTCAGCTTTTTCACTAGGCTGCATCCTGGAGATTTAGGTAATAGCCTGTCAATCTTCATTGAGGTATCATTTATATATGAAGAAATTCACCCATTGTAGTGTGCAATTCTGTTACCCCCTCTCTTTTAAACAGCATCTGTTCTTATTCCAAGGATATAACATCTTATCTCTCTGAGTTTTTTTTTGTTTTGTTTTGTTGGTTGTTTTTGTCAGTATTTTGTTAGAAATTTTCCTCAAATGAGGCTGTAATCCCAGCACTTTGGGAGGCTGAGGTGGGAGGATCGCTTGAGGCCGGGAGTTTGAGACCAGCATGGGCAACATAGTGAGACCCCCATCTCTAAAAAAAATTTTTAATTAGCTGGGCCTGGTGACATGTACCTGTAGTCCTAGCTGCTCAGGAGGCTGAGGTGGGAGGATCATTTGAGCCCAGGAGTTCAAGGTTACAGTGAAGTTTGATTGTGCCAGTGCACTCTAGCCTAGGTGACAGAGTGATACCCTCTCTCCAAAAAAAAATTTTTTTTTCCTTGTGTCTGGTGATCCTTGATTGATAGAAAACCATATGTATGTGTGTGTGTGTTATGTGGCATAGATTGGTGATTAACCATGTTTTTGTTTGTTTGTTTTTGAGACAGAGTCTTGCTCTGTTGCCCAGGCTGGAGTGCAGTGGCACGATCTCGGCTCACTGCATCCTCTGCCTCCCGGGTTCAAGTGATTCTCCTGCCTCAGCCTCCTGAGTAGCTGGGACTACACATGCCACCACACCCGGCTAATTTTTTGTATTTTTAGTAGAGATGGGGTTTCATTATGTTAGCCAGGACTATCTTAATCTCTGGACCTCGTGATCCATCTGCCTTGGCCTCCCAAAATGCTGGGATTACAGGTGTGAGCCACCACGCCCGGCCGGTGATTAACCTTTGATTTCTCTGTAGAGTGAGTGAGTAAGTGAATGAGTAAAAATGAGTAATTTCTCCTTCAGCTTTCCTCTTTATCCTGCTTGGACCATTTTCTTTCTATTCTGAGTAAACTCATTCCTTTTACTTTTGACTAGCTCTGCTTGTGCCTAGGAACCAATCCCCTTCCTCTAAGGGCTTAGTGTTGTTGTGTTTTGTTCTGTTGTATGCACACAGGGGAAACAACATTTTAAAAAATGTTATAATGGTCCAGGTTGTTATAATTCCACTGAAAAAAATAAAAGATGGTAGAAGTTAGGTGGATTACTTTGTGATATAATTTGCAGTATACAAGCATAGGTTGAACTATCTATTCTGTGTACTTTCCTTTAGAAAGCTGCATACCCACACTCTTTTCAGGTTTCTAATTAAATGTCACCTTCTAAGTTCAGCCTTCCATGACCCTTTAAAATTGTAAATCCCCTTCCATACCCATCTATATACCTGGCACTGACTGTTCCTTTTTCTTGCTTTGTTACTATTTTTTAGTTGCACTTACCATTATCTGACACACCATATACTTTACTAATGTCTTTCTCTCCCCAAAATGAGAATGGAAAATTTAAAAAGTAGACTTTAAAATTAATGTAACATTCATACAGAAAAGAGCAGATATTCTAAGTTTAAAGCTTGGTGAATTTTCATTAAGTGACACATAGATTTGATTACTGTGTCCCAGATCAAGAAACAGAACATTACCAGTACTGAGAGGCCTTCCATATGCCCCTTCCTATCACTAACCCTGACCCAAACCCCTCCTCAAGGGTTTGTTCGTTCTCGTTGCATTGGTTTGCATAGTACTCCATTGTATGATCACATTTTATTTATCTATTATACTTTTGATGTATATTTGGGTGGTTTCCAGTTGGACCTATTATGAATAGTTAGTATTTTGTTTTGAAAAAGCCTGAAAGGTTCCTAGGCTACTACTTTTTCCACCCTGACACATGCCTCCTTTGAGGCATTAAGCAGGGCTCTCTGCTTGAATGTGGGGAGGCAGAAATGTTATTCAGCCATGTATTAGTCTGTTTTCATGCTACTGATAAAGATATGCCCAAGACTTGGAAGAAAAAGAGGTTTAATTGGACTTGCAGTTCCTCATGGCAGGGGAGGCTTCAGAATCATGGGGGGAGGCAAAAGGCACTTCTTACATGGTGGCAGCAAGAGAAAATGAGGAAGATGCAAAAGCAGAAACCCCTCATAAAACCATCAGATCTTGTGAGACTTGTTCACTACCAAGAGAACAATATGGGTGAAACTGCCCCCATGATTCAAATTATCTCCTACTGACACCCTCCCACAACACATGGGAATTAGAAGAGTACAATTCAAGATGAGATTTGGGTGGGGACACAGAGCCAAACCATATCATTTCACCTCTGGCCTCTCCAAATTTCATGTCCTCACATTTCAAAACCAATCATGCCTTCCCAACAGTCCCCCAAAGTCTTAACTCATTTCAGCATTAACCCAAAAGTCCACAGTCCAAAGTTACATCTGAGACAAGGCAAATCCCTTCTGCCTATGAGCCTGTAAAGTAAAAAGCAAGCTAATTACGTCCTAGTACAGACGTTGGGTAAATACAGCCATTCCAATGGGAGAAATTGGCCAAAACAAAGGGGTTACAGGGCCCAACCAAGTCTAAAATCTAGTGAGGCAGTCAAATTTTAAAGCTCCAAAATGATCTCCTTTGACTCCAGGTCTCACATCCCGGTCACACTGATGCAAGAGGTGGGTTCCCATGGCCTTGGGCAGCTCTGCCCCCATGGCTTTGCAGGGTACTGCCTCTCTCCCACTGCTTTCATGGGCTGGTGTTGAGTGTCTGTGGCTGTTCCAGGTGCATGATGCAAACTGTAGGTGGAGCTACTATTCTGGGGTCTGGAGAACAGTGGCCCTCTTTTCACAGCTCCACTAGGCAGAGCACCAGTAGGGACTCTATGTGAGGGCTCTGACCCTTCATTTCCCTTCTGCACTGCCCTAGCAGAGGTTCTCCATGAGAGCCCCATACCTGCAGTGAACTTCTGCCTGGGCATCCAGGCATCTCCATACATCTTCTGAAATCTACGTGGAGTTTCCCAAACCCCAGTTCTTGACTTCTGTGCATCTGCAGGTTCAACACCATGTGGAAGCTTCCAAGGCTTGGGCTTGCATCCTCTGAAGCCATGGCCTGAGCTTTATATTGGCCCCTTTCAGCCATGGGTGGAGCAGCTGGGATGCAGGGCACCAAGTCCCTAGACTGCACACAGCATGGGACCCTGGCCCCTGCCCATGAAACCATTTTTTCCTCCTAGACCTCCAGGTCTGTGATGAGAGAGGCTGCCGCAAAGGTCTCTGACATACCCTGGAGACATTTTCCCCATTGTCTTGGAGATGAACATTCAGCTCCTCATTACTTATGCAAATATCTGCAGTTGGCTTGAATTTCTCCTCAGAAAATGGGATTTTCTATTGGCATTGTCAGGTTGCAAATTTTCTGAAGTTTTATGCTCTGCTTCCCTTTTAAAATGGAATGCTTTTAACAGCACCCAAGTCACCCTTGAATGCTTTGCTGCTTAGAAATTTCTTCTGCTGGATACCCTAAATTATCTCCCTTAAGTTCAAAGTTCCACAAATCACTTAGGTAGGGGCAAAGTGCCACCAGTCTCTTTGGTAAAACATAATAAGAGTCACCTTTGCTCCAGTTCCCAAGTTCCTCATTTCCATCTGAGATGACCTCAGTCTGGACTTTATTGTCCATATCGCTATCAGCATTTTGGGCAAAGCCACTCAACAAGTCTCTGGGAAGTTCCAAACTTTCCCACATTTTCCTGTCTTCTTCTGAGCCTTCCAAACTGTTTCAGCCTCTGCCTGTTACCCAGTTCCGAAGTCACTTCCACATTTTCAGGTATCTTTTTAGCAACGCCCCACTCTACTGGTAACAATGTACTGTATTAGTTTGTTTTTACACTGCTGATAAAGACATACCTGAGGCTGGGAAGAAAAGTTTAATTGGACTTACAATTCCACATGGCTGGGGAGGCCTCAGAATCATGGCGGGAGGCAAAAGGCACTTCTTACATGGCAGCAGAAAGAGAAAATGAGGAAGATGCAAAAACGGAAACCCCTGATAGAACCATCGTATCTCGTAAGACTTGTTCACTACCATGGGAACAGTATGGGGAAAATGGCCCCCATGATTCAAATTACCTCCCACTGGCTCCCTCCCACAACACGTGGGGATTATGGGAGTACAATTCAAGATGAGATTTGGGTGGGGACACAGAGCCAAACCATATCAAACCATATTTGCATTCTCCACTAATAGAGCTCCTTGAGAACAGAAATCTTGACTTAATCATCTTGGAAACTTTAGTGTTTGGCATGGGCCAGGAGCATAATAATCTAAAGACTATTTCTGAGGGATCACATCAGCTTTTATTCTCAGAATAGATACCAGAGCTAGGGGAAATAGAGTTTATTTAGAAGGATCAGGGATGAAATTGAGACTCACCATGTAGAAACTTCACAACTAGCAATAAGAGAGGTTCTAAATACATTGAAGGCAGAAATGTGGCTAAGGAATCAGTAGTGTACTTTGATTGTATTGTATAAGGTATTTTCAAATAGAAAAGCAGGTAGCAGAAATACTAAAACAATTTTTTGCTTTAGTGTAAAGTAGATAATGAGAGGTAGATGCCTAATTTCTTAGTTTTCTTTTTAAAATTATGCTAAAATATATCATATAATTTACCATTTTGACTATTTTAAAAGTATACAGTTCCGTAGCATTAAGTACATTCACATTGTTATGCAGTCGTCACCACTGTTTATCTCTAGAACTTTTTCATTTTCACCAACTGAAACATGGTACCCATTCCACCAACTCCTCATTCCACCTTCCTGCTAACCCTTGGCGATCACCGTTCTACTTTCTGTCTCTATGAATTTGACTACACTAGGAGCCTAATTTAAGAGGAATCATGTAATATTTATCCTTTTATGACTAACTTATTTCACTTAATATAATGTCTTCAAGATTCTAAAATTTTCTGTTGAAGCAAATAGACTGGAGGATGGTTTGAGGTTGATTAATAAATAAAAAATACTTCACTCTCTGAGATTCAAAGACATCTTTCCAAAAGCATCAAGGAAACTTAAAGGCATAATTAATTATTTGCCAAAATATATAATGTTTAACTGACCGGTGATTTTTATGCACAATAAATAATAGAATCATTGACTAAGGAAACAACTATAAATCTTTGGGGAAAGAAAGCCTGATTTTTATGGTAGAATCTACTAGATATGTCTGGGAGGGTATAATTACCTCCAAACAAGGATAAACCAATGGACACAATGTTTTTAGATTAAAAGAAAATGTTTAGTGATATTTTTCTACTCAAGACTATTAAAAATGAATTCATTAACCATTCGAGGGAATACTTCGACATTGGAGGAGTTCTCTCTTAGAGACCATAATAAAAAAGAGAAGTAAGTATTTAGCTGTGGAACATGAAGTGCTAACAGTGGTTTTTCTGTTGGGAAACTGATGCTGGGAATATGTGTAATTTAAAATAAATGACTAGAGATTGCATGATGTACCAGTCCTTTTCTGTTCGCTCTTTCATACTTACTTTTCACTCTTTTTTACCGTTTCCTTCTTTCCTGGGAGGTAATCAGGATGGACTTTTTCAGTCAAATGTCTTGCATGCCTCTGTATTCTGGTTGGGTTTAGCCCATGGGAGGAAGCCTGGTAGGAGATTGGGGGACTTAAGGAGAGTGACTTATCTGGCTGTGCTCCTTCACCAAAGCCTGTGCCCTTTCTACACCTTTATTAAATTCTCCTCAAAATCTTCTGAGTACAGTATCTGCTTTCTGATATGACCTAAGTAATACACATAACAAAATCTAGTACATAGTTGGAAGACAGGAAAGAATCACCAACCCAAGAGATACTAGTCTTGTCTTTGCTCTTACTCATAAGAGACAAAATAATCTCTATGCCTTTGCCCTTTGACAAATGAGGAATAGTAACCATCCCCGTCCTAGGGTGGTTTTATGGTAATGTACATATATACATATCTAAGTTTACCTGAAAGCTTTCTGAAACAGACTACCACCAATGAAAGGCATTATTATTAACACTCATCACCAGTGTGAAATACCAAGTGAGGAGAATAAACTCTTCATGGTGAGGTGATATGGGCTAGAGGTGACATACAAGCCATAAATGTCCAGAGCTGGCACTTATTGGGAGCCCATGGGAAGCAATCCTGAGTGAGAAGGAAGCTGTTTTACAGAATGTCTTGGATGATGCTGCAGACTGTAATATCTAGTTTTTCTTAGTTTGACTGTGCTTGCCCCTTCCTCATTCCTGCTATTCAGCTCCTGATATGGATCATAACTTTGAGTATGTCCAGGAGTTGCAAACTCAGATGCCTACCTACAGTAGGTGTGAGCTATTTGTTCCAGTCAGTTGTTGCTGTGAGGGAATGTGGGTTATCTGTGGACCATATCTTCTAACTTTTCAAGGAAAGTTGAAAACGTCAGCTTTTATATGAAGTTTCCCAATTTACAAATGTTAGCAACTAATTAAAATTTTAAAAATTGTGTTTGGGCTGAAAAGACACATGTTTGAGCTAGATATGACCTGTGGGCTGCCAGCTTTTAATCTCTGCTACATGGCCATCTTGGATTTCCTAGTGACTTTATAGGATTAGACTAGAGTTCCTACCCCTTCTTACCTCCATAACAAACTGATGTGTCTTCCACTTTTTGGTTTCTGGTGTTAACTCTTGCAGATTCCCAGTTTTTTTTTTTTTTTTTTTTTTTTGAGACGGAGTCTCGCTCTGTCGTCCAGGTTGGAGTGCAGTGGCACAGTCTCAGCTCACTGCAACCTCCACCTCCTGGGTTCAAGTGATTCTCCTTCCTCAGCCTCCCGAGTAGCTGGGACTACAGGCATGTGCTATCACGCCCGGCTAATTTTTTGTATTTTTAGTAGACATGGGATTTCACTGTGTTAGGATGGTTTCAATCTCCTGACCTCATGATCTGCCCACCTCGGCCTCCCAAAGTGCTGGGATCACAGGCGTGAGCCACTATGCCTGGCCAATTCCCAGTTCTTTATGTTCAATACTTGTCACATCCAAATGTGTGGGAATGCACTCTGGGAAACACTGTCTAGGAAATTGAGCTAATACCTCTGCCAATTCTTATAGATGCTGATCTGCTGATAGATAATATAAACTTGTTAGTGCTGCTTCATCTTATCAGGCTTGCTTAGGTGGCTACAGTCTCTTCTTAACCAGGCAGTTTAGGAATCTGTTATGTTCCCTACTCCAGTCCATTAGTTGTCATTTTCTGAATAGGTGCATTCTTCTTTATTAATCTGCAGAGACCAGAAAGTTACCTGGTCTGAATTAAATATTTTAGTGTTTTCTCATGGTGCAAATGAATAACTCCCTTTTGCCAAAGTAGGTGATAAAAATGCCTAGATGACATTTAGATACTATTTACACTTTCTAGTATACAACTGAATGGACATATATAGCTGATGTTTTTCAAATTTGTGTCCATAAAACATTAGTTCTGGAGACATGAATGTCTTCTATAAGAAAAGGATTCGATAGCCAGTAGGAGAAATATCCCATACCCTATGACCTTCTAGAAGAGTCACAAGGCAGATTTTCTTGGAAAAGAATTGTGTCCGGAATTCGTGGGTTCTTGGTCTCACTGACTTCAAGAATGAAGCCACGGACCCTCATGGTGAGCATTACAGTTCAAAAAGGTGGCGTGTCTGGAGTTTGTTCCTTCTATGTTCGGATGTGTTCTGAGTTTCTTCCTTCTGGTGGGTTCATGGTCTCGCTGCCTCAAGAGTGAAACTGCAGACCTTTGCAGTGAGTGTTACAGCTCATAAAGTTAGTGCCAACCCAAAGAGTGAGCAGCAGCAAGATTTATTGCAAAGAGCAAAAGAACAAAGCTTCCACAGTGTGTAAGGGGACCCGAGTGGCTTGCCACTGCTGGCTCGGGCAGCCTGCTTTTATTCCCTTATCTGACCCCACCCACATCCTGCTGATTGGCCCATTTTACAGAGAGCTGATTGGTCTGTTTTACAGGGAGCTGATTGGTCTGTTTTGACAGGTTGCTGATTGGTGCGTTTACAATCCCTGAGCTAGACACAAAAGTTCTCCAAGTCCCCACTAGATTAGCTAGACACAAAAGTTCTCCAAGTCCCCACTAGATTAGCTAGACACAGAGCACTGATTGGTGCATTTACAAACCTTGAGCTAGACACAGGGTGCTGATTGGTGTGTTTACAAACCTTGAGCTAGACACAGAGTGCTGATTGGTGTATTTACAATCCTTTAGCTAGACATTAAGATTCTCCAAGTCTCCACTAGATTAGCTAGACACAGAGCACTGATTGGTGCATTTACAAACCTTGAGCTAGACACAGGGTGCTGATTGGTGTGTTTACAAACCTTGAGCTAGACACAGAGTGCTGATTGGTGTGTTTACAGGCCCTTAGCTAGACATAAAGGTTCTCCAAGTCCCCACCAGCTTAGCTAGATACAGAGTGCTGACTGGTACATTTACAAACCTTGAGCTAGATACAGAGTGCTGATTGGTGTATCTACAATCCCTTAGCTAGACATAAAGGTTCTCCAAGTCCCCACCAGACTCAGGAGCCCAGCTGGCTTCACCTAGTGGATCCTGCACCGGGGCCGCAGGTGGAGCTGCTTGCTAGTCCCTGCCGTGTGCCCTCGCTCCTCAGCACTTGGACAGTCGATGGGACCAGGTGCCGTGGAGTGGGGGGGGCGGTGCTCGTCCGGGATGCTCGGGCTGCACAGGAGCCCACGGGGGCAGGGGGGAGGCTAGGGCATGGCAGGCTGCAGGTCCTGAGCCCTGCCCCCGGGGGAGGCAGCTGAGGCCCAGTGAGAATTCGAGCGTAGCACTGGTGGGCCGGCACTGCTGGGGGACCTGGCGCACCCTCTGCAGCTGCTGGCCTGGGTGCTAAGCCCCACACTGCCCGGGGCCGGCGGCGCTGGCTGGCCACTCTGAGTGTGGGGCCCACCGAGCCCACACCCACCCGGAACTCACGCTGGCCCGCAAGTGCCGTGTGCAGCCCTGGTTCCTGCCGGCACCTCTCCCTCCACACCTCCCCGCAAGCCGAGGGAGCTGGCTCCGGCCTCGGCCAGCCCTGAGAGGGGCTCCCACGGTGCAGCGGTGGGCTGAAGGGCCCCTCAAGCGCAGCCAGAGTGGGCGCCAAGGCCAAGGAGGTGCCAAGAGCAAGCAAGGGCTGCGAGGGCTGCCAGCACACTGTCACCTCTCAGAATGAGGAGTTCTGTTGTAAGGAAACAGTTAACTTTGTTTAATCCAGAAACTGAGTCATTCATTTATATGCCAACTATTTATTGAGCATTTACTATGTGCCAGACACTTTGCTTTGCTTCCAGGACATACTGTCCTCATGGAACTTATGTTCTGGTGAGAAAAACTGATAACGGAGAACTAAGCGAATACGTAAATTCCTTATACATCATGAGTAAATAGTGGGAAGAAACTAAACAGGGAGCTGTGATAGAGAATAATGGGCATATATTGAACATAAGTGGTCAGGAAAGGCGTCTGTAAGGGAGGTGACTGAGACCTAAAGAATGAGAACAAGCTATCTCTCTGCACTATCAGGGGAAGAATGTTTCAGGCAGAAGGAACAGTAAGGGCAAAAGTAACCTTAGCAAAATACTTTGTGTCCCTACTATGTGCTAGGCATTTTGCATGATAATCTTTTATCAATTAATTTTTCAGTTGAGAACCTTGGCTTACCATGCAATCAGCCTAAGGTCCTAGAGCATGTCAACTTGTGGTGGAACGTGGTTGGAACTCAGACATGCTTGTGCTATATACTGCCTTCCAAATTGCTTGAGATTGAAATATCTTTCCTTCTTTCTTTTTTTCAATAGTAGGCCTCCAAATAAGCTTAGATACACGAAATTGGAGAACTCTGGTATATAAGGAATTATAACAGAGTTAGAATTACTGCTGTCATCTTAGAGTTTCAAATAGTAGAGAGGTAGAAAAATATTTTTACAGCTTTATTAAATACTTTTTCAGGAACTTATATACTAAGCATCTTGGATACTTGGAGTTCAGCCTTCAGGGCCCCTTCTTGGGCACAATTCCAAGGTTTAGTAAGTACACAAACAACAAACCCTATGAGGAAATGTATCCAGTAACAGAAAAGAAAATGGAACAGCTCTGAATTTGGGAGGAGCAAATAGACATCATACCTCTGTGGCCCTCAAAGGCCACGCAGAGCATTGTGAGTGATGGCATACCAGCCACTGGACATTCTTCTTTTGTTAATAAAACAAGGTTTTGCCCTTAGAAGATGGTATCTAGAAGAGAAGGAAAGGTTAGTCATGTTCCTAGTATCATTTCACTTATCAACATTATCTTTTAGGACACTTTGTTTAGAAGATACTGTAAGAGAACTGATCCATTCTGTAGATACTAAATAACTTGGTCTACTGTTGACATTTCTGTTTTTAATTTTGCTTGTGCCTAGAATTTTCTTTCTTTCTTTTTTTTTGTTTTTTGAGACAGAGTCTTGCTCTGTCACCCAGACTGGAGTGCAGTGGCGCGATCTCAGCTCACTGCAAGCTGCATCTCCTGGGTTCATGCCATTCTCCTGCCTCAGCCTCCCAAGTAGCTGGGACTACAGGTGCCCGCCACCACGCCCAGCTAATTTTTTGTATTTTTTAGTAGAGATGGGATTTCACCGTGTTAGCCAGGATGGTCTCGATCTCCTGACCTCGTGATCCGCCCACCTCGGCCTCCCAAAGTGCTGGGATTACAGGCGTGAGCCACCGCGCCCAGCCTAGAATTTTCTTTCAAAGCCAAATATCAAAAAGTGTTTGGAGATGAACCGTGGACTGTGTAAGTACTTTCTGTTACTGACACTGAAGAATTCTGTCTTTGCTGCAAACTACCCTCAAAATGGCAATGAGTTGGTGGCAGGTCATATGCTTAGGAAGTTTTTAGAGCAGCGTTGTCCAATAGAACTTTCTGCAGTAATGGAAATGTCCTGTAATACAGTGTCTGTTGAGCTTATGTGGCTAGTGTGACTGAGGAAGTGAATTTTTAATTTTAATTAATTTAAATTTAGCCATTTATAGCTAGTGGCTACCATATTGAATAGCACAGGCTTTGAGATAACTTTAATACCTTTATGAGGGGAGAAACAAGTGACCAAAAAGCAAAGTGATCTTTGAGACTTTGAAGCAGCTTGTTCGAGAGCCTGTTTAGAGGTTAGGCCTATATCCCACATCATCTTTATTTGCATCTCCAGTTACTTCTGTAGTCTATCAAAGTAATTGCATTATTAGGAGAAGCTTTTTCAGAGCTTTGTGTGACTTAAGATCGCAGGGAAATACATTTGAAGGTTGCGTGGCAGTACTGCCATGTGGAAATGTGGGTGTGGGCTTCGCCTTGTTGCAATGACTTGTTAGTGCTACTGGCCATAATACCTGGGAGGCCAGGGATATTGACTGTAATATTATCCTGCCTAAAATACCAATAACACCCTCATTGAGAAGTATTGCTGGATCCTTTTGATGGTAAGAGTTATTAAAATTTAGAAATTCCAGAACTCAAAGAATTATTTCTTCTCTGAAAAACCCAGACATCTGGTAGACATTCTCTGAAGCTTTTGGATGTTTTTCTGTATTGTAGCCTATGGCATTGTGAATCTAAGATGCTTTTTGAGCATTTTGAGCATCAGACAATTAGTAGAGCATTTTAATGTTGTGGTTGGATAACACTGAAGAAGCCATTGATATTTGTTTTGAGCAGCAGCAATGAAACCGGCACCTTATCTCATGTGCACGAAAATCCATGTGGATGATTTAAAAACTGCTCTGCTGCAGATGAAGGGAAGAAAGCAGGAGGTCTAATCATCATCAACTGAAACCTCACCTAAGTAGTATTCGCCTGCCTCCACTTTAAAAGACAAATTAAACTACTTGTAGTATTATGTAGAAGAATGTATGTATTTGTATATTTCCAAATTTAAAGTCTACCTTTTGCCTGAAAAAACATAGAAAAGAAAACTACCAATACTAAGTATAGTTGAGTGGTTTTCCTGCTGTTTTCTATTATGGTCCCTGGAGCTCAGGTGTCCATTTTCATGGGAAGGAACCTTTCACTTGATAAATGAGCTGGAAAAAGGGGGTTTATGTCTGTGTGAGCTGCAGAAAGGACTAGTAGTTAGTAAGGTGATAAAATTGCAGGATCAGGCAATGATACTTTCAGAAGCAATCACTGCAGGCTGTCAACAGAGCTTACAAACCTTTGAGGTTGTTCCTGGGCCAACCTTGGAAGAAGGTATATCTTATGTAATTGTCATTGTAACCAGAGAACATTTTTGATACAGTTTAGTGTTATTATCCTTTTTTTGTAATTATGGGTGATAGATTGATAATTGCATTAATATCATTACAGGGGGTATATTTAAAAAAAAGTGGCTGATTTTTCTTATTCTTCCCTCCAATACCATAGTAACGGCAGGATCCTTTTGTTGTTCCACAAAGATAATCTGATGTCTATTCTGTCTACAGACAAAATATAATAAAAGTACATGGGAAAGTACATGGACAAGACATTATGTTTTATGAACATACTTTCTTTTTAAAATGTTTTATTGGCCAGGCGTGGTGGCTCACGCCTGTAATCCCAATGCTTTGGGAGGCTGAGGCGGACGGATCACGAGGTCAAGAGATCAAGACCATCCTGGCCAACATGGTGAAACCCCATCTCTACTAAAAATACAAAAAAATGTAGCTGGGCGTGGTGGTGCATGCCTATAGTCCCAGCTACTCGGGAGGCTGAGGCAGGAGAATTGCTTGAACCTGGGATGTGGAGGTTGCAGTGAGCCGAAGTCGCGCCACTGTACTCCAGCCTGGGCGACAGAGCAAGACTCCGTCTCAAATAAAGTAAAATAAAATAAAATACTTTATTTATTTTATATATTTTTTAGAGACAGGTCTCTCTGTGCTGTCCAGGTTGGTCTTGATCTCCTAGGCTTAAATGATCCTCCTACCTCAGCCTCTCGAGTAGCTGAGACTGTGAGAATGCAACACCATGCCCAGCCTTATGAATATACACTCTTAAACACTAAAGTTTGTCTAAGTAATTTTAACTGGAGATGAACTAAGACCCATTATTTTAGGATTTCAAGGTTCTAATACAATATTATTATTTTTACACAGCATTTGTTGTGTTTAAAAGTTTCATTAATTACCTCCAGTTAATAGCATGATATATTTTCAATGCAATCTGTTTCAAATTGATCAGATATATAGAATCTCTGGTAACCTCCTAAGGATTGTAGTTGGGGCTGTGTGTGTGTGTGTATGTGTGTGTGTGTGTGTGTTTGTATGTATGTGTGTTAAAGGCAGAATCTCTTCACTATGAACCACTGAATGAAGAAATTATGCAAATTAATAATAACAAAATCTGTTTATGATTTTATATGATTAAGACAACATGAAATTAGATGCATCTACTGAATTTTTTTTTCCTTTTTTTTTTTTTTTTTGAGATGGAGTTTTTGCTCTAGTTGCCCAGGCTGGAGTGCAAGGGCCAATCTCGGCTCACTGCTAACTCTGCCTCCCAGGTTCAAGCAATTCTTCTGCTTCAGCCTCCTGAGTAGCTGGGATTACAGGCACCCACCACCATGCCCAGCTAATTTTTTGTATTTTTAGTAGAGACAGGGTTTCACCATGTTGGCCAGGCTGGTCTCAAACTCCTGCCCTCAGGTGATCCACCTGCCTCAGCCTCCCAAAGTGCTAGGATTACAGGCGTGAGCCACCACGCCAGGCCTGAATTAGTTTTTTAGAATGTGTGTATTATTATTATTATTTTTTTTTGAGACAAGGTCTTACTCTGTCACCCAGGCTAGAGTGCAGTGTCATGAGCCCCACCTGGGCCCAAGTGATCTTTCCATCTCAGCCTCCCAAGTAGCTAAGACTATAGGTGTGCACCACCACACCTGGCTAATTTTTCTTTATTTTTCTGAGACACAGTCTCACTCTGTCGCCCAGGCTGGAGTGCAGTGGCCCAATCTTGGCACATTGCAACCTCTGACTCCTGGGTTCAGGCAATTCTCCTGCCTCAGCCTCCTGAGTAGCTGGGACTACAGGCGCACACCACCACACCTGGCTAATTTTTGTATTTTTAGTAAAGATGGGGTTTCACCATGTTGAACAGGCTGGTCTTGAACTCCTGACCTCAGGTGATCCACCCAAAGGGCTGGGATTACAAGCGTGAGCCACTGCGCCTGGCCATGCCTGGCTAATTTTTGTATAACTTTGGGAGAGATGGGGGTTTTGCCATGTTGCCCAGGCTAGTCTTGACCTCCTGGGCTCAAGTGATCCTCCTGCCTCAGCCTCCCAAAGTGCTAGCATTAGAGCGTGAGCCACCGTACCTGACGAATGTGTATATCTTTTCCTTGTGGTGTACTGAAGGACTTTTTTAAGAAAATGTTTCATAGGAAGGGGTTTTGAGTAGTTCAAAGGACAACTTTTGAATGAGTTGTCTGTAGGCTGCAATTATTGCTGATTTGATTCACGTGACATGGAGGGCGTCTTTGCAGGGTGACTACAATCTGTTCAGAGTTCTCTCCTTCATTTTTCATTGTCTCTACAACTCTGAGGTCAGAATTTCTCAAAATGAGAATGAGACTGCCATTGTCTGTTGTCTACCTTTTAAATTGAAAAGACTAAATTTTATGGTATCCCATTAAAAATCCTATTGAGGTTTTTTCTTTTTTGAAAAGTTTTTTTTACATTGATATGGATGAATGCCAATTAGTATGGATCACACATTTTTGACAGAAAAATATGTTGACTTGATCCAGATGGAAAATGATTGTCTTTTGGATATATAACAGTAAAATTGTTAAATTAGGGAGAAGAAACCCCATTTTCTGAAAATGATTTCTTGGACATTGATAATCAGAGATGTAAGTTGATAGCTACAGAGTTCTTTGACCTTGCCTTTGTGTTATCCACTTGGCTCTGAATTGTACCATTTCATCATGGGCAAGTCTCTGGAGAGAAAGCATGAAATGTTCAACTTGTTTAATCTCAACAATTCAGAAATATGCTGTATATGTTGAAAATAAATGAGGTAGGCGGATCATATGAGGTCAGGAGTTCGAGACCAGCCTGGCTAACATGGCGAAACCCCATCTCTACTAAAAATACTAAAATTAGTCGGATGTGGTGGCAGATGCCTGTAGTCCCAGCTACTTGGGAGGCTGAGGCCAGAGAATTGCTTGATCCCGGGAGGCGGAGGTTGCAGTGAGCCTAGATCACACCACTGCACTCCAGCCTGGACGACAGAGCAACACCCTGTCTCAAAATAAATAAATAAATACATATATACATAAAATAAAAATAAAAATAAAATGACTACGAACTCTCATTTTTCTCCTGTAATACTTTAGAGGTAAATGCTTTAGAATAATTTTAAAATAATACCTCATTTCTAAAAATATAGGTTACAGAAATGATGACAAAGGTAACTTATCTTCCATGGAATATTTTGGATAGAACAAAACATTTATGATGCTTTAATCTGTACTTGTATGAATAAGATTTGATTCAAGTGGAATTAGGAGTAATGGGAACTTAGCATGTTTTATGTGGAAACTTAGCATGTTTTATGTTTTCGTTTTGTTGGCTATTTTTAAAATATGGCTATGTTTAAATATATTGCTACTGCATAATGCCTAGAAGTCCACAGGCCTCTGTATTTTGTTCCTTATGATATCATCTGTTCTCAATGCACTACTTTTTTTTTTAAAGAAAGATATACACATTCCTAGAATCTTTTACATTCCCAGTGAAATGGCAAGACAGGTCTGTCAAATCTAATTTTACAGAAGTGGAATGTATTTGTCAATATTTTATAATATTGACAAAAATAACTTAAATTTTTTTTCTTCATATTATGTATCACTTCTTGTGACTTGTGAGAACAAATTTTTGATGTTAACAAGTCACATGTAAGTTTAAAATCTAATATTATTTTAACATTGTACAGAACAGGAATATCTAAAGGCTGTTCTTCCTAAGGCTAGCCCGGTTTCAGTCCACTTCACTTACAGCCATCTCCTGTGATGGTAAGCCACAAATGTCCCCTGTTTTCCTCTCTGCCTTCATATTGATTATTACTAATGTAAAAATGTTTCCAATTTTTACAAATAGTTATGTGTGTCAGGTTTTAATGAAATGCTAAAGGACATTACTAATAGACCCCAAGAGATTCCGTTTCTTCTTCGCCTGTCACACTTCCTGCCCAAGTGCTGATGGACTGTGGAAACAATGACTACCATGGAGCACTGTTTGAAGATGTAGTATGCTGAATTCCCAGACATCAACTTAAAAATAAATTCTGCTCATGAAAAGTATGCAGGGCATGTTTCTGCTTAAAAAAATGTCCTGGGAAAAAATCTAAATTGAATTCAGAAGATAGAGTACCATGTAAAAGAGTGGCCAAGTTATAGGAAGTATTTATTTTTTATCTTTAATTAGGTATTTTAACATTCAAAAAGCTAATGCATTTTGTTTCTTAGACATAAATAAATACGTAGATCATAAATAGAAATGTTTCAGAGAAGTTTTATTTAAAAGAGTCAACAATAGTAATTAAATTAATACTAATAAATAATGCTAGCTCCTGACACTTTACCATTGACACTTTCACCAGTATCTCACATGAACCTCATAGCAACTCATAGCTCATGTCTGTGAAAACTGAGGCACAGAGTTGCCTAAAGAAGGCTCCAAAGTGGATTTTGCTTTAATTCCAGTACTTTTTCCACCTGATACCTTTTTCATGGTTGATTTATAGTAGAGTCAATGTGTCTTTTGAAAGAACAGTGTCCATATCTTATTGGAAATAGTAAAGCTTTCAAAAGAGAGCAGTTGTTATGAATCTGTCATCCTCTTACTTCCATCTTTAAAGTTTCAACAGTTCACTCTTTCCTTCTTACCATCCTTGTGTTTTCAGAATGCTATCACCAGTCAGTAGCAGTGTAACATGACTACCTATTCTGAATGGTTTGTACCCTTTCTTAGACTTCAGGAGTTGCTTTCTACTAGTTCAATTGTTGACTCAACAAGCATTGCTAGGCATTAGATGTAACAGCACAATGTTTATTCTTTCTTTATATTTTTATGTCTTTTTATTCACAATTAAAATTTGTATAAGCTTTGCATAATTGCCATTTAAAGTTAATATTTTTCAACAAATGTAAGAACAGAAATATACCTAATTCCTACCAAACTTTTATAATTATTTTAGCCAGTTATTCTGACCCTAACCATATAGAGGCACACCTCGTTTTGATGCACTTTGCTTTATTCTGCCTTGCAGATACTGCACTTCTTATAAATTGAAGGTTTGTGGCAACCCTGCATTGAGCATCTGTCGTGCCATTTTTCCAATGGCACATGCTCACTTCATGTCTCTGACTCACATTTTGGTAATTCTTACAATATTTCAAACCTTTTCATTATTATATCTGTTATGGTGAGCTGTGATCAGTGATCTTTGATGTTAGTATTGTAGTTGTTTTGGGGTGCCGCAAACCACATCCATATAAGACGGAGAGCTTAATTGATAAGTGTGTGTGTTCTGGCTGCTCCATTGACCTACCCTTCTCTAGTTTCTCTCCCTCTCTTTTGACCTTCCTAATCCCTGAGACACAATATTGAAATTAGGCCAATTAATAACCCTACAGTGACTTATAAGTGTTCAAGTGAAAGGAAGAGTCATATGCCTCTCACTTTAAATCAAAAGCTAGAAATGATTAAGCTTAATGATGAAGGCATGTCAACAGCTGACATAGGCCAGAAGCTAGGCCTCTTGTGCCAGTTAGCCAAGATATGAATGCGAGGGAAAAATTCTTGAAGGAAATGTAAAGTGCTACTCCAATGAACACACAAAGGATAACAGAATGAAACAGCTTTATTGCTTATATGGAGAAAGTTAGAGTGGTCTGATAGAAAATCAAACCAGCCATAACATTCCCTTAAGCCGAAGTCTAATTTAGAGCAAGGAACTCTCTTTAATTTCTTCAGGTGTTCTGTGAAGGCTGAGAGAGGTGAGGAAGCTGCAGAGGAACACTTTGAAGCTAGCAGAGGTTGGTTTATTTGGTTTAGTGAAAGAAGCCATCTGCATAGCATAAAAGTGCAAGGTAAAGTACAAGTGTTAATGTAGAAGCTGCAGCAAATTATCAAGAAGGTCTAGCTGAGATACTTGATGAAGGTGGCTACACTCAACAACAGATTTTCAGTGTAGGTGAAAACAGTGTTATATTGGAGGAAGATGCCGTCTAGGCCTTTCATAGCTGGAGAGGAGTCAATGCCTGGCTTCAAAGCTTCACAGGACAGGCTGACTTGTCTTCTTAGGAGCTCATGCTCACATTGCCATGCAACCAGTCTTCAGAATTCTTTTCATTTTACGAAACTGAAGTTCTGTACCCATTAAACAACTCCCCATTTTCTTCTTCCTCCTGCCTCTGGCAATCACCATTCTACTTTCTGTCTCTATGAATTTGAAGTCTATAGTTGCACAGGCACAAATGTCTGTCTCTAGAAACATTTTCCAAGTAATACACTTCACTACATTTTCTCTTAGAATCACCTATATCTGTGTTAAAACTGTAAGAATCTGTGTTAAAATTGTAAGAATGTAGCAGTTGTCTTGATTAGAAATATATTTTCAATAGCCTTTCAAAAAACCAGAGACAAAAAAGCAGAGAGGAAATTATCTGCTTCTTATCTGAAGGCTAATGACAAAAAAAGTCATCCATGTGAACTTTAATAGAAATATGCCGAAACCCTTAATGAGGTAGGTATCATGATCAGCGTAACTCATTACAGAATTGTTGTATTTTAGAGCTAGAAAAAACCGCAGAAATAATTTTAAGTTCTTCATTTCATAAATGAAGTGATACTGTTGTGAAATGTCTAACCAAATTAATTAACTGTGCAGTTAGGATTGTAGTCTGTTTCTTGTTTCTCAAGAATTCCCTTTCAGCAATTGTTGGTGAACAGGGTCAGATTTTCTCAGAAAAACTAGCTATTACTTGTGTTCTACACTATGAGTATGTTTTATAGAAAGTTTTCCTGGCTTATAATATAATTGAAGAGACTTGGAAATCTTAGCCCATGATTTCCATTTTTATATAATCTTCAAGGGCTAGAGATGTATGTGGATTGGAGGTATGTGGTTTTCCTTATCTGGGAAAGTAGTTGACAATTTCTCAGAAATTGAGCATTTATCACCAGTTCTAATGTGATAGGGAATGAGGTATTGTTCACAGTATCATCAGAAATGAAGGGAATTGGGATGAAACTTTTCTTGAATTTCTGACCCTGATGCAATCAGGCAGTTGTTGATGGATTCCATTATCTTCGTGAGTCTTGTCAATGGCAGAGACCTAATTGAAGATTAGAGCTCTTGCAGAGAAAGGTCAAATCAACCACAGTAAATATTGTTGAACAGGGTTTGGCAAACTGTAGCCCATGGGCTGCCTGTTTCTGTGAGATTTATAAGCTAACATTTTTTTTTAACATTTTTAAATCGCTGAAAAATTTTCAAAAGAATATGTCATGATATGTGAACATTACAAGAAATTTAATTTCAAAGTTTATAAATAAAGTTTTATTGGAACATGGCTACATTAATTTGTTTATGTATTGTTTATGACTATTTTTGCACTGAAACAATAGAGTAGTTGTGACAGAGAACAGATGGTCCCACAAAATCTAAACTGTTTACTATTTGGCCCTTTATAAAAAGGATTTGCCAGCTCCTGCTAGAAAACATTGAGAATGATTTGTTTTGGAGTACCATGGAAATTTGTGATCTTCTTTGCTTACCTAGAACTGCAGCTGTATGCTACAGCTAAGAAATTCCTTAAAGAACTTCTCCACTTTTTTTTTTTTTTTTTGGCCTCTGGGACAACCCACACTAGTCCATTCATGACTATTTTTTATGACTTTCTTTGCTTATTTTCCAGTGGTTCCTTTTGCCAATCATGTGAACAGACCAAAACCACACAGGAAGGTCTGTGGTTTGCCTAAAGAAGCTTTTCTACAGAGGGATATGTCTGGCTTGGGTACCTCCCTGTTTCTTGTACAAACCTATAGTTTGATTCTGATCATTACACTAGAGCTTTGATTCAAATGTATATAAAATGACCATCACTGACAAGATGTAAAATGAATAAGCATATTTATTGTTGGATTCATATTTGTAGGACGAAAATCTTAATCTTTCTTATTTTTATCAGGCATTTTAGTAACTTTAGTAATGTTTCTCATGACTGCTAATTATACATCAAGATTAATTGCTATATTTTTTTTATTGGCTAACCTTAAACACATAAACCCAATGTCCTTTTTTATAGTCATCTTCTGATAGAGTTAAAACATCAGTGATTGGGAGACCACACAACACCTCTTATAAAAGTTATTTACCTCCTTTTTCCAGCTGTGGTTACTTGATTTTAGTCCTCTTGAGGCCACTGTAAGAAGGGAGTGGCCCTACAACCATGTAAGAGATCTGTGCTTTGCAGCCACTGAGAACCGGGGATCCTGCCACTATTGCCACCATCCTTTTAAAGCATAACAACAAACAGGTGTTGTGTATCCAGAAAGAGCCCTTATCTGAAGGTTTGGAGTTTGGTTAAGCAGATCTTTTATTATGTTTTACTCATGCCTTTGGTCATAATTATGCTTTTGTGCTCAATAAGGATGATTGTTATCTGTGAAAGTAAGTGACAATTTCTCAGAACCATTGCCTTGGTTCTAGGTTCTAGGTAGCTAGTAACTAGTTTGGTTAGTGCCATGGAGAATGTGGAGCACTGGTCTGGGTCATGATATTGAGTTGAGTAGCTGGATTCTCTCCTCACTTCATAGGGTAGTTCTTTTATCTGGTTAGTGCTAGATGCTCATCTGTCTTAGCATACTTAAATTTTGAGGTCTTGGGAGTAGAGCCCAGTAATGGGAGGAGCTGGGCATACGCTCTAGGAATCTTCTGCATCCAGATAATCCTTTTTTTAGTGGAGTCTTCTCACATTTTGGGATAGGCCATGAGGTAGACTTGGGGCTCAGTAAGCAAAGCCAATGAGGATGACAAAACATGAAAAGGAAATGCTGATGCAGATGCAGGCTGGAGTGGGTGGTAAGAAGCCTGGGAGAGCAGCAAGATGAGATATCTTAGATAATGTTTGTTCTGACTTAGTAATAAGGTGAAATTGGGATGTGACATAACCTTAAGGCATTTTGACTTAGCTCTCACATGTTGGTGAGAATTGAGACTAGAGGGAAAACCCCCTATTTTCATTTCTGAAATGCAGAAAAATAGAGTGAACATTTATAATCCAACCCTGGTATTTTAAAACATGTGTAATAACAAAGTCGGTTATTGTATAATTTGGAAATGCGATGTAAGATATTATGATAAAGCTGTGATTTTCTGATTTAAGAGGGAAGAGTGAAGTGGAAGCCATGCTCGTTCTCCTCCTCTGAGGAGGGTAGAGGACCGTGGACTCGCGTGGCAGGCACTAGTCCAGGGAGGGAAGCCATGAAAGAGAAAGAGAGGAGAGCTATGTCTCAGCCCCTGAGCTGTCCTCTATGAAAAGCTTCACACTCTGTGTCCAGCTGTCTCAATCAAGTCCTGGAAGAATGGTCTCCTTCAGAAGCTTTATTGCTGGCACCCAGGCCACGTTGTCCTAAGAGGTGTGACCCACCAGGTCATGACCCATGAACCCTCTAGTAGGCAGATCCTCCAACAGTTTAAGTATTTTGTGTGTGTGTGTGTGTTAATGTGTGTGTGTGTATCTGTCTACTTACCACCAGGCTGAGTTACTGGGGGTCTGCCTAGAAAGGAACAGTGTCCCTGTAAACAGGAGGAGGCTCCCCAGAACATCAGCATCCAACATAAACACTCTGAATTAGGACAATACATCCTGGCTCCTTTGAGGAGGGGCTGTTCCCAAAGCCCTGGCAGGATAGAAGAGGGGATAGTGGGGGCTAGAAAAGGAGTAGGTATCAGCAGGAGTTACTTGAGTTTTCTCCTCTGACTGTAATTGGTTTAAAGTAGAGTCCAAGATTATTAAAGTTGGACTAGATCTTAGGGATTTTCCAGTTCCACCTCCTCATTTTACCAGTGAAGGAACAGATACATACAGGGGTTCTAGAATTTATCTTAGATCAGAGAGGTAATGAGTGGCCGTGTTGGCTAGACTCCAGGTCTCTTGATTCAGTAATGATTCTTTCTCCAACCTGGATCATGAAGGGTTAAATTGTAGCAGGACTCTGGGATGGGACTCAGGGGTGCCGAATGCTGTAAGTACAACCCACTGCTGTCTCAGGAAGTTGTGGTTAGGATAGTGGTCCCTAGAACAGGTGACCCGAGAAGAACTTCTGACTTAGGTGAACGTTACACGTTTTGGAGAGGACTATCATGTGATTGTTTGGGAAGGGGGCATCTAGGCATATCAGCAAGTCTCACTTGCTGAGAGTGAGATGGAGATAGAGAAAATTCTTTGAGAGGTGGGTGGAGGGATCTAGTTGAAGGCTCTCCTGTTGAGCTTTGAATTTATAGTCAGTGTTTATAGAGTCTAGGCAAGTAGTATCTACTGTGACATTTAGAGAACTGAAAAGTAGAGTGGGATTTAGTGGTTACTGAGTGTGCCTTGGGTAGGACAGTTCCTTTTATGGTTGTAGCTTTCTGCACTTGAGTACTTATTTCTGCTTTACTGGCTAATGCCACTCTCATTTTAAGCTATCACAATGACTAAACATTATCCCTTTCATTCTGATTCTCTGTTCAATTTTTTCATATGTTGGAATTGAACATAGAATATAAAAAGAATTTTTATGAATTCGGAACTGAACTGTTTGGCCCACTGTAGATTTGGTTTTATTGGAAAGAACCTAGTTTTTTGAAATGTTTTTTTTTTTTTTTTTTGGCTTCCATATGATCACCTACTCTACACAGGCAGTATCGTGTACTGGTTAAGCACAAGGATTCTGAGCTAGAGGCTACTCCAGTTGAATCCTGGCTCTGATCTTAGATAAGTTATTTATCCTCCATGCCTCAGTTCTTCATCTATAAAATGGGAATAATACCTCCTAGGGTCGTTTTAAGGGTTAAATAGGTTACTACATGAATTAGAACAATGCCTGGTACACACAAAGTGCTATTTACATATTAGCTGTTAATACATTACAAGCATTGATCTAGGCCTTTTGTCAATTTATAAGTAAACCAAGGCTCAGAGAGGTTTAAAAACTTGCTTAATTAAGATAATCTATCTAGTAAGTAAGTAAACCAAGGCTCAGAGAGGTTTAAAAACTTGCTTAATTAGGATAATCTATCTAGTAAGTGGCTAAGATGGGAGTTGAATCTTCTCTGACTAAACTTGGCTTTTCTGTCTGTTAAGCCTGGCTTTTAACCCCTCTGCTGGATTTCTGAGGTATGGCAAATCACTTAACTGTAAGTAGGTTGTAGGTTTTATATCTATCTACTCATCTGTCCATCGGTCTTAATACTTTCTAATTTAGATATTTCATTATGTTTTCATTCCGTTAATAAAATGCATTTCCTTAAAATATCTGTCTCTTAAGAATTATAAAATATACAGCATAAAAATAAAAAGTCTTAAAATAATGCTACTCAGATAATTAGATAAGTGCTTTAAAAATCCATGCTAACTACTAAATTGTGAAAAGCATAAAATGTTATTCCAGGTAATATTTGATAATGGCAGTCAGCGTTTCCACACACTTGTAAGTTTTGTGTAAATGTAGGTAGTTATTATCAGGCATTTTGAGCTTACTATTTTAAAACAATCATAACATTAATGTTCTAACCATTTGCACATCTTAATTATCAGGAAGAAATTATATCAAATTGTTACAACTTGTGGAAGGCTTCCCAATTTGCACCCTAGGTTAAGATAAAGAGAATTAAGGCCTAATAAATGAGATAGGCTCACTTAGCAACAGTGACAGGTGAGGTTGATGAGAATTAACAGCTTTTGACTGTAGCAGATTGGTGGTATAATGAGCTCTGCTTATGGTAAGGAAGCACTGATTAGACGACTGAGTGAAATGGTACTTTCTTATATATTTTATAAAATTATTGGAGATGGCTGGGCGAGGTGGCTCACGCCTATAATCCCAACACTTTGAGAGGCTGAGGCGGGCGGATAACCTAAGGTTAGGAGTTCGAGATCAGCCTAGCCAATGTGGCGAAACCCCATTTCTACTAAAAATACAAAAATTAGCTGGGCGTGGTGTTGCATGCCTGTAGTCCCAGCTACTCTATTCAGGAGGCTGAGGCAGGAGAATTGCTTGAACCCAGGAGGCAGAGGCTGCAGTGAGCCGAGATCACGCCACTGCACTCCAGCCTGAGCGACAGAGTGAGACTCCGTCAAAAATAAATAAAAATAAGTAAATAAAATTATTGGAGAGATCTGTTAAGTGATAATAGTAATCCTAGAATTTGTAGAATTTGTATTACGCACTTTTGATATTATACTGAAAATTCAAAATCACATTTTATAGGATTGTCAACTTTATAATTTCTTTTGGAGAAACCTGTTCAGTGGAAAGGAAAGTAGCAAAAGCAAAACCAAACACCCCACTACTCCAGCAAAAGCATTCTAAACAGTTAGTACCTCATCTTCTTCAAAGTGGTTGTAATTTGGTAGTGGTGGAGGGTGGGGGTTGGAAATTGTCCAACCATTCAGGTTGCTTACAAAAAAAGATAAAAAAAAAGTAAAAATTAATTTATGTTTTGTCTTTTGGCAAGGTAAATAATTGTATCAAGATGAAGTAGCCATTGTTAAAGTTTATTTAAAGTATAAGCTAGGATATGCTCAAGATTGAAACAATTGGCAATGGAGGAAAAAGATGGCTCAGGGTATGTGGCAATGTGACATTAAAGATTACATCAGATAGAGTGTGTCTCAGTAATGACCATATGTCCTTTCCAGCTGATGTCTATTTTAGGACTTGGATAAATGAGTTGGAGGTCTTAGATATGCTATAAAGGATTGTTCTTGCATCACCTTTGTTAGGTTTGTTTTCAAATTAGTCAAATGTATTTCAAATGGACAAATGGATAAAATATGCATATGTACTATCAAATGAATGAATGTAATGACAAAATTGAGACAAAAATTTGGACGCTGATTCCTTTCAGGTTATGTGGCTTCATTCATATCATTGAGTACTAGGAAGAAGTATGGATATCTTGTGTCCTTTTCACTTACAGGAATAAAATAATTTATTTTTTCTCTTATTTAGAGTTTTAACCTAAAACCAAAATTTAGTTTTAACTGAATAATTAATACAGGAGGGAAATGGGAGTAAATAACAGTTATTTTCTGAGAGACATTTCTAAGGACGACTTTAAAAGACCAGGCAAAGGAGAGCAGAGCCCAGCCGTTGCCGCTTGAGAGAGATAAGCAGAAGTGTGGGTGTGCTTCATGTCACATGGCAGGAGGCTTCCCCAGAACGGTTCGTCAGTCCAGGGAGCCGTTTCATTTTCTGGCTGATAGAGTTGTACTTGGAAAATACTCAGTTTCCTGCTTACTGCTTCATTATGGATTATACAGGTAAAATTAAATGTTAAATATTTTCCGGTTATGTAGAATTACTTTAAAAATCATATTTTGAATTTATATTTTAAAAACTATATTGATTGTGTGAGTACTTTAAAAATATTGTGCATCAGTTTATTCCTGAGTATTGTATGAATTTGTTTTATCCAAATTGTGATTAATTTAGGATAAGTGCTTAAGGGAATTTCTGAGACATACCTTTGTTGTTTCTTCCATTTCAGTTGGATCATACTTAAATGGACTTAAAATAAACTCCAACCCATAGTTAATCCACATTTCTCCCCTCTTAGGCCAGAGGATTTAAAGTACAAACATCTGAGTTCAGATTATTCCACACAGGGAATAAAATATGTACACAGTCTACAGAGAGTTTCTGTTATTGTGGTGGTGGTTTTGTGCTTGTGTATGGCTCTTTTAGATGGTGTTAATGTAATGAAGTGAATTGGAGAATTTCAGTTTTTATCCTAAATTTTCTGAGTATAAATGTGCCCAGATTTTTCTGACCTTTTCTGACCTTTCTAACCTTTTCCTTTTTTAAATTGCATGGACTTGTTTCTCAATTTCTAGTTTCACTGAAAGGTAAATTGGTACATGTTTAGAAATAAGGTTAGATTAACCATGGGTGGTGGTTACTTGATGAGTAAGTGGGCGATTCCCTTACATCTGGTAGGGTAAAGGTGTGGGTGGGAGGTGAAGCAGTGATCAGGTAGGGACATGAGTCTTTGCCCAAAATTTGTGCAACCAATTCAGAATTATATTGCCCTAAATTTGAACTTTTGGGGAATGGCGACATTGTTTGCTGACAGATTGCTTTTAAACTAAAGAACGAAGAATTGGAAAATTTTTTTTCTAGGGCAGAGAGAGGCCACTTTTCATACCCAGTGTAATATAAATTCCAGTGTGCATCCGGATTGAACTCTACTTACACATTATCTATAAATTATAACTGTAGGTGGATCTTTGGCAAGACAGTTAATTACAGTGTGCAAATAAAAGTTTTGTGAAATTGCTCATTTAAAATATAGCTTTTAGGAGCTTGCTATTTAAAGGATTTCTGTGGTAGATACTTTTTGAAGGTAAAACATTTTAAAGCAATTAATTGCCCCAAAAGATTTGTTTTATAAATCTTTAGTATTCTATGTTAGGGTTTCTTTAAAGCAAGTATACCTGTATCTGTGTCTTGTGTGTGCATTTTGATTTTCTTTTCCTTATAAGATTAGCATGCCAGAATTTTTGTTCCAGGGCTCTGAAATGAAATGCACCCACCTTTTTAGAAGGTTCGCTTTATGTGTGGTACTACATTGAAGCAGGAAGGAACACATTTTAGCCATATGCAGAGAAATCAAATTTGTAAAATCCTACCACAGAGCTTTACTATGAGTATGCTTTTAGTTATAAATTTATACCTCCTCCCACAAAGAACACCATCATTGAAGAATTCTTTCATTTTCTATAGTTCGTATATTGCCATTAAAACATTTGTTGTTCTTAAGTAATACTTTATATATGTATAATTGATAGTTTAAGATGTACAGCCTTAACATTCTAAATAGACATCAAGAGAATCCTAAGAAACTAAGAACTTTAGTGTGAACAAAGGAGGTGACTTTAAGGAAATTCACATGGCACTTTCAAATTTAGTTGTGTGTGCTGTAGAGAAAAAAATATGGTTTAAGTTCTTACCACATTAATAAATACATTAATTAAATTACCTGTCTGATGTGGTGAGAAGCCCTTTTGACTGTTGTCTTTCATAGTGATTTTTATAAACATTTACACATTCATTGCAAAGATAGCTGTATTTAATCTATTAAACTTTGAAGAGAACAACTCATGTTTTCAGTTCATGGCAGAGTGATTTTTTTGTATTAGAAAACAGCATTTATTTTGCTTTCAGCACAATCACTTTTGTACTAATGGCATCATTATAGCACTGAAGGGGATATCTTTCAAAACTGATATTTGATGATTCAAGAATAGATTTATTATTAAAATAATTTAAGGGGCCCAAAACACTTCTATTAAGGCCTCTGCATGAAACACTCTTCCTTCCACGTGGTTTTCAGTCTAACCATGTGGTTTTTTCAGGTCTTGTTGAAATGTCACCATTTTAGAGTGGCCTTTCCTGATAATTTTACCTAAAATAACCGTCTCATTCAATTACTCCTTATCCTCTAATTCCTCTTTATCTTTGTTCATCACATATACCATCACTTGATACGTCACGTGTTTGTTTCTCTGTCTCACTCACTAAGATACAAGCTTCATAGGGGGAGGGACTCTGTTCATGGCTGATGCCTAGAGTGTAGAACAGTAAGCTCCCAGAAAATAGTTGTTGACTGAATGCTTGATAGGCTTTCCTTTAAAAGTGACTATTGACTGACTTTAAGATTTTCGCTATAATTGTTCTTTGTCAATAGCATTCTCATTTAATGATTATTATTTTGACCACTAAACTATTTTGAATGTTTTCCTTCCTTTCGTTGCTAACTTTATCTAGAAATTAACAGCACTGTCTTTACTGTGAAGGAAGGGCAAGGTTGCAGGCAGGGGTATTCAGACAGAGTGGTTAAGCCAAAGATCACTTTGGGTTTGGATTGTATTATATGACTTTTTTTTTTTGGAGGGGGGTTAGTAAGGGATATCAGATCAGTTTTATTCATCCTTCATTTTTCTTCATTACATTTTCTTTAGACAACATATTAAACTTTGTGTTCCTTCTCTGAGCTGACTAGAGGAGAGAACTGGAATGAACTAAACTTTTGGAATCACTTTGGTCAAAGATGGGTCTTCAACAATGTGGATCCAAACGTTCTAAAGTGGTTAGAAATGCCTCAGGCCTCCACATAACAGAAATCTTCATAGGAGTCAGAGGGTGTGATTTGTGTCCGGTTTTCCTGGCAAGTGAGATGCCTAATGTTTTTAGCATACTGATCCTGTTACAGTTGTCTAAAAAGTAGACTTAAAAAAATCACAGCCTTTAACTCTTAGAAGCCTGTGCCAAGAAGTAAATATAGGCCCTCAGAAAAATGCATTTTCATACACATATACACACCCTCTCATGTATGAGCCAACAAAAGGAGCAACATAAATGAGTCGGCAAAGCAGTTATTACATGTAGACTATGGCCTCTGTTTGAAAATATCTCTAACCCAGGGGCCATTTTCTCATTCTCTTTTCCCTCTTGCCTTTCTGATGGCCACATCCATCCACTATTTGAGTGACTATTTATGTGACAACATCTCATATGCAATTTAAAATAGATCTTATGTAAGACAATATTCTGGCTTTAAGGTTCCACCCTTTTGAACTGTATTATCCTTTCCCACTTCCTACAGTTACATTTCAACATCATTATTGATATTCCCCCTTGGTTGTTGATGTGACTGTTTTTGAAGGTATACATTTTTATTAATTCCTGCAATTTTCTGTGATTTTTTTTTTCTGTCTCTGATGACCTTTCTCTTTTAAGGATTTTTTTTCCTTCACGTTTTGAGTTGGTTTCTATTTTCCCTACATTTCAGTTAAATCCTTAAATATAATTTTGCTGATTATTTATTCATTGTTCAAGAAAGAGGCATTATCGTAGTGTGCTTAAGAGCATTGCTTTGGATCCAGACTCCTGAGTTTGAAGCCCAGTATATCATTCACCACCTGTGTGACCTCGACAAAGTATTTAACCATTTGTCAAATGTGGATAAAAGTGGTATATACCTTGTAGGGTTATTATGAAGATTAAATGGGTTTATACATGTAAAGGACCCAGGATAGTGCCTGGCACATAGTAAACACTCAGTAAATATTAGCTATTGTTATTCTTTCCCGCAACAGATGATTTGTTCTTTATCTTATGTAGCATCATCAAATCAAATGTTCTTCTTAATGGCTCAGCATTTTTAGTAAGCTAAAGATCAAGTTACCCTGAATAAACTGTGGTACATTCATACAGTGGAATCTTATGCAGTCTTTAAAAGGATGAGGTAGATCCTACATATACTGACGAGAAAAAGTACTAATGATATTTTTAGATGTTAAAGTAATATGTGGTTCCACTTTCACAGCAGAATTTAATATTTAAAAACTGTATTGAGATCAAGACATGTCTTTGTGAACACAAGAAATTAATTAGAAAAGGTATATACCTTGGGTGAATGGGTGGAGAGGAGACTTGAACTATTGAACTTTCTACTATATATGATTTTAAAAGTGTGGGATTGTGGGGTTACGTATATATGTATATATATTTACTTTTTGTGCATTTCAGTATTTTAAAAACATAACAAAACTCTTTTTTTGGCTTGTGTTGGATAGCTAATGAAAGTTCATATGCTTCTAGTACTTTTTCTTTAAAAACAGATTTATAAGAATATGGTAATACAGGAAGACATTTTTTGTTCCAGTGAGTCAAGAGATAAAATATTTTCAATTATTTCTTTGTGTGGGTAGATCAAAAAGAAATGGGTTGGTCACAAATGCTTACTCATACAGAGGTATACACAGGTGTGTGCACACAGTCTTAAAATGACTGAGTTGCTCTGGAAAATGACAGAAATTCATGTAAGGCACGATGAAGAAATAGGAGAAATACATGTATGTAAATATATTCCTAGAGCAGCGTTTTTCACATTTGAATAATAGTTGCAAAATAGCTAGTAATGGAATTGCCTGCATTTGAGTACTCACTGTGTGCCAAGCAGTGTTCTAAGTACTTAAGATTACTATTTTACTGTTACATTTGTATGTATTTATGTGCCTAGAATATATGTGTAATAGTATACATATTTTCACATACTTGTGATTGAGTGTACAATCCTTGATCTGTCAATCTACCATAAGCTTCGAGAAAATAACGATGAACTCTTCTGTAATTACTTCTAAAGGCAGATAATGTTTCTCATTTCTGATATTCTTAATTCCCTTGAAAAGTTCTTTCTATATGCTGCGCAAAACCAAGAAGACTGATATGCATGATGTCTTTGTGGTTAATTGCTATAAAGCCAATATTTAAATTTCTTTGAGTCCTCTTTTACTGCCTGGTATCATGGGATGAAGAGCTGCGCAGGAGGGGAATGTATACGTGGCTCTCGGTCTTGTGCATTTTGTGACAAAGGAATTCCCCTTTCAATCACGCTGCTCTCCTGGAGCCCCTGGAGCCTCTGGCTCAAGCGGCGCAGTCGGTCTGTGCAGTGTCCCTGACGTCATCCAGCGTATGCATAAGCCCTGCTATTGTCTTACTGCTACAGCAGGGCTGGGGATTGCAGTATCCGCTGTTGCTGCTGCTCCCAGTCCTGCCCCTGCTGCTACCTAGTCCAGCCTCACTGCATCCCAGAAGAGCCACGTCGGCCTTCATTTGCCTAGTGGATTTTCAAAAGCAGCTCTTCGGTTTTTGGTGCTGTTAAGAGACCTTGCATTTCAATCACACGGGAGAAAACTGAAGCTCGTAACAGGAGAATCTGGCAGCTGGACACAGCTTGGACTGCATTGTCTGGCTTCATGACCCCTGCTGTGTAGCCGGCTCATCTCTTCACTCTCACATGTACACTCTCCTCGCTTTTCTTTCTTTTTTGTTTCCCTTTTCTTTCTTCTAATTTTTAAAAAGCAGCCTCTGGAGCCAGCCATGTTTGGCACTGAATCTTCATGTAAGTAAATGGATCCCACTTCTCTGCTATTTAGAAATCTGCTTGCTGTCATGGTTTCATTGGCTTAGAGTTCATATCACTTTGCCTTAGGTCATTAACAGCCTTTGTATTTTGGCTCTAATTACAAAGGAATTGGTCTCAGGGAAGGAACTCCCCTTAACTGGGTTATTCATCCTTAAGGCCAGGGATGTCAATGTGTCAAAACCAGGCCTCTAAGAGGGAGGTAGGAAAACCAGAATCCATACAGCCACCCTAGAATGTGTTAATTGATGGGATCAGGCCTGTCACTGATCTATTGTTGTAGGCTCCGTAATGGTGCTTAAACCTTAAAATAGATACTGGGAGGATCTGAGATGATAGTGTTTATTAGAAACGAAAGAAAGGCTTACATTTTTTCATCTAAAGAGATAAATAGTTATCATTATATACTCTTCTTCCATGTTTTTACAAAAACATAGACATTATAGGTAGATTCTGAATGAATAAGAAATCGCTTTATTTTTGAGGATGGATTTTTTTTTTTTTTTCCCACAGTGGCTTCAATTTTGATATGCTGGCTAACATCACAGTCCAGCAGGATCATATCTTTTTAAAAACTTATACAATGAAATTGCTTTGGTGCAGAGAAGGCCCTGCACAATGGGCCAGGCAGGACAGCAGTTGTAGACAGCTACAATGGATATTTTAAAAATTATAACCAAACTATGTGAGGATTATTTAATGTTGATATAGAAATATAACGTCAATGCAGTTGTACAGGCTCTGCAGAATATTTTGTCATTGTCTATTAGCAAAAATGACAGTTAAGAATTTCTAAAAGAGATAAGAATTTCTAAAGAGACTTTCAACCTGCTGGCTAGAGCATTAAATATTGGCAAGCCACTATCTTTGCTAGGGAGAAGAGGTTTAGGGGAGGAATTTAGGAAACTGATTTCTTACGAACTTGTAATTTGACCTTTGTTTTCTGATCTCAGGTGATCAGTGTGACTGTTTGTGCATAGCTGATTATTGCAGAATAGTAGCATTTCGAGAGAGCTAATAATCCTCAGTTCTTTTGTTTCTTGATTGGCTTTTTAAAAAGGTTAATTACTTTTGTTTCACTGTAGAAGCTTCTCATCTCAGACTACCACATTGCCTAATCAAAGTTGTGTTAGAATAATAGTGACAGGTAATGTCCCATTCAGCATGTGACAGTATTATTTCCTAATAATTTAGGCATTATTTTTTAATTCACTTAATGGTGCATTTAGAATTGGTTATCTAAGAAATAGAAATAAATCACTAAGTGTCAAAGACCGTCCAGTTTCATTTCAGTCATGGAATTTTGCTTATGCAGGAGCCTAGGTATGGACAGAAATAATTATATACTAAAGGAAAATTAGACCTGTTACTTGGTTTAGCCAAAAATGGAAGTTAAAACTCAGTGCAGAAGTCTTTGGTTCTTGGACTAGGGACTCTAACATTGTCTGCTCAGTGTTACCAAGCAGACGCATAGCCTTTCCTGATCATCAAACCTGATCTTTTGATAATATCACCTATGCGCTGTAATGGTATGTGTGAAAACTGCTGGTTGCTTGTGGCCTCCGTAGCTGCTAAATTACTGAAGAGAATAGAATATCCTTCAGAAGACAGAATACTATCATACAGGTTTTTAGCATTTTTTGTCTTTCATGAGTGTTAAGCTCTGTTTCTTGCTTATAGGTAGATTCGTACTGTCAGTGGATATCGTGTTGAAAATGAATTGCCTTCTTTGGCACGTGTATACATATGTAACAAACCTGCACATTCTGCACATGTACCCCAGAACTTAAAGTATAATAATAATAAAAAAAGAAGATACCCTAAGTCTGCATTCAGTGTTAGGACAAGTGTATTTTCTTTGTGTTCTGAGACATAGCTTTCTTGGCCTTTGATGTCAACCTTTTGGAGGCTATTTTTTAGGTTTGAAACTATATTTAAAATATTCAGGAAAATAGTCGCATTTGAAATTCCAATTAGTTCAAAAGGGATCTCCCAAACCATCTAGGGTGTTCTTACTAAATTATCATAAGAAATACTTGTTTAACTATCTATTCTGTATACAGTACTGTGGTAGATCCTGGTAAGGGTTAATTTTTTTAACTTATTCTGATTTCGTGATTCTTACCCTTGATTATGGTTGCAGTGCCTTACTTGTATAGGATGCTTTTACTTTTTAAATTGAGGTATGATTTACATGCAGTAAAATGCTTAAGTCTAGGTGTGCAGCTCAGTGAATTTTTGCCCATGTTTATACCCATAGAACTCTACTCAGCTCAAAATACAGAACATTTCCATTTCCCCTGGAAGTTCTCTTGTGGCCTTTCCCAGTCAATATTATTTCCCCTCTTCATGAAAAGGTAACCACTATTCTGACTTCTGATGCCATAGATTCATGTTGTAAGTGGCTCTTTTAAACTTTCTTTATCTCCCGCTTGCTCTTTGCCTGTAAGAGAAGGAAGTGTCTTCATTTTCAAATATTGTATTGATTAAGTTGATTTTATCTTTCAGACCTTTGGGGTCAGAAATTTGCAGTAGCCTGGATATCACATTATAATACATTCTGTCTTACTGAAATAATATTGTTTTAAATACTTGCACCCTTCCTCACCAAAAAAACAGACAAAAAAAGCCTTTAAAATACCAAAAAATTTATGTGGAAGAGTAAACGCTAGTTCTTCAAAGTTAAAGACTTACACAGCTATGGCAATAGAATTAATAAATGCTCTTTTATGCCTGACACTGCTTTCATCAATATCTCCAATGATACTAGTCTCATCTCTTTGACTTAGTGAATCTGAATCTCCCACAGTTGTGCAGATTGGCCACAGTCAATCTATTTTGGGCTCACTTTGAAATGGGTGTTCTATAGTATGTGTAGACTAATCATCACAAAGCAGGAAGTATAGCTTCTGTAACTCCATTTATTACCATCTTGATGTATTTCACTGAGCTTTTCCTTTACTAAAATTTCCCATGTCTAAAAATGGGAGTAGTGTGTCTGCTCTTTAACTGCTTTGAAGATATACAGTTTTAGTTTCTGTGGTCAGAATACTTTAGGTGTAAGAAGAAAGTACTATCAAGTTTTGTTGAGGAAGGTGATAATTAAAATGTATATTTGGAGTTCTTAATTTGATTTTATATATATATATAGTGTGTGTGCGTGTGTGTGTGTGTGACGGAGTCTCACCCTGTTGCTCTGTGGCCCAGGCTGGAGTGCAGTGGCACAATCTTGGCTCACTGCAACCTCTGCCTCCTGGGTTCAAGTGATTCACCTGCCTCAGCCTCCCGAGTAGCTGGGACTACAGGCATGTGCCATGACACCCAGCTAATTTTTGTATTTTTGTTCAGTAGGGATGCAGTTTCACCATGTTGGCCAGGCTGGTCCTGAACCCTTGACCGCAGGTGATCCTCCCGCCTCAGCCTCCCAAAGTGCTGGGATTATAGGTGTGAGCCACCACACCTGGCTGATTTAATGATATATTTTAAAATAAATTGATTAAATTCTTCAAAATTAAACAATTTTTCTCTTAAAATTTTATAAGAGGAGAAAATATTTTTAGGAGGAAGGGAGAAAAAATGTCATCCTTTCTTTTTGTGGAATAAATGGTTTTGAGGAAAACTGATTTTGCACTGCTGACATCTGGTTACATCCTCCTTGATAAAGCCAGTTATTCTTCAAAGAGTAGATACTTTAAGTATGATGAATTATTTAATTAGCATTTATTGGGCTCAGTCCTCCTCTTGTCTCCTCTCCCATGTTTTGCTTTTTCAATTCTCAAGGGTACCACTTAAGAAGTATTGTGGTGGGAATTGTGCCCTGGTCTAACACATTAATGCATCTTCCAAAGCACCTACCTTATTAGTTCAGTGAAGAGAGCAACACCTTACTTGCTGAGAAACAGAGTGTCCCTGGGGCAAATAGCATTATTTTATCCTTCTTCCAAAATTTTTTGTATAGTTATAATAATTAAAAAGAACATCTAGAGCATCTGTGGAGGGGGAAAATGAATCACCAGAGAACCAACAAAGCTTTAGTAGGATCCCCCAACCTGAGCTTAGTGGAGATGAGAAACTAGTGGATGGCTGTGTCAGGGGATCAGGAGTCCTCTTTAGCTCTGGTGTGTCTGGTCCACACATACTCCCTGCCATTCCCTGGATAGCTACATCACCTGGGGTGGGCAGCCAGATGCTGGCAATAATTTGGGATACAGTTTGATACCCCACGTGATTTGTCTTTGATGGGCACCAAAAGTTCAGTTGCTGCTTTTGGTTTTCATTACTGATGAGTGCATTAAGTTGAAACTGACAGCTTCTCAGTTTTAATAGGGAGTGTGGTACCATGTTACCAAGAACTAGATAATTTTCTGAAATTTTGAGCCATTGTGTGAGAGGTAGTCAAATGAATAATACTCTAGCAATATTAAGTCATCAAGATACTGTAGTTAAACAGACATCTCTTTGATAAAAAAAAGTGAGTTGTACTCTTTTATGTGCATCTCAGGCCATTCTTGGTAACTGGTCACATGTGAGATTAAACTTGGGCCTGTTGTTTTGGTGTGTAATTTCTGTGAATTGGCTGAGATTTGAATAGTAACTATGGTCATTCAAAAATGGCTGTTCACATTTGGACCATTTCTCAAAATAAGCATCTAATTATTACTGAATCATTGTGTCAGAGACTGCTGTTTTTGCTGTTAGTATGTTTGGCATTTTAGTACTCTATTTGGTTTTCCTTTTTATTATTATTTGTCATATGAAACTAGGTAATTTAGGAACATGAGCCATTTTCCTTTCCCATTAATAACTTTAATCTGGTTATTAGATTTAGCTGCATCGGATTTTAGATGCTTTCATCTTAAAACAAAAATAGAAATACTTAAGTATGTGCACAAAAACCCACCTCTAAGTCTGCACTTAGAGCATTGAATGTAAAAGAAAAATATTGCATGACATTAGATAAGTAGAAAACCACAGACTGCTGAAGTCACAAACATGGAAAAATAATTATGGATTATAGGCATTATACTGGAACATAGTCATACAGGAGCTTGAAAAAGTAAAGCTCATATAATGTATTTGACTCATCTTACCATATCACTTTTTCTTTTTTTCTGATAACACACATTCTGATGTGAAATTTCCGTTTGAGTTCCTTGGCTGTTAGTAGTTGACATTGTAATTTTTAGTATCAAGATAATATTTTAAAGTAAATAAGGAAATTTTTTTCTTCTGCATATTTATATACTAGTACAGAAATGGAGTAAAAATATGCAGTGGTTATTTTTAAATCCTCAGATTTCTTATTTTCCCTTCAGTATTGGTCTATTTGTTAGTCTGTAGTTTGTTCAGAAAAAAATTACGTGTGAGTCTTCAGTGATTTGTTGTTTTCATTGTCACAATGGACCAGATTCATATCCTGTATAAACTGTGGGGAGTCTATGGGGAAAATTACCGTATATGGAAACTTTCCCCATAGCATCCCCTTGGAGTTACACAGGATGTGAATAGGATTCATTGTTGTTATGGATTCTGAGCTGGAAAAGTCATTGATCATGTGTATTTTTTAAACATTAATAATAGTCACTGCATTAATTTATGTTCAAATACTGTTAAATTTTCAATATGAGACTATATGGACATTACAAATTGTAGAGTCATTTATAGACTATAAATTGTATAGTCGTTTTTTTGTTCCTTTTTTGAAGTGTATTGATATCCTTCCATTTTTTCCTAGTCAGTATAAAGCATGAGTTAACATAATTATTAATGTTTTTAACAAGAAAATGCACAAATGCTATATTATTTAAAAGGTCCCATTTACCGTGCTAGAATAGTAAATAGTAAGATTTTCAATATATTTTATTTGTATTAGTAATTAATTCAGATACTTATGAGCAAAAAAATGAATATGCAATTTAATGCATGTTTAGAAATGGCAGCAACCACATGCCAGATGCAGCAACTAATTGCGGAGACTCTGGCTTTCACTTGCTTGGATTCATATCATGGCTCTACCATGTACTACCAGGGTTTAACCATTTACCGTCTAAGCTTACCGTGTGACTTATCCAATGAACTCTCTGTGTTAGGGGAATTGGCCTTTGGGGGCCTGGATATCTGCCAGGGTAGGGCTTATCAAGGGGCGTTTGTGGAGAGAGAGTCCAGCAGTGGAAAATACTGGCTGAAGAGAGATGTCACTTCTTAAGGCTGGGTGAAGACTGGAAGTTCTATGATGGGAATATTTTAAGGGACCCAATAGGAGGTTTGAGGGGAGGAGACTGTATGAAACTAATGAAATGAAATGGGTCAGGGTTGGCAAATGCCAGATGCCCTGTGGCAAGCATCATTGATTGGTCATGGCACTCTTGCAGGATTAGCATCGGCCACTAAAGGTTGGAATGTTGTCCACTCAGAACACTTCATCAGTGCAAGTGTTTTCCATGTAAGTATGAGTAATAGACACATAAGTATTTAAATAAACATACAAATACTTACCAAATTAAGAATAAAGGGCTGGGCACAGTGGCTCACGCCTGTAATCCCAGCACTTTGGGAGGCCAAGGCAGGTGGATCACAAGGTCAAGAGTTTGAGACCAGCCTGGCCAACATGGTGAAACCCTGTCTCTACTGAAATACAAAAATTAGCCGGGCATGGTGGCACATGCCTGTAGTCCCAGCACTGAGGAGGCTGAGGAAGGAGAATCGCTTGAACCCAGGAGGCAGAGGTTGTGATGAGCCAAGATCACACCACTGCACTCCAGCCTGGGCAACAGAGTGAGACTCCGTCTCAAAAATAAAATAAAATAAAATAAAATAATAAAATAAAATAAAATAAAGTTAAGAATCTTAAGTGTTCCAGAAATGTCTCTCTTTAGACTCTGGGCTGGACATGGTGGCCCATACCTGTAATCTCAGCACTTTGGGAGGCCGAGGCATGAGGATTGTTTGAGCCCAGGAGTTGAAGACAAGCCTGGGTAACAAAGCAAGACCCTGTCTCTAAAATGAATAAGTGATATAAAATAAACACACCAGTCTGTGTCACATTATGGTTCTCAGTAATGTCAATGTGTTAATGATTCAGAGCCACCACTGGGCTCTTCTGAATGAAATTCCTATCAGTTGACGATAAATCCCCAGAGTGTAGCAGGGTACCTAGCATATATCAAGTGCTCATGTTCTTTAAAATTTGAATCTGCTGTGGAGTAAGGTAATATCATTGAAAATATGATGTGTGGGCTTGTAGGGTGTTAATATTGAGTTTAATAAAATTTTCTAGGCCAAGGAGTTTATCACACATAATGGGTACATGTCAGAAACATGCCAGTAATCAGCTCTTGTCATCCTTCAGAGCAGGAACAAATGACCCAAACAAAATAATAGCATATGGACTTTTATTACTAAGCCCAAATTTGTTAGTGGGTAAACTACCATATACTGATAATTTACCATGTACTGGTAAGTTGACTACGTCTAATCTAAGTTTGCTTACCATTCTTAAAGGTTAAGTAAAAATAATGAGTTACTAATAATCATCAGTTTATGTACAGCATGAAAATTGAGAATTGTTTGCTTGCAATACTAATATAATTTCAGGAACTAGAAAAATTATTTTACATTTGTTTTGTGAGCATTTCAGACTGTTAATATTGAGGCTTTTTGGCATATTTTGGGCAGTAGCAAGCCCGACTGTAATGCATATAGATTAGGAAATCACAGTGACTCCATTGGGGTATTCTTTATTACCTCCTCCACCTCTGGCTTCTTCTAGAACACCTAGTTTTCAGGGGGAGGCTTTGGTAGGGTCTGGCCTGGTGGTACGCATCGATGGTCCAAGCCTGGACTTGTCTCAGAAGTCTGAATTTCTCATCTGAAACTTTCCTAGGTCTTGTGTTGGTATAATGATGTTTCGGTTACCCATTGCTACACAACAAACTACCTCAAAACATACTGGTTTAAAACAATTATGTATTATTATCTTTCACAGTTCTGTGGGTTGACTGGACTCCATTGGTGGTTCTCATGAAGGGTCTCATGCAGTTAGATTTCTGTCAGTGCTGTAGTCATCTAAAGGCTCACCTGAACTGGATCTCCAGGATAGCTCTGGCATATACTATCAGTTGAGGTTAGCTGTTGACTTAGGGCTCAGCTGGGGTTGTGGGCAGGAATGCCTATACAGTTGACCCTGGAACAACTTAGGGGTTAGAGGCTCTGATCCCTGCACAGTTGAAAATCCACATGACTTTTTACCACTAAAAACGTAACTACTAATAGCCTACTCTTGACTGTAAATCTTACCGATAACATGGATAATTAACACATATTTTGTATGTTAAATATATAGCTATAAATATATATGCTGCATATATAAATATTCATGTATATTTCTTTATGTGGACATATGTTTTCATTTCTCTTAGGTAAATACCTAGGCATGCCATTGTTGAGAAACTGCCAAACCATTTTCCAAAGTGGTTATACCGTTTTACATTCCCACTAGCAATGGATGGGAGTTCACTTGCTTCACATTCTTGCCAACATTTAGTATTGTCAGTCTTTTTAATTTTTGCTAATTTTGTGGGTGTGTAATGGTATATTGTGATTTTAATTTGCATGTCTTTCATTCTTATCATATTGAACAATTTTTCATGTTCTTTTTGGCCATTTGTATATCTTCTTTGGTTGTGTCTGTTCAAATCCTTTGCCTGTTTTAAAAATGAGGTTGTCTTCTTATTACCGAGTTTTGAAGGTTCTTCATATATTTTGATACAAATCTTTTGTCAGGTGTATGTATTGACAATATTTTCTTATAGTCTGTAGCTTTCCTTTTTATTTTCTTAATAATGTTAAGTTTTTAATTTTGATGAAGTCCAGTTTATCAATTTCTTCTGTCCTATGTAAAAATATTTTGCTTATGTTATTGTCATGAATATTTTTCTCCTGTATTTTCTTCCAGATGTTTTATGTGTTTTGCTTCTATGTGTGCTATGATCCATCTTTAGTACATTTTTGTTTGTAATATGAGGTAATGGTAAATGTTCATTTTTTTGTTTTTAGTGAAATGAATATTCACTTCTTCTAGCACCATTTCTTGAAAAGACTGTCATTTCTCCATGGAATTGGCAACTTTATCAGAAGTCAATTCACCCTATATTTCTAGTCTATTTTATTCTAGGGATCTGTATATTTATCCTTAGGCCAATACTATAATTGTTATTACTGTATAGCTTTATGATCAGGTAGTGTAAGCCCTCCAAGTCTGTTCTTTTTCAAAATTCTTTTGGCTATACGTGATCCTTTCATATCCCTATGCATTTTTAAATTTGCTTGTCAATTTCTACAAAAAGACCTGGGATTTTGATTGAGAGTATATTTAATCTATAAAGTAACTTGGGGAGGTTTGACATTTTAACAATATTAAGTTTTGCAATTCATGAACATGGTATATTTGTCGTTTAATTTAGGTCTTTAATTTCTCTCACAATGGTGAAACCAGTTATAAAATTAAAAGAATAGTTAGGATATTTTTCATTGATAGAAGAATACTTATTTGGAGTGGAGTGACTTATATTACCCACTGAATATATGTTTCTAGGGAACATATAGTAAATGTAAAAGTGGTGGTATTAGTAAAGCATCATTAATTTGAATTTATGGAATTATTTGCACTTGTAAAAATCTTAAATAACCTGGAAAGTGAGATTTCACTAAACAGATGTTGTCATGAAGAAGTCTTTTGAGGGTATGTCTTAACAAATAGATTAGAATTGTTTATACATACAGGCAAAAAACAACCCCATTGAGAAGTGGGCAAAGGACATGAACAGACACTTTTCAAAAGAAGACATACATGCAGCCAACAAGCATATGAAAAAATGGTCAATATCACTAATCATTAGAGAAATGCAAATCAAAGCCACAATGACATACCATCTCATACCAGTCAGAATGGCCATTATTAAAAAGTCAAAAATAACAGATGCTGTTGAGGTTGCAGAGAAAAGGGAATGCTTATACACTGCTGGTGGAAGTGTAAATTAGTTCAGCCATTGTGGAAAGCAGTGTGGCAGCTCCTCAAAGAACCAAAAACAGGATTAACATTCAACCCAGCAACCCCACTACTGGATATATACTCAGAGGAATACAGGTAATTCTACCATAAAGACACATGCATGCATATGTTCACTGCAGTACTATTCATAATATCAAAGACATGGAATCAACCTAAATGTGCATCAGAGGTAGACTGGATAAAGAAAATGTGGTACATATACACCATGGAATACTATACAGCCATAAAAAAGAACAAGATCATGTCCTTTTCAGGAACATGGATGGAACTGGAGGCCATTATCCTTAGCAAACTAACACAGGAAAAGAAAACCAAATACTGCATGTTATCACTTTTAAGTGGGACCTAAATAATGAGAACACATGGACAGAAATTGGGTAATAACAAACACTGGGGCCTACTTGAAGGAGGAGGGTGGGAGGAGGGAGAGGTTCAGAAAAAAAAAACCCACAAAAAACTGTTGGGTATTATGCTTATTACTGAAGTGACAAAATAATCTGTACATCAAACCCCTGAGTCACGAGTTTACCTATATAACAAAACTGCACATGTACCCCTGAACCTAAAATAAATGTGTGTGTGTGTGTGTGTATGTGTGTGTGTGTATATATATGTATATATGCATATATATACGCATATATACGTATATATATATATACGCATATATACGTATATATATATATATATATATATATTTTTGGCAACGGAGTCTTGCTTTGTCACCCAGGCTGGAGTGCAGTGGTGTGATTTTGGCTCACTGCAACTTCTGCTTCCCAGGTTCAAGCAATTCTCCTGCCTCAGCCTCCTGAGTAGCTGGGATTACAGGCAAATGCCACCACGTGTGGCTAATTTTTGTATTTTTAGTAGAGATGAGGTTTCGCCATGTTGACCAGGCTGGTCTCGAATTCCTGACCTCAAGTGATCTGCCCTCCTCGGCCTCCCAAATTGCTGGGATTACACGAATGAGCCACCATGCCTGGCCTAGTTAAAATATTTTTAAAATTAAAAAAAGAATGGTTTTGTACTTAGAACATTTAAAAATTATGTTTATGTAAATGCTACTTTTATGGCCCTTAGAACATTTGTTCTTTCTCTTGTTTGTCGTATCTAAGGAATTAATTTATTATATTTTATATATTTTACTCCAGTTCTTGCCAAATATTCACATTTCTTTAATTAGAAAGGTCTGAATTTATGAGTTTTTATATTCAAAAACAGGATCCCCTTTTTTATTAAGCTGGTTCTGTAGTCCTGTTGAGTTATCGACCTTTTTGAGACTCTAATAAATCTATGGATCCTTATGATCAAGAGATCTGAAACCAGACTTTTCTCTAAAAATAGATTCAGGATGACATTTGTCACCTTTAAAAATTAAATTGAATTTAAATTTATTTTTTAAGAACTTTTTCTAATTATTTGGCATTACTTGCAGTAATTTTCAAAGTCCTTAAACTTGAAGCCATGTTTGATAGAGATTGAATTGACCTGAAACAGCATATTATGTATGTGCATAATAGATATGAATCTATAAACATATTTCATCCCCCAGACAATATCACATTCATCCACCTTTGTTTTAGGCAGCTTATAAAGCAGTAATCCTCCAACAATCTCTAGTTAATTAGTGTAGTCTTTTGAAAGCTGCAAGGGTGAATATACTTAGTGGGTTATAGATTCATCTATGCTGACTTTCTCACCCTTTTTCTAAGTTAGTTCCAGGCAGGCCTACTCTGTTAGTTATTTTTATTGTAAATATATAACGCAGTGCTTAAGAACCTGGGCTTTGGGTCAGGCAGATAAGGGGGTCTAGTTTTACTATGTTGCTTTGGGCATCTTATCTCTTAGCTTCAGTTTGTTCATCTGTAAAATGGGGATAATATTAACCTCATGGGATTGTTGTAATGCTTAAATGAAATAAGTAAAATGGCAAGCCTTTAATGGCACACGATAAGCAATTGATAGGTTAATTATTTGTGAAGATTTCCATACCAGGAACACATTACATAGCAGCATCAACATGCTGTGTATATATTTGATATAAAATGAAGTACAAGCTAGAATAGAAATGGCAGCATTGAATGTACAAATGGCAAATAACGAGAAAAAACTGTTTTAAATGGAAAAACTTATTAAGTTTGGTTCCTGTCGTCTGGCAGTTTACATTCTAAGGGGATGAGATGAATGAAATTACAATTCATGCATGTCTGCTTTATATTGATTTGTATTACTGTTTGTATACATGCTTTTTTTTTTTTTTTTCTTTTTGGAGACAGAGCCTTGCTCTGTTGCCCAGGCTGGAGTGTAGTAGTGCAATCTTGGCTCACTGCAATCTCTACTTCCTGGGTTCAGGTGATTCTCCTGCCTCAGCCTCCTAAATAGCTAGGATTACAGGTGCCTGCCACCATGCCCAGCTAATTTTTGTATTTTTAGTAGAGGCTGGGTTTTACTGTGTTGGCCAGGCTGGTCTCAAACCTTTGACCTCAGTTGATCCACCTGCCTCAGCCTTCCAAAGTGCTAGGATTACAGGCGTGAGCCAGCACGCCCAGCCTCATCCTGCATTTTTTAATGTTCTGTTGTACTTTATAATGGAGGGAGCATCTCTTCTGGTTTACATGCTCTGGAGTCAGTCAATAGACTGAAATGCTCATTCTACTAGCTGCACGACCTTGAGTAGATTAACTTCTCTGGCTTCAGTTTCTTACCCTGTAAAGTAGGCTTATACTGTGTCATGGGGCTGCTATGAGGTGGTTTTTATTGTTGTTGTTCTTTTTCCTTTTTTTGTTTAGAGACAGGGCCTCACTCTGCACCCAGGCTTGAGAGCAGTGACACAATCACAGCTCATTCCAGCCTCAACCTCTGGGCTCTTGGTGATCCTCCTACCTCAGCATCTCAAGTAGATAGGACCACAGGTGCACACCACTATGCCCTGCTAATATTTTATTTTTTGTAGAGGTAGTCTTGCTCTATTGCCCAGGCTGGTCTTGAACTCCTGGGCTCAAGCAATCCTCCTGCCTCGGCCTCCCAAAGTGCTGAGATTACAGGTGTGAGCCACTGTGTCTGGCCTGTTGTGAGTTTTAAATGCCTTAAGATATTTGTTGCCTAGTAAAGGCTCAATGAATGCTACCTACTGTTATTGGTATTATTATATTAGTCATTTATGTTATTGCTTATCCTTCCAATTGCATTCAATATGCCCATTTAAACATTTGCTGTATGAAAATCTATGATGTGTGAGGGGTTAAAAGTTATTTAAAGACAGAACATCAGTGGCTCTAGGTTTTATGCTCACCTCACCTAATATTTAGTCTCATCTCTCAGAGTATCTTGCTTATTAAACACAATAAGGTCAATACCTTTTCTTTATTCATGAAAATGTCTGAAATGTGAATGGAATTTATACCTTTGTAATGGTATCATATTTTAACTTAATATTTAAGGAGACTCTAAATACTAATAATCACTCATTGGTTTATCTAATTTATATGTCTGTAGCTTTGTTAGATTTTCTTAAAGTCATGCATATAAGTTCTTTTTTTAAAAAGCTTTATGATATTTTGATATAGATGTCATAGCATGCTTTGCGTTGTTTCACCTCCATTTAGATGGATTAAGTGGCATTTTCTTTCCTGAGGAATTTCATAAACCCTTTTTGACTTTTAATTGGGATGGACAGAGTTATCACTATGTAAGAAGGGAAATAATACACCTAAGAGTTTACTTTCTGGTTTGTTTCTTTTAGGATTTATACTAACATGCATCCAAGATGTTTTGTTTAGTTGTGTAAGGGTGATCAGGAAACAGCATTGCTACCCTCCAGGACTTATGCTTAGAACGAAAAACTTTTACTGTGGTGTTGCAACATAAATAATTTTCCTTCAGACTTTCATGAGGCCAAGACCATGTTTACATTTGATTCCATGCAGAGGACTGGCAAGCTGGGCAGTTTTTTTTTTTTTTAAAGATATAAAATACACAGGTCCCTGAGTGCTTGGGTCTTCATATGCTCTGGAATTACCAGCTGCGCACCTGACTATAGTCTGTTTGTTTTTAATATTAAATTGACCTTTTCCAGCCTCTCTTGTTGAGGAAGTGGAGTCTGAGTAACACCAGCTGTGTGTGGTGTCAGGCTGGAACAATAATTCAGGGATGCAGAATATGGCTCGCCTTTGTTTCCTGAAATTGTGCATTGATTTCTTTTGTCAGTAGACTGTTTCAAATGAATGGAAGAAACATTTTCTATTTTTAATTTTTTTGAGGGGTGGCAGACTTCTTTCAAAAGCAAATAATTCATCTGCAAATTCAAATTCTATTTGGTACATCTAATTTGCTTAAAGTAAAACACGCATATATAGTAGAAATTTTAACTGAGTCAATTTCATAGCTGTCAGAACCTTTCTCATCACAGCAATTTGATTAAAGTTTTTTTTAAGGCTTTTTCATTTTTAATAAGGGAAATATCTCCATTATAACCACTGCTGCCAGCAGGAGGACATTGGTTTTCATGAATATTTTTGGAATTTTCTCTACCTCACATTTTTAAGTAGATAAAACTGAGTTAGGTTTATAGAGTTAATTTCTCCTCTTCTTTGGCATTGAATGTACTTAATTTGTAGCTTTAAAAATTAGAATCAGTCTTTTTTTTTTCCTGAGTGAATACATTTTTTTTTGTAGAATAGATGGTTCTTAAAGAATACGTTAGTTCAGGATCTAATATGAATCAATAAATTTTTGCTGATAATATGAAAGACCAGATGATTGGGAATTCTTGAGAAGTATACAAGAAGTTTATAGCTTTATTACTATTTCACAACTGATTCTGGAGGTTTCTTAGGATATTAGCATTATAAGCCTGAGGTAACTGGTTTTTCTTTTTCTGACCTGGGTGCATTTGTGGAGTCTGAGGCTGACAAGTGAAATAGTTACTAGCTGTTTAATAAATCTCCCGAATTGTTTGGTACTGTTTGGCAAGCTTACTCCGCATATTAAGTTTTGACTTTCCTGTGTTTTATTGGAACTCTTTGTTCCTGAAGCACTAACATTTCTATTTTGTCTTTCATGCAGTTGAGCCACCTCCCTAATGGTGACCAGTCCTCTGCAGGCAATCAGGTCACTGCTACAAGTGACTGGCTGTCAGCCCAAATGATGCAGAATATTTTATCATTTGTAATATGTGTGGCCCTCAAAAACATAATGTCTGGAATAAGGGATAACATGACATTTATCATGATCAGTGGAACTGGTTAATCTGGTCAGGAAACGACTGAATATTTTACGCATTTAGCTGACTGGGCTTTTATTTTGTTTATTTGCTTTTGAGAATTGACAGTAGGAATAAGCCTGGGTAAACAGCAGTGCTAGGCTCTGCACTTTTTGTTTTCTATCCAGCTACTGTGCAAATGAGATATGATAATTTAAGGCCCCTTTTGGGAGAACCATGTTAAAAAGAGAAAGGAAGCAGGGACAGGGGCATTTAGGTGGCAATTGTCTTTCACTGGGGTAGCCATATATCATATTCCCATGGTATGATATATCATATACATATGGTATGATATGATATCATATACTTTTGGATTTGGCTGTCCACTTGGTATTATGAGATATTTGCATCATAATAAAATGCCCTGCATTTTGGTAGAAAGCCCTAGTTGCTTGAATCTCTCAATCTAAACTCACTTTCAAATCCTTTCCTAGGGGTATGAGTAGGTGTGATAACAGTTTCAGACTTTTTTTCTTTCAGCGCTTCAGCCTAAAGGCTGCTTACAGAATTCAGCAGGTGCTCTTCCTAATAAGCTTCCTCCTTCTCTAACACAAGTAAAAAGCCACAGGTTGGACCCAGCATTGTGGCTCTAGGAATGCTGGCAATACAAGTGGAGAGAGCAGCTCTGCCCTGAACAGCTGCCATGGAAGTCGCATGGACAAATGGAGCAGTTGCCTGAGCCACGTTTTGTGAGGCAGTCTTCCCCCTAAACATTGGTATTTTATACTGGTGATTAGGATAATTTAGCATTTGGGAGGAAGGTCCTGTGACCTTGTATTTCATATGAAAATATGCAGTATTAGATTTTTATGTTATGCCCTTAATGCACAGTCCTACCACAAAAGCTTCCCAAGGAGAGGCAATTTCAGGCTGATGAGGAAAGGATTTTATGATGCCATTTAAAGAAAGAAGGCAGTCAAATGCAATCAATTAGAATGAGGTACAAAACAGATGAGCTAATGGCAAAAGACTGATCCAAAAAGGTTGGCCATGGCATCTAACATCACCTTGTAACCTGAGTTACAAATAGACCTTTTCTTTCAGAATCGAGATAGGGGAGTGCTGTGATCTTTTCACATTGTCCTATTGGGGCTGATGAGAATATGTTTTATTCAGTTTTCATGAAACTATTAAAATGATCCATTATATGTTCAGCACATTGTGTTGCACATAAAGACTTTTTTTTATTGTTCTCGTGTTCCCCAAGGTCTTTTACTGCTAGCCTATGCTTCTGAATGTGTGAGGGATCAAATGAGACTTCCAATTATATGGCAAATAGCATCATCTTGAATTTTGTGAAATTATTTCTGGATAGGATTAAATCCAGTATCTGACATTATGGTTTGGCTCATCGCGTCCCAACCTGTAAGCTCTCTTCTCAATGGCCAATGGATGCTTTGGGAAATAATTTAAATCTGCGGTGAAATAATTGGTCCAGATAATTGTGCTCAGTGTGTGGAGATGTTGATGATTGATATCTTGATATAAGCTGTGTTCTTTAAAGGGGACTGCTTAGGAGAAGGGGCTGGACTTTTTATTGCTATAGCCTTAACTGAAAAAAAATCTGATGGTAGATGTTTGACAATAAAAAGATAGATCCAATGTGATAACTTTTTAAAGAATAATTTTCTGTAATTTTCCTGGAGTCATCTTCATTACTAGAGGTCATTCCCAAGCTAATGGCAAAAACTCCCAGTACACTAAATAAAGGAACCACAGCAAATTGTAGGGTTTGTGACAGTTCCTACTGCTGGGAAAGGCTTGTTCACTCTTGGTTCCTGCATTAACCTATGCAGGGCAGTTTTAGTCTACCTTGTTAATACTACTTTTTCTCTGTTGGGTATTGATTAACACCTAGTGATGCTGTCATTTCTTAATGCTAGGGTGAGAGCTATTTTTTAGAACACAACACCATTTTAATCTTTCCAGTGTCTAAAACAATTTTTTTTAACATGTCAGAGTTCATTTTCATTGTAGATGTCTTAATACCAATAAAAAAGGAAGGAAGAAGAAAAAGAAGGATCTGAGCTATGAAGTCAGACAGATCGGGATTGATTTTGGTTCTGCCCTTGACTGGGCTAGTCATCTTGGGCAATTTTATAATCTTTTGATTGAGGACAATATTCTGCTCATAAACTTGCTGTAAAGGTAAATGAGACAGCATATGTAAATATATGCTTAGTACAGTGCTCCACATATAGTAAGTGTTGAATGCATAGTTATATAAGTATAAATGTGGATAAACATGTATCGAGCACTTGGAAGGCAGTGTATTAGGGGATTTACACTATAGGCAGATACACAGATATATGTAAAGGGGGGAGTGTGTGTATAAAATTTAGTGAATGTTTCTAGCTGTGTCTTTAAAGCAGAGTGCCCTGCTCAAGAAATGGAAGATTTTATGATGATTAATAACATCCAAATCCTTCCACTCAATGATATCTTCTCTTAATATGTCTTACAGTTTTTGAGTGATTTGTGTAAAAGGATATTATTTTGTATATATTACTTACAATCTGCCTTTTTCATTTAATAATATTTAATAAATACTTTTCATAATACTGAATTTAACAGCCACAGAATACTTTGTTGTAGTTTGAAACTTATTTTTAGCTAATCCTTTATGAGTGGTTACTTAGGTTTTCTTTTTTTGCATTTTTTTCTCTATAAATAGATGTGGCAGACATTCTTCAGGTTAAATCTTTGCACGTAACCATGCTTTTTTCCTTAGGATACATTCCTGGAACTATAATTGGAGGCCAAAAGGCTTGCCAAACTTTAAGATACCTGGTTCCTATTACCAGGTTATGTTGGAAATTTGTACTTCTTTGCTATATATTTTAAAATATTGGCTGGGTATGATGGCTCATGTAATGTCAGCACTTTGAAAGGCCAAGGCAGGAAGATTGCTTGAGGCCAGGAGTTCAAGACCAGCCTGGGCAACATAGGGAAACCCTGTCTCTACCAAAAAATAAAAAATTAGCTGAGCATGATCTCATGTACCTGTGGTCCCAGCCACTCAGGAGGCTGAGGTGGGAGGATCACTTGAGCCTGAAAGGTTGAGGCTGCAGTGAGCCCTGATGGCATCACTGAACTCCAGCCTGGGCGACAGAGTGAGACCCTGTCTGTAAAAGCAAAAAAAAAAAAAAAAAAAAATTTATCCAAACTCTGAACTTGTAAAGACATGGAAGAATGCAATAATATCATTTGCTTTCTGCCTTTTATGTAGGAAAAATACATCTTTTCATTTTATTTTTAAAAATTTATGTTTTTTATGTTAAGGTGGCTGAAAACAAATCCCTCCTCTCTACACTGCACTTCAGTACTTCCCAGTAGGGTGTGTAGCACCCTTGCTTAGGCTGAGATCTTGGTAAGTCTGACTTGAACTCATTCTGGGCCAGTTATCCCACATCTTCTGTAGTCGCAAACCAGACTGTCTTGCCTGGCCAAGCATCTTGCAAATCTTGGACAGGTGTCCCAAGGGAAATAATCTGTCATGGAAGCTAGAAGAGCCCAAGAAGAGCCATCATGCTTGCACATGAAAACAGTTCATTGTAAGAAATTCAGTCAGGTAGGATTTGGATGTTATTAATCATCATAAAATCTTCCATTTCTTGAGCAGGGCACTCTGCTTTAAAGACAGAGCTAGAGGCTGGGCGCGGGGGCTCACGCCTGTAATCCCAGCACTTTGGGAGGCAGAGGTGGGTGGATCACGATGTCAGGAGTTCAAGACCAGCCTGGCCAACATGGTGAAGCCCCCTCTCAACTAAAAATACAAAAGTTAGCCAGCCTTGGTGGCAGACGCCTGTAATCCCAGCTGTTTGGGAGGCTGAGGCAGGAGAATTGCTTGAAACTGGAAGGCAGAGGTTGCAGTGAGCCGAGATCGCAGCCACTGCACTCCAGCAAAAATTCTGTCTCAAAAAAATTCTGTCTCAAATTTGAGAGCGAAATTCTGTCTCAAAAAAAAAGAGTTAGAAACATTCACTAAATTTTATACACACATACACACACACACACACACACACCCTTTTACAGATATCTGTATATCTACGTATAGTGTAAATCCCCTAATACACTGCCTTCCTAGTGTTCAATACATGTTTAGTGGGTAGGTATATATTTGCTCTTCGCATAGTAAATACCCTCTCTGGGCAGCACATTTCAACTGAGCAGGTTGCTTCATATTAATTCTTTAGGGGATGGTCATGGGTAAAACTTTTTAAGGATTCATCTAGTGATCCAATTCATTTCTTTGCCCCTGGGTCTAGTTGTACTTGTTGGTCACTATGAAGTGCTGATTGGTCCAATTCCTCTTGGGAAAAACATTTACTGGGAGGCCAGGTTGCTGATATATTTAGGCTTCCATATTTGCATTTAAAATAATCTATGCAATAATGTCATTGCCAAAAGGGTCCACAATTAACTCTGAATTAATCTACTATTTTGAAGAATATTCTTTACTAATTTCATTCTGTAGAACTTATTCCATGGAACTACACACATACACATCCCATCAAACCTTATTATTCACCTTTTTGCCTCTCTTCTTCCCTACATCCTTCACTATCTACCCCTTTGCTTTCCTTTTCTCTGGATTGAGTAAAAGTTACCATTGGTAGATGGTGCTTTGTAGAATGTTTAAGGATTTCTCTGGGGAACAGCCCTTGAGGGCTGTATCTGTCTTGTGGTGTGAGGGCCCTGAACATGAACAAGAAAGCCTGAGTGATGTTTGTGCAAGGATATCAGCTGATTTTCATTTAAGGAGTTTAGAGATGTGTCATCTGGCAACGTAGAATTGAATCTTTACCACATGTTCATTTTTCTACACTGAGAATGAATGTAATTCTAGTAGATGAGCAAGCAGATTGATTGGTTATTCATTGCAAATTCTGCTGTTACTGGAGTGTTCTGCTTTTCTCTTCCAGTGAAGCCTAGAGATGTTTAGTGCCAAAAAACCATGTTACAGTCACTAAATTAGCCAGAGCTATAAGACAGTGGTATGGATACTTTTAAAGGATTAATATTAGCAAAGAATGAAGGTCTGCAAAGTGGTTGCTACTGGGAGAAATTATTTGATTAATGCTTGGTGCTAACTGGAATGTTTTCTTCTTTTTCATGTTTTCCTATAAATTGTTTCCCATTTGCTTTATTACTTTTGACATCTATCTTATATATCCATATATAAGATCACTTTTCACATATAAATGCCCCTTCTCTCTGCATATATGTATTCGCTGCATAGGGTATTTCAATAAAGCATATTTTGCCTTAAAGAAAAATAAGAAAGCCTCTTTCCCTGAACTGTGTACCCATACCTGTGGTAAACACAGTAATGGCCCCCAAAAATCTCTATGTCCATGTCCTAATCTCTGAAACCTGTGGATATGTTATATTAAATGGCAAAGGGAAATTAAGGTTTAAACCAGGCAGAATTAAGGTTGATAATAGACTGATTTTAAAATATGGACATTATGCTGAATTATCCAGGTAGGCTCAGTGTAATCACAAGGGTCCTTAAATGTTGAAGAGGAAGGCAGAAGAAGAGGTCAGAGTAATGTGGTATGAGAAGAACTCAACCTGCCTTTGCTGGGTTTGAAGATGGAGAGAGAGGGCCACAAGCCAAGGAATGTGGATGACCTTACATAACCTTTGAGAAATATTCTTGCATAATAAATACACATACGTATTTTCTCCTCTTTATTTTACACAAACAGGAATTTACAGTCCACACTTTTGTATTATTTGAGTTTTTGCTTTTTTAATCAAGTGTTTAAAAAAGATGTAGAGACTATCTTTAGATCAATTACTTTCTTTTTAAAAACAGCTTCTAGTAGTCTTTTGTATGACCATACTACAGTTTATTTAAATAATTCTCTACTGATGGAACTACTAGGCTATTTTCAGTTTGGGCTATTACAAGTCTTTGTGAATATACACAAATATATTTGCAGCAGAAATTCCCCAAAATGGAGTTGATAGATCAGTTTATAAATTTAAAGGTAAAATTACTAAATTACTCTCCAAAAGAGTCATCCAATTTATACTGTTTTATTGCCTCTGTCTGGGCTAGAGTGTACCTTGATTATTAATTATAATGAAGTGGGAAGTATAAGATATTAAAAGACAGAGATTAGACGAGTATCACTCTGTCTTTATTCCCTATTAAATATAATTCCAAACACGGTGGCATGATTGCCAGTGAGTTCTTCAATGTGTCTTTTTCCTTATGGCATTCTTCACTCTTGTAGACATTTTAAATTTTCATGTAGTCAGATTTATAAATTTTTCATTTATGGCTTTTGTTTTGTGACTTGCCTTCTCCAAGATTTTTAAAAAATATATAGACCTCCCACCTTTCTTTTTAGTACTTTTGTGCTTTCCTTTTTTACTTTTGAATCTTTGATCCAGTTAGAGGTTTTTTTCCTTTAAGGGAAAATTCATGCAATTAAGTATTAAAATGAGATTTGACATAATCTCTAGGTCCTTTATGTTAACTGTATAATATATTTTAGCATAGTGGTTCCACTCTGTATATATTCTTTCATCATGATTGTAATTCATACGTAATTTTTTTACTTGAAGTTTTTAATATAATTGTTTAGGAATGGATTAAGTAATGTTTTGAACCTCATTGCAACACATAAAACAATTCACCTTTTTGTTTTAGAACTAATGTAATCCATAAAGGATTAAATAGACATGTAATAATGAGTTTTCAATGAATCATCACAAAACACATGCTATTAATAATCTTTGGATATTTTCTAGCTCTCTACTTCCTCATGTCTGATTACAGCAATTTGGGGGAGGAAAATGTATTCAGTCTTAGTAATTTTTTATTTTGACTTAAAGCCTCCCAGTGGAGGAATAAAGATGAATTATTTTTGCTTATAGTCTTAGAGTTGTTGTTAGAAATTGGTGTTGATGAAAATAATGACTAATGAAGCAAGCATTGGTATGTGTTGCTGGGACCTTTGAGACTATTCCTTTTCAGTTTTTCCATTGTGGCCTAAGAATATTCTATCTTCTATTTGAAGAAGTCATGTTTGAGCCAAATTAAATTTTCAGGTCAAGAAATATTTACTTGATTAAACATACATTACTTTTGTGACAACTGCCTCATATTCCCAAGTCAACAAGCCTTCTCAGAAGAGGTCAGGGAGTTTCCTGTATTGTTTCATTGCCTTTAACCAATGGAAGCTTGTCATAAATGGCGTCTAAAGGGAGCCTGACCTCATCTCCCAAGGTGAAGAAGTGATTGTCTACACCATCATAAGACAAAGATGTTGCTATTCATTGCAATCCCTCAGATTATTTCATAAATGTTACTTCAGTTCCTCAGATTTTATTATTAATGCTATCAATTTTTAAGTCCAAACTTGCAAAATAACATCACCACACCCCTGTGAGATAGCAAGTGTTATTTCCATTCTCAGTTGCAGATTCCAGTTGAGTATTAATGGCTGTTTTGCCTGAGGATGAAGATAATGATCTGTATTTCTTAACTTTTTAGCCAGTTTTCCTTAATTACATTTGCATTTTTTAGGGTCAGAGAGTTTTTGAGAGGACATACTCTTATCAGGGACTACTAAGACCAGGACTTACTCTGCATCTTGAACCACTCTGCCTCTTGTCATTAGTTTTCAACCTACGTTGTTCTTTCTCAGTACACATCCCTGGGATCGGTTCTTAAACACTTACCTTTTCCCTTTCCTTCTCTCTTAGATGTCTTTTTTCTTTGGCTTCATAAAGAAAAGAAAGGGGATCGTTGGCAGTTTTGATTTACATATCTGATGGAATGTTTCATTTTTATGGCAGGGATTGGCTTGCATGAGGGTATCTTTCTAACAAAACAAATTTGTTAACATCACTCATTTGCTTAAAAGCCTGATAAAGTCAGCATCATTTGAAAGCTCGACAGGTACTAGGTACCTTCTAGGTGCTTTGTGTATTCATGTAGATCCCTAAGGTAGGTGTTTTTTTCGAGACAGAGTGCAGTGGCACAAGCTCAGCTCACTGCAACCTCTGCCTCCTGGGTTCAAGCAATTCTTGTGCCTCACCCTTCCGAGTACCTGGGAGTACAGGTGTGTGCCACCACGCCCATCTAATTTTTAAAAATATTTTTAGTAAAGATGGGGTTTCACCATATTGTCCAGGCTGTTCTCGAACTCTTGACCACAAGTGATCAGCCTGCCTTGGCCCCTAAGGTAGGGGTTTTATCATACCATTTCATTCAGGGGAAAAGGAATTCAGAAAAAATGTAAAGATGCTTGTGTAAGGTCACACAACTGTTGTCAGTGCCAAGAGTCAAACCCAGGGTTCTGTGACTTCAAAGTTAATGTTTGTTCATTCATTTAGTCTCACCTCTCTAAACATTGTGTATTTGCAGACATCTCCCGAATTCATATCTCTAGTCTAGACCTCCCTGAGCTCAAACCTGCTCACCCAGTTGCCTAGTCAGCATCTTCAGCTGGATGTCTCACAAATACTATATGTGAGATGTGTTCCAAAACTGATTTCTAATGCCTCTCCCCGCTACTACTCACCCAGTCATAACCTTCTCAGGTTGTGGCTGCTTCATCCTTCTAGTTATTGAGACCAAATACTTTGAGGTTATCCATGACTCCTTTATTTCTGACACTCCACATGCACTGCCAGTAAGTGTTGTTGACTTTACCTTCAAATGTATCACCATTGCCTCCACCATTACTACCTTAGTCCAAGACACCATCTTCTGCCTGGATTACTACAGAGGTCTTATTATTGGTGACACTGTCTTCACCTTTGCTTCCCATCAGCCAGAGAGAGCTTTTTCTAACTCCAGTCAGACCTTGTCACTCTTCTGCTTAAACCCTCCAGTAGTTTTCCATCACCTTCAGAATTAGAGCCCTAGCAGATCTGGCCATGATACCTCTCTGATGTTACCTTCCGTAGTATTCCCTCTTCTTAATCAGCTCTAGTCACATAGGCCTGCCTGCTCTCCTTGGATACACCAGGTACACTGCTGCCTTAGGGACTTTGCGCTTCATGGTCCCTCTTTCCGGAATGTTCTTTCTCCATATCTGCATGGCTCACTCCCTTATTTCCTTAAGTCTTTGAGCAAACGGTATCTTCTCAATGAGGCCTGCCCTGACCATCCTACTTGCTAGCACTCATCTCTCTTACCCTATTTAATTTTCCTCCATTGCACTTATCACTTTCTAATAGATGATACAATTTACCTATTAATGCATATTATCTATCTTCCCCAGCTTCTAGCCTCCCATTCCCAAATGAAAGCTCCACAAGGACAAGGGTTTTTGTCTGCTTGGCCCATTGTATGCCTGGCATTAGGTCAAGACCTGGCACATTGTTGCTGACCAATAAAACCTGTGGAATGAATAAATTTACTCACAAAGTATTAAGCTCTGTGCTGAGACTGAGGGATACAGGGACCATCTCTGGCTTTCAAGTTTTTAATGGATTCTGCTTTTTAGGATTTCTACCTTTCAGTTAAAGGGAAATCAAGTTCTAGAGAGGTTGTAACCCCCAGTGGTGAAAGCAACCAGCATGTGTTGAGCAGTTGTTTTATACCAGATGTTTCATATAGAGGGATAATGTATTCATTCACACCTTACAACAATCCCATGAGGAATATGTTATCTGTGTTTTGCAGATGAGGGAACTGTGGTTTAGGGAAATTATGTACCTTGCTGAAAACCAGCTTCCCTGTAAGTGGTATAAGGAAGAGTCAGACCCGTATCTGTCTGTTGGTGGTGTTTTTTTGACTGTGTCATGCTGCTTTTCTAACAGCTCCACCATCACCTGTAGGGTGAACCCTGTTTCTTTCCCGCAGCATATAAGACCCTTCCCTGTCTGTATTCAGCCTGTCGGGCAAGGCTTCATTTTTCTGTCTCCTCTGGGACACTGCCAACTCCAACTTCTCTATGAAGTCTTGCTTTTCACCTAAAAGACCATATGCTTGCAGTTTCACACCTCTGCAAAGTGTTTTCCCTCTAACTGAAATGCCTTTTCTTCCCTTTTCTGCTTGGTGAATCTGTGCTTGTCCTTTGCATTCCAGCTCATGTGTTACTTCCATGAAGCCTTTTTTAGCTTCTCTCAGGGACATAGTGGGTCACTGCATGCTGCTCCCACACAGTACCACCTGTTATTCCTACACTGTGTTCTAGTTAGTCTACCAGAAATGGGGCTTTCTTCTATTCTTCTTTGTTTTACCAATGCCTAGGACAGGGCCTGGACTATACCATATAACAAGTAAATGTTTATTTTGTGATGTAAAGGTGATTTGTGCAATAATGGGTAATGGAAACACTTAGGGATTTAGAATTTAAACATGGAAGAATGACAGGTATAATCTGATAAAAGTCTAAATGACACCTCAGAAATTCTCTGTAGATGAGGCGCTCATTCATGTATTCATGGCTATAAAGTAGTTATTAAGTACATGGACTTAATGGGTTCAAAACTCAGTCCTTACATTTACTGCAGGTTTAATGTTAAATTATTTACCTCTCTGAGCCTCTTCTTCATCTATGAAATGGAGGATAATATTGTACTTACCTAACAGTGTTGCCAGGAGGATTTAATGACAGAGCCTGCTGCATATTGAACATTAAGTAAATATATATAATTACAGCAAAGTTTTCTGGAGGAGTTAGTATTTGTACTACATGGTCTTGGATCTAAATTGCATTGGATACATTGAATGAAATACTAAACTAAGGATATCGGTCATTAAAAACTAGGGAAGCCCATGGTTTTTGATGTTCTTATGGGTTCATCCTTCAGAGTGATTCCTACCACTCATCTTTTTTCCCTAGGTAAAAAGCCCCATTTGAAGTTATAAGTTGAAAATGTTAAACATTTAAGCAAAGAGGATTTAGAAATTGTTTTTATGAAAGAGGAAACAGAACCTGGGAATTGTGTGTTTCTTCAGAACGACTTAATTACAGGGAGTGACAACTTTGTTGTTCATGAGATGGATTGTTTTACGAAATAGAGCATTTGATTGTAGGAACTGAATCCTGCCCAGAATCTGTCTGGAGGGCCCTTTGATATGGTATTCACATGATAGAATTATATTTAGAGAGTCCTCTAGGAAAATTTTAGAACCATGCAAATGTGCATGTCTAGCTGCAATCCAATTTTACATTAATCTAGTGTCTAGCCGTTTATACTCTGTGCATTGTTAGATAGCTTCCTAGGCTGGCAATAATTAAAGGGTTTAGATTAAACAGATGTAATGTGAAGTCTGTGACATTTGAGGCTAGGTTAGCTAGCTTAATACCAGGTGTTTGGAGGCTGGGGATGTTTTTCGTGGTTATAAGTCTCCATGCCAAATTTTTATTCTAGAAATTGGCCTGAGAGGGCATGTTGAGAAATCGAATGCAGAAGTAAACAATGACTTCAGAAATCAGCTTGGAAGTCAGGGATTTATTTTCTGTGTCGTGCACTATTAATATACAGTTGACCCTTGAACAATGCAGGGGTTAGGGATGCTAACCCCTGTGCAGTCAAAAATCTGAATATAACTTTTGGCTCCCACAAAACTTAACTACTAGTAGCCTACTTGACTGGAAGCCCTACTGATAACCTAAATGGTCAATCAACGCATATTTTGTATAAGTATTATATACTATATTCTCATAATAAGAAAATCATAAGGAAGAGAAAATATATTTACTGTTCATTAAGTGGAAGGTTTTCTTCTTCATCATTTTCATGTTTAGTAGGCCGAGAAGGAGGAGGAAAAGGAGGAGTTGATCTTGCTGTCTCAGGGGTGGCAGAGATGGAGGAGGTGAAAGGGGAGGCAGGAGAGGCAGGGACATTCGGTATAACTTTACAAAAATACATCATAATTTCTGTGTGAATTTTTGCTTTGTCATTTATCTAAAAATATTTGTATATGATACAAATTTGCAAGTTTCAGCGTCTGGATCATAGAATGGTCCATGTTGTAAAAGAAGCCCAAAGCAGTCTTGAATAATCAGAATCTTCTGGTAGATTATCTAATGTCAGTTTGTTTTCTGGCATTTTTATGTCTTCTTCATCATTTTGCATTGGTTTGGAAGCACTCATCTTTATCCAGTTGCCTTCTGTTTAATTCCTCTGGTGTGGTGTCTATTAGCTTTTGAATTTCTCCAAGATCCATATCTTGAAACCCTTTACCCACCCCACCCCACCTGCTCCTTTTTGCCATATCTGCAGTCTCTTTCATGGTTTCCTTGATAGGCTCTGTCGTAAATTCTGGGAAGTCATGCACAACATCAGAACACAGTTTTCTCCAGCAGGAAGTTATTGTTTCAGGTTTGATGGCTTTCGCTGCTTTTTGTGTAACAGTGATAGCATCTTCAATGGTATAATCCTTCCACACTTTCATTATGTTCCCTTTGTTGGGGTTCTCCTCATAGCACTGACAGTCCTTTCCATAGAGTACTGTGTGTAATGAGCCTTAAAAGTCTTTATGATTCCATGATCTAGAGGCCGAATTAGAGACACTGTGTTTGGAAGCAAGTAGACCACTTCATTGTCCAATATCGAAAGAACTTTTAAAAGGCAGTCTTTTATTGACAGGTACTTCCTGACTTCAAGGACAGAGCATTGATGGAACCAATCCAGAAAAAGGGTTGTCATTGTCCAGGTCTTCTTGTTGTAAAGTTAAAATACTGGCAGCTGGTGTTTATCTTTTCCCTTCAGGGCTTGGGCATCAGCAGCTTTATAGGTAAGGGCAGTCTAGGTCATAAACCCAACTGCATTTGCACTGAACAGTAGAAGTCGCCTATCTCTACCTTAAATCCTGGTGATTCCTTCTCTTCCTTACTAATGTCCTTTGTGGCATTTTTTCCCAGAATAGGGCACTTTCGTCTACATTGAAAACCTGTTCAGGTAGGTATCCTTTCTCTTCAATGATTTTCTTAATGGCACCTGGGAACTCGTCTGCTGCCTCTTGGTTGGCAGAAGCTGCATCTCCTGTTATCTTGACATTTCTTAAACCAAACCTCTTTCTAAAATTATAAAACCATCATTTGCTAGCATTAAATTTTCTAGCTTTAGATCCTTCATCTTCCTTTTGCTTTAAGTTGTCATGTAATGACATCACTTTTTCTCAAATCATACTATAGTCCACAGGTATGCCTTTCTTATAGCAATCCTGCACCCACATAAAAGCTGCATTTTCAATAAGAGATAAAAAGATATTTTGCAAAAAGTGCATGTGTTTTGTGTCTGCTGGCATAGCTGTAGTGACAGCTTCATGAATTTTGTTTTCTTTGTTTTACAATGATTCTTACTCCAGATTCATGTATCTCGAAGTGGTGGGCAACCACAGCTGGAGACGTCAGTCACATATCAAGCAATTCACTTTTTTCCTGTAATGTCATGACTTTTCTCTGCTTCTTGGGGTCCTTTCCAGCATCACTAGTGACACTTCATATGGGTTCCATGGTGTTATTAAAGATTTACAGTATTGTACTAAACGTGATGAAAAATATGCCAGACCTGGCCGGGCCTGGTGGCTCAACGCCTGTAGTCCCTGCGCTTTGGGAGGCCGAGGCAGGCGGATCACGAGATCAGGAGATTGAGACCATCCCGGCTAACACGGTGAAACCCTGTCTCTACTAAAAATACAAAAAAAAAAAAAAAAAATAGCTGGGTGTGTTGGCAGGCACCTGTAGTCCCAGCTACTCGGGAGGCTGAGCCAGGAGAATCACTTGAACCCGGGAGGTGGAGGTTGCAGTGAGCCGAGATTGCACCACTGCACTGCAGCCTGGGTGACAGAGTGAGACTCCGTCTCAAAAAAAAAAAAAAAAAAGAAAAAAAGAAAAATATGCCAGACCTGTGAGAGATCACTTACTGCTGTGATGAGCAATTCACTGGAGAGACAGACTGCTCCCATGGAGATGATTAATGTCACATGTTGTTTTAAGCCAATCCTCCAAACAAACTCATCTCAATAGCAACAGAAGTGGCTACGAAATTATTACAGTAGCACAGCATGCACTACAGTTAATTTTATACAGTACTGATTTCATTCTGCATCTTTACAATTGTTTACATTTCTCCTGACTGCGGATGGTGCCATGTATGGTCTGTGTTTGTGTGTGTAGGTTTTGATAAATTTTAACTTTTTATAATTTGTGTATATTTTATGGTAGTGAATGATATATTTAATAGACTACCGTCTCTATATATTTTACACATTCATGACACATACCTAACTTAAAAATTCTGAGGCCGGGTGCGGTGGCTCACGTCTGTGATACTAGCACTTAAGGAGGCCGAGGCGAATGGATCACGAGGTCAAGAGATCGAGACCACCCTGGCCAACGTGGTGAAACCCCGTCTCTACTAAAAACACAAAAATTTAGCTGGGCGTGATGGCGCACGCCTGTAGTCCCAGCTACTCGGGAGGCTGAGGCAGGAGAATCACTTGAACCCAGGAGGCGGAAGTTGCAGTGAGCCGAGATCGAGCATCTGCACTCCAGCCTGGCGACAGAGTGAGACTCCGTCTCAAAAAAAAAAGAAAAGAAAAGAAAAGAAAAGAATATATATTCAGGCTATGCGGTTTGAGTTTTTCAAATTTTTGTAAATCTCCAAATTTTTTTTCCAATATGTTTATTGCAGAAAATTTGCGTATAAACAGACCTACACAGTTCAAATTTGTGATTCCAGGGTCAACTGTACTTGTAGAAATACCACAAATTACAAATGAAACAAAGTATTCTTCCTTTCATTAAAACTTACTGTGTTTAACTGCTAGAATTGCAACAGTGAACAAGATGGAAATGGTCCCTTATGTCATGGAACTCATAGTTCAATGGATATAGCAGACAACAAACAAATAGGCAACATATATGTATTTACCTAATAGGGTGCAGAGATCTAGGCTAATTGGTCTCTTAACACAGATAAGGTGGTCAGAGAAAGCCTTTCTGAGGAGTTGAGATTCAAGATGTAGGCTTCCAGGAAGTCAGGCTTGTGAAGGAAGAGCATTACAGAGAGGGGCTCAGCATGTGCAGAAGCCCTGAGAGGGAAAGAGCTTGACCTTTGCCTGTTCAGAAAGAAACAGAGGCAAGGGCCAGGTCACACAGGGGCTCATATCCATGGTGTGGAATCTGGGGTTTATTCTGAATGCATGGGAAGACACTGAAGAGTTTTAAAACTCAACAGGGTCCAATGTTTGTATTATATGGAAAGTGGACTGGAGGGAATAGATAGAGCAGGAATGGAAGCAGGAGGCCGCTAGGAAGTCCTTGTGTAAGATGAGAAGTGATGGTGGCCTGGACTAGAATGGTCAAGGTGGAGAGAGAGGGAGGATTCATTCAGATCATACTTGGATGGTAGAACTGATGGAGCTTGTTGGATTGGATGTGGGGAGTGAGGGAGATAGAGAAATCAAGGATGATTCCCAAGTTCCTAAGTTGAGGAATGAGATGGATGGGAGTGCCATTAGCTGACATAAATTATCTGAAGGAAATAGAGAAGGACATGCAACAAAGGCCAAAGGAAATTTGAAGGTTGGCAACCCTTAGCAGAGTCTAGCCACCCACATGTTTTTATTCCCATTCTCTTGCTTCTTACCAAAATAAAAGCTTTTCATCTGCTGCAGACTCTTTGAACACAGTGCAGCCTCTGTGTCATCAATAATTTATGCAGTGTTCTCAAGTAAAAGTGTTAGTGTCCAAGGCCTTGTGATTCTGATCTGGTTTCCCAGAAATATTTCACAGGGCAGATATGAAAGAGAAGATTTAAAAACAAAAAAAAAAACTCCATCACTTATTGCTGTGGTGCAATGTAAAGGGCCATAATTAAGTTATCCCCAGCATCATTCTCCTTTTTGTAGGTATGTATTTCAACTAGAAAGATTATCTTTCCTCCAGGACCTGCTGTACTAGCGCCTGAACTCTATTTATGGGAAACTAAACAGGTTGATTGATAAGTTTTGCTTTCAGCTGATTTTTTTTTTCCCTATGCACCACCAGAAAGGATTTTAGAGTTATACCTTTGCAACTTTCAGTCTGACACTGGTAGTTACTTGTTTCAGGAAGGTGATGATTCTCATCAGGTATTATTCTTTTAATAATAAATAACTTTTTTTGTTATGAATAAAATATCTTCACTTTAGACAAATTGGAAAGTAGAGAATTTGTACACAATCACTTAGAATCCCAGTGCCAAGAAGTAACATTCTCTTCCAGTCTTTAAAAAATCTAGGGCCAGGAGCAGTGGCTCACGCCTATAATCCCAGCACTTTGGGAGGCCGAGGCAGGTGGATCACGAGGTCAGGAGATCGAGACCATCCTGGCTAACACGGTGAAACCCCGTCTCTACTAAAAATACAAAAAATTAGCTGGGTGTGGTGGCGGGCGTCTGTAGTCCCAGCTACTCAGGAGGCTGAGGCAGGAGAATGGCGTGAACGCGGGAGGCGGAGCTTGCAGTGAGCTGAGATCGCGCCACTGCAGTGCAGCCTGGGCGACACAGCGAGATTACATCTCAAAAAACAAACAAACAAACAAACAAACAAAAAAATCTAGTCAGTGTGATGCTTCATACTTTATGTGCAATTTTATATCCTCATTTTTCTACTTAACATTCTGACTCTTTTCTGTATCTTATCAACTATTACTCAAAGACAACATTTTAAATGGCTATATGATATTCCATTGCATGGAATATTTAATCATTTTCCTGTTGTTGAGCATTTAAGTTGTTTGTTGTTCTTCGTAGAGAAATTTTAAATTAAGGAAAAAAAGCCAGACAGTTTTTACAGAGCACATTGTTTTAACGAAAGAAACTAAATTTTCTACTCAAACCAAAATAATTTGTAAAAACCACTGTCTACTCCAGGCAGCTACAGAATAATGATCAGGGCATCAGAACAATTGCACTAAAAACCCTAGTCTCCTGGCAAGCCATTTCCGGGCTCTCAATTCTTACAGTGTTTTTCGATGCTCTCGAAGGTGCCAGAGTTAAACACGGACTACTCTTGTTAGGGAAGTCAGCTCTGTTACTCACGGGGATCTTTGCCCTCGTCCTTTGAAGCTTTTCAGCATTTCCATTTGTTGCATGTACCTCTGGATCTTGCCTTGCAGCAATGACTAGAACTAGGGAAAGATAGGGACAGCCCTCTTACCACAGCTTTGAGCTGCCAAATTTGAGCTGCTTTATCCTCATCCCAGCCCTCCACTGTGCCAGTCCCTTGGGTCTCAGCAGGCCACCTCCTTCTGGCCACCCTTCAGTCAGCAACTGTTGATTGAGCAATTTCCACGTTCCAGAAACTGGCTAGATGTTGGGAATAGAATGGTCAGATAGATGTAGATGCTCTCATAATTTATGATTGGTGGGAAGTAATTACATGGGAGGGAAGATAGAGAGTTATGTATGGTGTGGGAGAGTGATGTACTGATGTTCTTCATGGGTGAAGAACAGAACAGAACAGAACAGAGGACTAGATGGTTGTTTTTTTTTTTTAAGACGGAGTCTTGCTCTGTTACCCAGGCTGGAGTGGGATCTCTGCTCATTGCAACCTCTGCCTCCTGGGTTCAAGTGATTCTCCTGTCTCAGCCTCCCGAGTAGCTGGGATTACAGGCATGCTCCACCAGGCCTGGCTAATTTTTGTATTTTTAGTAGAGATGGGGTTTCACCATGTTGGCCAGGCTACTTCCAAACTCCTGACCTCAGGTGATCTGCCCACCTCAGCCTCCCAAAGTGCTGGGATTACAGGCATGAGCCACCGTGCCCGCCCGTCTAGACAGTTTTGACCTTAGCTAGCTTTCCCACACTCTGAGCACTCTCTACTTACTGTATTTTAAAATCTGTGCGCACACCCCTTTAGGTATGATCTGCTTTTGTTAAAACTGTAAAATAAACACAAAAGAACACAGCCAGTGAAGTGGAGGCATTGTTCAGTAAGGTTGTGTCTCTCTACTGGCCTCCATTCTTGGAATTGTCAAGCTGGTCTCCAGTGTTGCAGCACAAGTCTCTTAAAATCCTTCAGAGATCAGGAACTGCTCTTTCTTACTGCTGTGCCTGTGACACAATGCGTCGCACATGCATCCTGGAGGTGGAGGTGGGTAGAGTTGAGCTGGTAATTTACTTAGCAGGTGACATTTATTGTTGAGTTTTCCTCTTCTTCAAAGGACCCCATGAACACAGAATATAAGTGAATTCTGCCTTTGTTAGGCCATTCCTTTATCACACTTTGTCTGTGCTATAAATGTGCTATGCTTGAGGTGTGGGCTTTGGTTTTTGGTTTATTTGGTAATATGACAAATATGTCTTCATGGGTGAAGAACAGAACAGTTTCACCTAAGTTCTACATGAGCATTTCCCCAGGACATTGTTTTTTAAAAACAACCAGTATCTGACAGATGTTTGTCACTGAACTCTCTGCTGGACATGCCAGGAAAATGCAGCAAATACATTTGGATTTCAGTAATACATCCATCTCATGATATTTCTTTACAAAGATGAAGAAAGGGCTACATACAAGGAAAAGCAGATGAATTAGGAATATTAGGCATTGTGTGTGGTGGTAATGTGGTATAGGGAACCCCAGTCATGCATTCATTGGTTCTAAGTTAACATTTTTCCTCCACTTCTTATTAAATACATGGCCTTGGACAATTTAATTGAAGTAATCAGAATTATGTATAATAGTGATTAATAGTCACCCAGTAATTGCTCAATTACTAAAAAGTAATTCACTATACCAAGGATTCAGTTTGATTGATTTAATCCTCTGTGACATGTGGGTACTGTTGTTATCTCCCAATTTATTCATTTATTTATTTTCTGCTCCTTAATTTTTTTATTTTATTTTTTAAGATGGAGTCTTGCCTTGTTGCCCAGGCTGTAGTGCAGTGGCATGATATCGGCTTACTGCAACCTCCGTCTCCTGAGTTCAAGCAATTCTCCTCCCTCAGCCTTCCAAGTAGCTGGGATTACAGGTGTATGACACCACACCTGGCTAATTTTTTTGTGTTTTTAGTAGAGACAGGGTTTTGCCTTGTTAGCCAGGCTGGTTTCGAACTCCTGACCTCAGTTGATCCTCCTGCCTCGGCCTCCCAAAGTGCTGGGATTATTCCCCAACTTATACGTGAAGAAACTTAGGTGCAGATAAATTGAGTGAATAATCCTAGATTGTACAACTTCTGTTTGCTGGACCCAGGATTTGCACTCAGGTCATTGTCACCAATAACCTATGCTCCAACCACTACACTCTGACCTTTAAGTCCTTATTTGCTCAGTTGGGAAGTGGGAATTTATTTATCTGATAAAATATTAGGTGCTTTTGGTGTTCATATTTGGGTAAATTACAAGTCTCCCCCTTTCTGGTACTATTGCTTCTTTTTATTGAAACTGGCAGTAGGACTTTTTGTTCCGGCTTAATTAACCAGGTGTATTAGTCAGGGTTCCCTAGAGGGACAGAACTAATAGGATATATATATATATATATATATATATATATATATATATATATAAAGGCAAATTTATTAAGTATTAACTTACACGATCACAAGGTCCCACAGTAGGCTCTCTGCAAGCTTGAGCAAGAACAGCCAGTCTGAGTCTCAAAACTGAAGAACTTGGAGTCCGATATTTGAGGGCAGGAAGCATCCAGCTTCCTGAAAGATGAAGGCTGGGAGTCGAGGCCAGTCTTGTTTGTCTTTTCACGTTTTTCTGCCTGGTTTATATTCACTGGCAGCTGATTAGATTGTACCCACCAGATTAAGAGTGGGTCTGCCTTCTCAAGCCCACTGACTCAAATGTTAATCTCCTTTTGCAACACCCACACAGACACACCCAGGATCAATACTTTGCATCCTTCAACCAAGTTGACACTCAGCATTAACAATCACACTAGGTGAGATGGGAAAGCTGTGCCAGGTGATAAAAGGGTTTTTGTGCAGTGCTGCGGAGTATATTTCTTGCTCAGAGTTGTGAGAGTTACATGAAATTAAAGTAGATAAAATAGGCCAGGCACGGTGGCTCACGCCTGTAACCAGCACTTTGGGAGGCCGAGGCGGGCGGATCACCTGAGGTTGGGAGTTTGAGACCAGCCTGACCAACATGGAGAAACCCCATCTCTACTAAAAAAAATACAAAATTAGCTGGGTGTGGTGGCACATGCCTGTAATCCCAGCTACTCGGGAGCCTGAGGCAGGAGAATCACTTGAACCCGGGAGGCGGAGGTTGCAGTGAGCCAAGATTGCACCATTGCACTCCAGCCTGGGCAACAAGAGTGAAACTCCATCTCAAAAATAAAAATAAAAATAAAAATAAATTAAAAAAAATAAAGAAGATAAAATAGAAGAAAGTGTAAAGTAGAAAGGATCTTACACAAAATCTTTACACAAGGATCTTGAAGAAATATAGCCAATCTATTGACTTAAAAGCTGAGTAAAATTTTACTACATTGTAATTGTTCATAAAACACAGGATCAATATGAAAATAGGATTTGTAATTCTTAAGTATTTCCCTTTTTTGATAATTGGCTTCCTCTTAAGAATTATGATGCTCAATTACACATATAAGAGATTACATTTATAAGAGATTCCTTTACATCAAGGTCACCCTGAGGGAGGATTCTCTTGGTGTATTGAAGGGTCCTAGCTCTGATCCTGCCCATTTCAATATAGTGTCAGTATCTGAGATACAGTCGGTGGTTATCTGTTTGTGGATGATCTAAAGCTGTAGATTTAGTTTTCATTGAGTCTTTATATTTTTTCTCTTATGATTTTGAAAGGTAGACTATTTAAAATGTAATTATTTTAAATTGTGGCCAATTTAAAGGTTTTCATATACATACTTAGAGCTGTATTTCATTACCTAATTTATGTCATTATACTTATGTATTCAAGTAGAATAACTCCATTTATTCTTCATATATCTGAAAGTGACTTTCTTTTGCCTGCATCTTTGAGTAATAGCTAACCCAGTATAAAACTAAAACTAGATTTGAAAATTCCTTAGGTCAAGGACTGTTTCTTTTGTTACCCTGTTTTTCACATGGTGCTCAACCTTATGTTTTGTATATAATTGATACTCTTTCCATATTGTTGATTCGTTGTGAATTTTTAAAAATTAAGAACTAAGACTTAGGAAGTTTTAAGATACTTGTTTACATGCTGTGAGTTAGGGCTTCTCCTAATAAGAGATTGTATGATTGAGTTATGTGCTAACGTGTTTCTGCTTGATTAGTTGACTTCAAGTGCTCAAACACAGCAAATAATTGCCCAATTGAAGATGTCTAACATTATTAGATATTAAGCTATTTCAGACCCATACTAAATCATCCATTTGAATATAGTACAAGAAACTTCTTTATTGGGACTTATTTTTCCTCTTTACAAAATACCTTTGAAAAGAGATAGTGATGTAGTAGAGTGAGGGAACCTGAGTTCCTTGACTATGTAGTATATGAACATGGGCCTGTCATATTAATTTTCTGGGACTAACAATTTGTACTATTAAGTAAAAGTTACCAATCAAAATCCCTTTCTATTTTTTTCAGTTACCACCTGTAAAGTCTGGTAGTTATAGTAATCCTACCTGAGTGGGATGTTTTGCAGAACCTCAGTTGTTTCCACTCCTCTGACTTAGGATAATGACTGTTTCTTGTGTGGGGGCCACAGATGCCAGGATTTAGATATGCTATCATTAGAAAGCAAACTAATTTTTCACAGGTTTCTACTTTTTAATTCTTTATTGTTATATTTGCTAGTGAGTGTCAAGAGAATCAGGAATATTGATTAACCTGTGTGAATGAGTAGTTGGAAACACATGTGCTTTACCTTTTGGAACTCAATTGTTCTTTAGCCAGTCAGGTTATCTATCTAAATAAGATAGGGAATTCAGTAACACATTTGCTTTGTGCACAAGAGCGGTTATTTCCTATAATGTTTGTATGACGATATTTTTTATTTTTATTTTCCAGTGAAATATAAACATGATTTTTTAAAGCTTTATCTGTCTTTGGAAATTAATGATCAGTTTGCATAAAAGCACTTGATCTGGAAAACTTCAAATATGTTCTATTTAATACCATCTGCTATATATCTTTTCTATTGGTTGTTATGGAGACTTATTTTTCATGAAGGGACATGGTGCTGCTTTACTTGAAGATTGAATTTGCTTTGATTTCATAGTGCATTATGGTAAAATTGAGCATCATAATTCTTAAGAGGAAGCCAATTATCAAAAAGGGAAATATTTAAGAATTATAAATCCTATTTTCATATCCATCCTGTGTTTTATGAGAAATCACAATGTAGAAAAATTTTACTCAGCTTTTAAGTCAATAGATTGGCCATATTTCTTCAACAACTACTGTGTGATGGTATCAAAGAAATAGCAGATATACTGCACTCCCCTATTTATTGTAGCACTATTCACAATAGCCAAGATTTGGAAGCAACCTAAGTATCCATTGACAGATGAATGGATAAAGAAAATGTGGTACATATACACAATGGAGTACGATTCAGCCATAAAAAAGAATGAGAGCCTGTCATTTGCAACAACATGGATGGAACTGCAGGTCATTATATTAAGAGAAATAAGCCAGGCACAGAAAGAGAAACTTCACTTGTTCTCACTTATTTGTAGGAGCTAAAAGTTAAAACAGTTGAACTAATGGAGATAGAGAATAGAAGGATGGTTACCAGAGATTGGGAAGGTGGGGACACGGGGATGTGGAGATAGTTAATGGGTACAAAAAAAGAAAATAGAGTGAATAGACCTAGTATTTGCCAGCACAATGAGGTGACCATAGTCAAATATAATTTAATTGTACATTTAGAAATAACTAAAAGAGTGTAATTGGATTGTTTGTAACACAAAGGATAAATGCTGGAGGTGATAGACACCTCATTTACCCTGATGCCTGGTATTACACATTGCATGCCTGTACCAAAACATCTAATGTACCTTATAAATATATATCTACTATGTACCCACAAAAATTAAAGATAAAAAGAAATAGTAGATATAATTTCTGCTTTTGAATAGGTTATTATTTAAAAAGAAAATAGTGGTCAAAGCAAGAAATATGTCTTTGCCTATTTGATATGCTAGAATGGACAGAAATAATGGCAAAGTTTCATTCTTGTGTATGTGTGAGAATGTGTTTGTGTATGTAACATGTGGAATTTCTGGCATATATATGGATATATATGAAATTCCTACTAATTTTAGAGGTATAGATCTAAACTTGTTCTGGAGTTGAGAATTATGTCATCCCTCAGAGACTATATTTCACAGAAATACTGCTTCTGGTCAGAAGTACTGTGGATCTTAATATTAAATCAGATTCTTGGCCAGGCATGGTGGCTTTTGCCTGTAATCCCAGCACTTTGGGAGGCCAAAGTGGGAGAATCACTTGAGCCCAGGAATTCAAGACCAGCCTTTGCCTTTGCTACTTAGTAAGACTTCATCTCTGCAAAAAAAAAAAAAAAAAAAAATTAGCTACGTGTGGTAATGTGTGCCTGTAGTCCTAGCTATTTGGGAGGCTGAGGTGGGAGGATCGCTTGATCTCAGGAGGTTGAGGCTGCAGTGAACCAAGATCTCACTACCCCACTTCACCCTGGGCAACAGAGCAAGACCCTGTCTCAAAAAATCAAATTCTCATATACCAAGTAATTGTTTGTTTTCTTTTAATATATTCCTGACCTTGGACTTTACACCTCCACCATTTTTAGGATTTGTCTGATTAGCTTTTAAAATTTTGTTCTGGATTTTACAGGGTTTGATCAGCATAACCAGTTGACACAAGCGCAGTGGGATCTTTTGGTGGGAAAGTCTGGGGGTACCTGAGGCACACAGACCTTGGGTGGGGCTAGACACTGGCTGGTTAAAGAATAAGAGTCTATGGGTAATGGAGATCAAAATAGGCCTGAGAGCTACAGAATCAGTTGCAGAATCAGTTGTAAAGGAAATGTGGAGAAGGCAAGCAGAATATCAGGTAACTCATGACTGCAAAGCCGTAATTATAGAAACATTTCGCTTATACAGACCCTAGTGTTTAACTTCAGTGTTCATTGAAGAGGAACTGGTATGTAAGTGATGCTACATCAACATGGCACAATCTTATCAAGTCATTACAATGAAAAATATGAAGACTAAATGCTTGACAAATACATTTAAGGTGTAATGTTAAATAGAATAGAACCCACGGTGTGATTTCAAGGATAATAAAATTGTGTGAAAGCTAATAGTCAATAAAGTAATTCTATTAAAATGATAGTTTGCAGGGTTTTAAAAATAATTAAAATAATGTTTTTCATATATATCAATTTTTTTCTCAATCCTGTGATTACCATGAGATAAAATAATGTTTAATATAATATTGCCTGGCCAGGCGTAGTGGCTTACACCTGTAATCCTAGCACTTTGGGAGGCCGAGGTGGATGGATCACCTGATGTCAGGAGTTTGAGACCAGCCTGGCCAACATGGTGAAACTTGGTCTCTACTAAAAATACAAAAATTAGCTGGGTGTGGTGGCGGGCGCCTGTAATCCCAGCTATTCAGGTTGTTGAGGCAGGACAATCGCTTGAACCTGGGAGGCGGAGGTTGCAGTGAGCTGAGATTGCGCCACTGCACTCCAGCCTGGGCGGCAGAGTGAGACTCTGTCTCAAAAAAAAACAAAATATAATATTGCCTTTCCCATAAATAAATGGGAAAATAAATCCAATTCCTGCCCTTTTAAAGACAATTAAAAGGAGTTTTAGGTCCTGCCATTTTAAAGACAATTAAAAGGAGTTTTAGGTCCTGCCATTTTAAAGACAATTAAAAGGGGTTTTAGGTCCTGCCATTTTAAAGACAATTAAAAGGAGTTTTAGGTCTCTGAGATGTGTGGGCTGTGGGGAATCAGATTGGCCATTTGGCTTTTTTTCCTGCAGTCTTAACCACAAAATTGAGCTCTAAGGATTCCTACACTAAATGGGGAAGCAGGAAGAGCAAGTCTTAAAAGATTCAAGTCCATTGGCTCACCCTTCTCACTGGCCAGCCTGCTTAAATTTATTTGAACCTCACTTTCTACACTTTTGATTGGGGTAGGGGAGGGGTAGTAGGAATAATTTATGATGCTTTTTACAAGTAATTTGATGCAAATTATTTATTATGTAAAATAATTAGAAACCCAGAGAACATTTATGTAAATTATCTGAATCCCAGTCTCAGTGATAAGAAAAACTTAGATGTAAATGTTCTACTTTTCAGAAGACCAAAGGGCCTGAATTTTATATCTGTAAAGGCACAAGGGAAGAATATAAATTGAATTAGTAATTAAAGGAAGGTCTGAATCCACAGACATAGCAAAGATGGAGGATTATATATATATAAGGGTAATAGAGAGGAGCACTGACATTAAAAGGAAATGTGTAGCCATTACTGTGCCAGAAAAAGAAAAGGAACAATATTTATATTGGTTGTCACTTGGAAAATTAATATGTAGGATGAAGCTTAAGAATCTAAGCACATTTTCAGATTATATTTCTGGATTGTCCTGATTCAAAAGGATAACTTGTGTGTGACTGATTTGATGGTATATGAGTCAGAAGCTCAGGCTGCCATAACAAAATTTCATGGACTGGGTGGCTCAACAGGAATTTCTTTCTCACAGTTATGAAGGTTGGGAAGTTCAAGATCAAGATGCCAGCTGACTTGGTTCCCTGGTACAAGGTCTTTCTTTCTGGCTTGCAGAAGGCCACTTTCTTGCAGTGTCTTCACAGGGTGAGGGGGGAAAGGTGGGAGAGGGGGAGAGAGGAAGGCAGCAAGTCCTCTGGAGTCTCTTCTTATGAGGGCACTAATCCCATTATGAGGGTCCCTTGGGCGCTTCTCTCATGACCTCATCTAATTCTAATTGCCTCCCAAAGGCCCCATCTCCAAATACCATCACATTAGGGGCTAAAGCTTCAATGTAAGAATTTTGGAGGAATGCAGTTCAGTCCATAATAGATGGTAATTTTGCCAGCAGGTACCCTATCATATACTTTTTCAGCCCCTAAGCAGGGAGCTCATTCTAATTGTAGCACATGTGCTCTCATGGAGATCAGAGTCAGTATTGTTTGATTAAAGGTGGTAGCTTACTAATCTTTTACTCACTGTGATATGAAATTCAATCATACTTTCGTAGTAGTCTATGGAATTTATTTCAGTGAGCTGGTCTGTTAGAATGCTAAGCAGCAGTAGCAGTGCCATTCATGTGTTTATTTTTTTCCCTTTTCCTTTTCTGGAACATTATATTTAATACATGTTAAATTTTTCTAAGATACAATAAATTTATGAGGTCTCCTTAAAAGATATAATCATTAATACAATAGTTTATCATGGGTAAGTTAAATTAAATGTAGATTCTTCATAGGAAAAAAGTGAATGTTTATGTTCATCTACTCTGTATGTCAAACATTGGATAGAAAAATGGTACATCCTGAACTTGGCTAGCACTCCTGTGACCAACTCAGTTTGTCTATTCTGTGCCAAAATAATGGGTTAATTCTGCCATTTTAGTTGGAATTATTAGTGCCTTAATCCCCCTACATAGTCAGATACAGTGGAGCATAGGATGCTGGAAACTTTCCTTTAGTTTTTTACATCTTTCAAGTAGAAGAAAAGAATGTTAAGAAATCCCTTGGTTTTGACCTTTGCAGATGCTCTCATTAATCAATAGTGATATTGATTTTTTTTTTTTTTTGAGACGGAGTCTCGCTCTGTCGCCCAGGCTAGAGTGCAGTGGCGCGATCTCGGCTCACTGCAAGCTCCGCCTCCCGGGTTCACGCCATTCTCCTGCCTCAGCCTCCCGAGTAGCTGGGACTACAGGCGCCCGCTACCACGCCCGGCTAATTTTTTTTGTATTTTTAGTAGAGACGGGGTTTCACCGTGTTAGCCAGGATGGTCTCGATCTCCTGACCTCGTGATCCGCCCGCCTCGGCCTCCCAAAGTGCTGGGATTACAGGCGTGAGCCACCGCGCCCGGCCAGAATTGATTTTTTTAAGCATACGGATATTGTCCTATAGACAGAAAAATAATCAAAATCAAAGATAAAACTGGAAATAGAATCTTGTTTGCTTTTTTGTTTCTTTGCTTTTGTTTTTGTATTTCACTGTGTTCTTTTTTGAGGTCCTAGACAGAATTAAATTAGAAATCTGGGTGATAAGACTTTTTAAATAATATGACTGATGATTTTATGTGAATTATAAAATATAGTTCCAATTCTTTTTTTGCTTTAAGCCCAGGACAAAGATTAAATGTTTTCACAATGATAAAGCTTTTGTTTCCGTTCATTTTTGTTTCTTTCAATTGATAGGACATGGAGAAAGATTTTTGCATTTATGTTTGTATAAAGTATTTCAGGGCCAGGCACAGTGGCTCATGCCTATAATCCTAGCACTTTGGGAGGCTGAGATGGGCAGATGACTTGAGTCCAGGAGTTCAAGACGAGCCTGGGCACTGTGGTGAAAGCCTATCTCTACAAAAAATCCAAAAATTAGCTGGGTGTGATGGCATGCACCTGTAGTCCCAGCTACCTGAGAGGCTGAAGTGGGAGGATCATCTGAGCCTGGGAGGGTGAGGCTGAAGTGAGCCGAGATTGTACCACTGTACTCCAGCCTGGGCAACATAGCAAGACCCGGTCTCAAAATAAAATAAAATAAAATAATTCCATCTGCTGTTTTCTTGGTTTTATATCTCTTCCTATAGAAGCATAGTTAACTTGCTTCTTTGAAGGTAGCTGAATTTTTAAAAACATACACTAACATGGAAAATACCTTTGGTACTACATCTTGGGGACGAAATTTAATACCAGTATGTGCCATTTATAGCAATTCCCGACAGGCATTACTTATACTAATGTGTATCAGTGTTCTTGTATGATTTGAAGCACAATAATTTTCAGAACATTAAATTTCTATTTAGGGAAATAATTAGATTTCCTCATATTTCTTCAGTAATTAAATAATAGCTATGACAACACAATATAGCATTTATTTAAAGGCATTTTCTATTTTATTACCTTTGGTTTTTTTAATACGGCATTTTATTCAACAAGAAAAAGCTACTACCTTTTTCTATTGAAGATAAACATTAAAATTTATGGGACAATATACATGGGAAAAGTTTTTTTTCTTTTATATTATCCTACTTAACATATTGTAAATAAACATATATTCTTTTGCTTTTCTTTTAGTTAATGCTTTCTTAGAAAAAATTTAATAAATGTGATGTAATTATTATGAAAAGTCAGAAAAACATTAATGAAATATCAAGGTAATTAAAAAACTACTTCCCTATGCTTCTGTCAGGGGCTTCCAGCAAAGTCTCAGAAGATTTTGCTTTTTTCACAACTGTTTAATTAACTTGAGAAAAGTCCCAAGTGTACCCTTATTACAAACATCCTTCAGAAAAGTGGTGACTATGATGTGTATAGTGGTGTCTTCACCAGCAGCAGGACCAACGTGTTGGGGTTTGCAGGTGAAATTTGACTGTAATTTATTTACTTCGGTCAAATTTTAATGCTGTAATACAGATAATTTTGTCATGAACTTTGCCAAACTATCTCCTAAAATCAATTCTCTTATTTGTTGCTTCATAAAGCTGTTTTATAGCAAATGTATACTGTTCTTCTTCAGGTCTGTACATTGCCTGGTCTGGGCTTCTTTAAGGAAAAGCTTTCTCTTAAAATACTGTTTGCTTCCCAGAGATGTGTCTGTGGGAGAGGATTCACCTGCAAAAATTTTAAGAGTTTCCCAGGAAGTGCGTGCCATGGAACAGGAGTTGATGGAGCCCCACTGTGTTCTCTACAGGCCATCGTATATTGAAACAGCTTAATTTATCCTCATTAAAACAAAACACACCTTGACCTTAAAGGGGGAAAAATGACTAATCTCATTGTGTATATTGTTTTCCTTTGGGTGTATCTCTTAAACTGTCTAACACTTATAAGCACACTGCCTGCAACTCTGCAGTCACTTTCACATATATTAAGACAGTTAAGTCTTAGAGTAACCTTTGAGGAAAAGGTATTATTCTAACTATACTGATAAAGAACTGAGACTCAGTGAGGAAGCATTTGCCAAGATTCTATAGCAAGTTGTGAATAAAATTAGGAATTTGAGGGCTTTTTGGTTCAAGTCTTTTTTTTTTTTTTTTTTTTTATTCGGAGTCTGGCTCTGTCGCCTAGGCTGGAGTGCAGTGGCACGATCTCCGCTCACTGCAATCTCCACCTCCTGGGTTCACGCCATTCTCCCGCCTCAGCCTCCCGAGTAGCTGGGATTACAGGCACCCGCCACCATGCCCGGCTAATTTTTTTGTATTTTTAGTAGAGACGGGGTTTCACCATGTTAGCCAGGATGGTCTCGATCTCCTGACCTCGTGATCTGCCTGCCTCGGCCTCCCAAAGTGCTGGGATTACAGGCGTGAGCCACTGCGCCTGGCCTGAAGTCTTTTATGGTACACTTTATACCAGTTCACTCTTCCTTTTGTATTCTATCCAGTGCAGGCTGCATATATAGAGCAGAATAGGAAGGAATTCTGCCTCAAGTCCTTTTTATTTCTGTGTATCTGTCAAGGTTGTTAGAATCTCTGCGATAGCATAATCCAAGTCATTATTATATTTCCTTTAGAGCACAGCAGTGGCCTTCTGACTGTACTATGCTCCTCACCTCTCAGCAGCCAGTCATCTTTTTGAAATGTAATTCAGATCATGCCATCCTTCTGTTCAAAAACCGTCAGTGATTTTCCATCGTACTTAGAATAAAATCCAAAGTACTTATTTTGGTCTTCAAGACCCAGCATGTTCTGGCTCCTGCTTACCTCTCCCTCACTTGCTCAGTATCATCTGACCATGGTTCCTGAAATACCTTAAACTCCTCCTTGCCTCAGGAACTTTGCACTTAAACTTTCCTTTGTCTGCAGGTCTTCAAGTTCCTTAAATTCTTTGACTCCCTCCAACTGATCCTTCAGATTTCAGCCCAAATGTCATTTCCTGAAGAAATACATTCTCCTACTTCCTAAACTAAGTCCTCCTGATTTATTCATGTTTTTTCTCTCTCCTGACATTTATAATTTGCCTTTATACTCATTTAGAAATAACATTTAGCAAGTCCTTCCAGTGTGCCAATCACCTGCCTTTAAACCTTATTTGTAGATGAGGAAGTAAAATACTTTCCCACATTCCCACAAGTGTTGAACCAGGGTTTAATCCCAGGTTTCCTCCACAAAACCATAAACTCTGGGAAATAGACCGTGTCTACGTATTATTGTAGCTCCAGTGCCTGGTATTTAGTTGGCCCTCAACAAATAGATATTGAACAAATGAACCTGTAGCAATGACTTTTTTTTTCTAAATAGCTTTATTGAAATATAATTCACATACAGCAATATCTGCCCTTTAAAAATGTGAGATTCAGCCAGACGTGGTGGCTAACGCCTGTAATCCCAGCACCTTGGGAGGCTGAGGCAGGTGGATCACGAGGTCAGGAGTTCGAGACCAGCCTGGCCAATATGGTGAAATCCCATCTCTACTAAAAAATACAAATATTAGCTGGGTGTGGTGGTGTGCACCTGTAGCCCCAGCTACTTGGGAGGCTGAGTCAGGAGAATCGCTTGAACCTGGAAGGCAGAGATTGCAGTGAGCCGGGATCATGTCACTGCACTCCAGCCTGGGCAACAGAGTGAGACTGACTCCGTCTCAAAAAAAAAAAAAAAAAAAAGTGGGATTCAGTGGTTTTTAGTATGTTCACAGAGTTGTGCAACCATCATCACTATCTAATTTTAGAGTATTTTCATCACCCCAGAAAGAGACTCTATACCCATTAGCAGTTACTTTCCACTTCCTCTCACCATTCCCTGGAAACCACTAATCTAATTTCTGTCTCTGTGGATTTGCTTAGTCTAGAAATTTTATATAAATGGAAGTATAAAACATTTGGCCTTTTGTGAATGGCTTCTTTCATTTAGCCTAATGTTTTCAAGGTCCATCCATTTTGTAACATGTATCAGTGCTCCGTTGCTATTACTATTATTTTATTATATGGATATACCATGTTTTATTTATCCCTTCTTCACTTGGTGAACATTTGGGTTGTTTCTACTTTTTGGGCTTATGAACAATACTTCTCTGAACATTTTTGTACAAGTTTTTGCATGGACATGTGTTTTCAATCCTTGTGAGCGTATACCTAGTAGTAGAATTGCTGGATCATGTGATAACTCTATCATTTACATTTTGAAGAACTGCTGAACTGTTTTCCAAAGTGGCACAATGACTAAGAAAACCAGAGCTTGACAGCGTTTAAAGCAGTAAAAGCAGATTTTATTCAGGACTATTGCAGGAGGGGAAAAGAGACCCCAGTATAGAACTGAGCTTGGTTCTGAGTACAAGGAAAAGTAGGGGTTTTATAGCCAGGGAGCAGGGTGGGTAGGTGTGTGTCAGTGGATTGAAAATTACTGAGAAGATAAAATGACCTAACAGGAGTCTGGCTGAATATGGGCCAGAGTGATGAGCTGTCTCCTGGGGGATGGTTGGGGTTGGGGAATTTGGTCAGATTTTGAGGGTGACTAGAAGGGTGGGAGATTGTGGCTAAAGATTTTTGCAATAATTGGACGATGCAAAGATGGACACAAAGTTTAAAAGTTGAGATCTACTTGGGAAGAGGATTTTGAGGAGCCTGACTAAAGTTTGGTCAAAGACTCATACAATCTTTGTCAGACCCAAAACAGACAATTCAGCTACAGTGCTTTGTCTCAACTTTATGAGCAAGGATGCTTCCCTTAAATTCTCTTAAATTCTACACAGTGACATTTCATTCTGCATCCAGTGGATATTTGTTGACATGGTGTTGGCTGAGCTGGGATATAGCCTATGGAGAAATTTCATGAAGCTGGCAAAGCTCCTGTTATTTTCTATTTCATGCTTACATATTAGTGTTTTGTTAGGTTGTTTTTCTTTTTCTTTTTTCTTTTAGATCTACACGGAAAGATTTGGCAGGTCTGATAATTTAGGCCTCTGGAAACCTCAGTTATGCTATAAAGAGTAAAGGGCAACATCATATGTTATTGTAGGGTTCACAGTTTAGGATGCTTGGTCTTATTTTGGTAAATACTATTTCTATTATAAATGCACATTTCAAAAATAATGAATTATATATTTTTCTTTTTTTTTCTTTTTCACTATTCTTTCATTTTATAAGAAGCATTTCCTTTTTATGTCTTAGGGTAGGTAGTGGCTCCAATCTAGCACTAAGTTGTTTTTATTACTATTATATTATTTCACTTACCGAAGTACAGAGTAATTTGTTTACAAATTAACTAGCAATGGCTAAGAATGATTTAAACTTTCTCACAAATTGTTTCATCCTACGTTTTTCTACTTTACCACCACCTATCTGCAGTATGTTACACATCTTCAATTAATGCAAATTCAAAGTTATTTTTATAATTGAGCAGTGCTCCTGAAAATAATTGGCTGTCCTGGGGAGTTGGAAATCCAGAGTTGTTCCTTACTCTATTAGAAAAATGAAGTCTTCCTTTTAGTGACTAAAACAGAGCTTCCTAACCTTCACCAAGGTTAACTGCATCCTTTTCTGTGCAGTGAGCAGCTGACGTGGTGTGCCAGCTCTCATTGTATAGGCTTTTATCACAGGAAGTAGATTCAAATAATTGTAATTGCTTGGGTTACATTAATATTCATGGCACATGCCTCTTACCTTACATGGCACTCATTCTCTGTGTATTTAATTAATATGCCATTTTGCCTTTCATTTTGGCATGGGGAGCCATGATTTTAGAGGGTGTGAAACAGCGAGCAGCTGGGGAAAGAATGAATACCCAGAACCCAGTGCCAGGATTAACATACTGATGCAGATATTCTGAGAAGGGATCTTTTGAGGCAGGTTAAAAGGAAATGCCAAGTGGAACCAAAGCCGACCTTGCACTAGCACGTGATACTAGTCGAGGAGGTGCTTGGCTTCACTCTGCTGCATTTTGCTCTTGGATTGCCAGCTGCTTCAAGCCAGCTGCTTCAGCACAGCTAAAATGAAGGAAAGAATATTATCACTATATATTTTGTATTTGAAAATCTGCTGGTAATTTCAAAAGCTTAGAATGTTGACAGTAGCCTGTAGACGAAAATTTAAAACTTAATGATCAAAGTATCATATCCTTCCTCCCTTTGCAGAATTATTTTTAAAAGATTGTGGCTTGCCTGTTTGGACAATTTTCAGAACACAGGGGGAAATCATTTTTCACTTTTTATTATAATATGATTAGATGTAATTGAATTTTAGTAAGTACATTGCAACAATGAATTTAAATGGGCATACAGTATAACTTAAGTTTTCTGGATGTAGATTTTGCAGAAAGAGGAAGTAAATACTGGAATTCAAATGCCATTTTTCCAATGGACATTGCAAATAGGAGCTTGATACGTAATTCAGTTTTTCCCTTCTGCTGTCAGTTGTCCCATTACATCATAAACTTGATGTCTAGCAAGAGACAATATCACTCCTTTTTGTGTTCCTTTGGTTGATTATTAACTGGAAGATCCCCCTGACTTGTTACTTCTGTGGAGACTTTGGGTGCTCATCAAGAAACAAGTACTTAAGAGCTTTAGTAATTGATATGAACCCACCAGGTGCATGTAGAAGCACAGTTTGGTTTATGGGTTACCAGAGTGCCCCTGTTGAGCTTTGCTCCAGGTCCTACTGTATATTTTAGGCTCTTCCCTTCAGTTCAGTGCTTCTCAAAAGCCCTAGAGACAGAGATGGGAACGGATGCCCTTGGCAGCTGGACCACAGGCAAAACCAGCTCACTGCTGAAACACTGTACCCTTGAAGTCCTTTTAAATTAGGTTAATTTTGCACTTTACCCTGCAATATATCCATGATTACTTTAATATAAAACAGTTAATTTTCTAATCACCAAATGAAATTGATGCTCTAGAAAGGCATGGCATGTTTAAATTGGGGCTTCTTGATGTTACATGTACCTGCTTTGGAGAATCGTGGACTTAGTGTGGCTGTAGGGAAAATTCTTTTAGTCCTTTCTTTGAAATGGACCTGATAGATACAAATAACTTTCAGGACATTTGGTGATGGAATTTGGTTAATTAGCAGCTTGTTTCAGCTTTCTACTCTGAGTGTTGTGAAAAGAGGCCAGACTTAAAGTCCAGTGAGTTCAAGACCTGGTTCACTATTAACTTGTGATGTTGTACAGTTTATTAACATCTTCAGGCCCATTTCTCATCTGTAAAACGAGACGATGAACCATAAAATATAAAGCACCATTTTCCAAATTATATTTTGTGAATGATTACTTGCAAAAGGTATTCTAAGGGTGGTTGTCAGGGAATGGGAGGAGGGGGAAATGGAGAGTTGTGATTTAAAGGGTATAAAGTTTCAGTTTTGCAAGATGAGAAAGTTCTGGAGATTGGTTGCACAACCATGTGAGCATATTGGTTTTTTTTTTTTTTGAGACAAGTCTTGCTCTATCGCCCAGGCTGGATGCAGTGGCGCGATCTCGGCTCACTGCAAGCTCCGCCTCTCGGGTTCACGCCATTCTCCTGCCTCAGCGTCCGGAGTAGCTGGGACTACAGGCGCCCGCCACCATGCCCGGCTAATTTCTTTTTGTATTTTTAGTAGAGACGGGGTTTCACGGGGTTAGCCAGGAAGGTCTCAATCTCTTGACCTTGTGATCCGCCCGCCTCGGCCTCCCAAAGTGCTGGGATTATAGGCGTGAGCCACCGCGCCCGGCCAATGTGAGCATGTTTAACAGTAGTAAATTGTACACTTAAAAATGATTAAGATGGTAAATTTTATGTTATGTGCTTTTTTTGTGCATTTCACCACCATCTAAAAAACTATATTCCAGCCTGTAATCCCGGCACTTTGGGAGGCCAAGGCGGGTGGATCATGAGGTCAGGAGATCGAGACCATCTTGGTTAACACGGTGAAACGCCCTCTCTACTAAAAACACAAAAAATTAGCCGGGCGTGGTGGCGGGCGCCTGTAGTCCCAGCTACTCGGGAGGCTGAGGCAGGAGAATGGCGTGAACCCGGGAGGCGGAGCTTGCAGTGAGCCAAGATCGCGCCACTGGACTCCATCCAGCCTGGGCGACAGAGCGAGACTCCGTCTCAAAACAAAAACAAAAACAAAAACAAAACAAACTATATTCTAAAAGCTCCATCTTTAAATAAATACTAATTTGTATTACACCCTCCTGCTAGAGAATGACACTGCATTCAGCATATCCAAATGTCTTAGACATCCTGCACTTAAAAAAAAAAACTTTTAAACTTTAACCCAGTATTTCTCAAATTCCTTCTCCCAATTAATTTAACATTTAATATTCTATGGAACTTACACTTGAAGGAGTCCCATTTGGGAAAAAGTTATCTGGGATCTTTCCAGCTCAAACATGTTTTTATTCTTCAAAGACACCATATGAAAATATGGGCTTTGCCAAAGTAAGATATTTGATAAATATTAATTCAGGCCTTCCGAACCTTTTCCATATCATGGCATGTATAGAAAGTAATATTTGTATGGCACACTGGGGTAAACTGACAAGGTGGCTTAGGGCTGAGGAGTGCGGTAACTCAGTTACACCCTTGGATAAAGATCTCTAACCAGGTGTTTAAAAAGTTATCACTGAGGAAGCTGCATGACATAGCTTGTTCTCCAGATGTCATTAGTTAGCATGTTTACACAGAGAAGCATTAGAGGCAGATAATACAAAACTCTATGCTATTTGGTTTGCCTTGGCAGCAATTTATTTTCCACTTTAGAGAAACCAGAAACTCTTCTGATTACCTATGGCTGTGGATATTATTGGTCATTAGACCTAACTGGCAATCCCTCGTGGCATAAGAGTGAGGGATAAGAGGTTTCCAGGAGGATAATACTCTTCCACAGTCTATTTAATATACTCAAATGATGAATTCAACAGCCTCCTATTTTTAAAGCGAGAGCATATATCCTAATGTCATAAGCAGAATAATTCTCATTTAATGGGGGAAATTTTTTTCAACTTCACATTTCCTAGAGGAACAAGTATTTGGTGTAGTAATAGGGATTGGATGTGGGAAGAAAAGGACATTTATATTAATACATTCTTAAAAGAAATACAGCATAGATCAGTGAGTGAGATCAACATTTGTCACGCCTCAGGCCTTTTTCTGAAGTCATCTTCAGCCCTTCCTCTCCACTCTATTCCTCAGTTGGTATCATTCTATAGTATCACATCTTCTGAATGGCTTACTTAAAGATTCTAGACTGATGGAAAAAAAAAAACAAACAAACAAGAAATTGATTAGATTTGACAACGACCTACATCATTGTTCAGTTAGTATTTTTATTCAGCTCACCTAGAAACTAAGCAGTCATGATCCACTTAGTAACAGATGTTTTGATTTCAGAATTGCCAGGTCTTCCCCAGATTATCTTTTGTACTTACTGTCATTTTCCCCTTTAAACAACTTTTTTTTGGCCTTAGTCTTTACCGTCTTTTCTGAGAATCCTATTAGAGTTTAAGATTTAAAACTAGATGTAGAAATACATCCTTGCTTAGTGTCAGGGAGCCACTGTGAAATCCCATTGACAACCTATTCTGGGCTTTAGAGCCAGAAGTTTAATTACCACCTATTGAGCGAGTTTGATTTGTCACTTCTTGGGTTCTGGCCAGGCAGAGCTAATTCCTCCTAGCAGAGCAAGGTTGGTGGGCAGGAGCCAGAATTGAGAAAGTGACGCAGTCACTTTAGCTTGTCCAGCTTCAGGCGTAGATGAAGGGAGTTAAGTGTGCCAGATTAAGTCCAAAGTGGCACACAAGCATGAGGGGCAATAAGGGCACCTGGTAAACCACAGCAAGAGGGAGTCTGCAACTAAGAAAGGGGGAGTGTGGTGACTAGCAAGGAGCAAGCGCTTGCAATTTTCAGAAGTCCAGGCAAGCTGTGCTGGCACCAGACAGGAAACATTGAGGCTGCGCTTCAGTCAGAGGCTGGCTTCAGCCTTTGAAGGAGACTGACAGGGGGTATTAAGTAGTTACTGGAATGAGACCTGTAAAAAAGGCAGAATAAAATCGGTAATAACAACTGAATAATAACAACTGAAGAAATCAATAGACTATTTAACCACATCTGTAGGCCTCTACACAATCTAGTACTGTGGAGTATTAAATGAATGAGATAGATTTAGAAATAAAAAACCATTCATGGTATATTAAGGAAAATTCAAATCATAGTATATTACATAATATGTTAGTGAAAGGAACTTTGGGACATGGTAGTGTAGAACTCTGTTCAGATGAATGACACAAACACCTTAGGCATACTTTATAGGGACAGATATACTTTGTTTGCCTTTTGTTTTCATCCATCTATCCTGAGGAAGGTCCACAATTATTGAATAATAACTGCCTAAAGTGGTAACATGTCTCTGGTACTCCTGAAAAGAGGCAGCTTGTTGTGGAGGGCAGTGTGAGTGGTTAGGGGCACAAACTTTGGATCCCAACTACCCGGGTTTAACTCTTTCTTCTACTGCCACTACTCATATGACTCTGAGTAAGTCCTTAACTTCTCTATACCTGTTACCCCATCTGTAAAAGGGGGACAGTACTAGTACATACCTCAGAGGGTAGTTATGAGAATTAATAATAATATTTTAGAAATCTGTGGAAAAGTATCTGGCCTATAATTAGCCCTATAAATGTTTGTTAAGCAAATACACAAATAAAATACATACTTTCCCAGCTTCCAGGAATCAGGAACTAACTTAGACTTTTCTTTTCATCTCACGTGGATATTGTTCTCGTGGAATGTTGAACATTTCTTGAAGTATTGTTTTAAGCACTGTGGAAAAAATAATAGTTAAAATTGTTAGCAGATCATGGAATTGGATTTTTGACCTCAATCCTTTTGAAATTAAGAAAAAAATTACAGTAGTCACTTTAAACTGGTTGTTCTATATGTTTGTGCTCTAGCAATATAGAAACTAGATATTGTTATATGATTTCCTAGATACAATTAATCTAGGCTGGGCATGGTAGCTCACACCTGTAATCCCAGCACGTTGGGAGGCCAAGGCGGGTGGATCACTTGAGGCCAGGAGTTTGAGAGCAGCCTGGCCAACATGGTGAAACCCTGTCTCTACTAAAAATACAAAGATTAGCCAGGTGTGGTGGCGCACACCTGCACTCCCACCTACTTTGGAGGTTGAGGCAGGAGAATCGCTTGAACCCAGGAGGCGGAGGTTGCAGTAAGCTGAGATTGTGCCACTGCACTCAAACATGGGCAATAGAGTGAGACCCTGTCTCAAAAACGAAAAACAAAAACAAGCTACTATCTTGTTTAGATAGCGGATCTTTTCCCCCTCATAGAGAGTGCTTTGGCAGTTAGGAAAAGTAAATCACACCGAAACTGTTTATGGCGACCCCCCTCACCCCACACACTGTGAGCTAGTTAGACAGAAGATAATGCAATTTACAAATATCTGTGGGTGGCCAGGCCTGATTAGTACATGTAAAAGAAAAGTCATAAGATACACTGTGACTTCAAATAATGAGGCAGAGTAATAGGATTTGTTTTAATAAGATTTTGAGAGATTAAACCTCCTAAATCTTTGTAGTTCTGTCAGGTAAAGTTAAGGAAACCAGCACTCCACAACATAAACAATGGTGTTCTATTTAGAACCCCTGCAAAATTAGATGTGATTGGCTTCTCCTAAGACATTGAGTTGTAGTTAGTTGACAGGTTTGTTGGCCAGTAAGCAGTGGTGCTATGGTGAATAGTGCCCTTTTTGTATTTGTATTCTTTTTGGTACAGATATATAATCTCATAGAATAATTTCAAATTAATTAGTATTGCAGCGGAACTATGTGATGCTATCACAATTTGGGTTAGTGGGTGAATTTAGTAGTTTTGGGTGCTGTTCATTCTTTCTAGCTTAAATCCAAGTAACTGAATATTTAAAAACGTTCTTTTGTTGATAAAGGTGATACCAGTGGTATGCTAATATGGTGAGGATAATTTTTATTCCTTCCTAAGGATTTTTGTGAGGAATAAAGATGAAAATAATTACTCTAAAACATATTGCAAATCTATTAAAATATATCCTATTCATGAAAATTTATACTAATGGCCAGTATCCTTAATGTTACTTAAGTTCATAAGCACTCATAGTTCAAAGGTTTATTTTTTCTTATTTTGGATATATATTATATGCCATTGAACTCAATCAACATAGTGACAATTTTTATTTTGTTTCATGGTAGAAGCTGTACCTACAGAAATAAAAGAGTGGAGGTAGGTAGAGAAGGATTAGAATGGGAGGTAGAGCTAGATAATGTAGTGGCTACACGTTTCTTTGCTCCCAAATTAAGATATTTGGACTAATTGGAAGACTAAGAAGTTCAGCCTCTCAGCACAGCCCATTGTTTCCCTGCCATCCACTCCTCTGGATGTCAGGAAGAAGTGAGAGAAGGAAAGATGTGTTTGTTTGCTCTCCTCCACATTGTACTTTTTCCTGCTTCCAGGCCTGTCTGTGTGAGGCCTGAACCAGTGTGAAAAAAGAGAGCTGGAGAAGAACATACATCCTGTCATCTCCCTGCCTTTAGAGTTTTCTAGAACAGTTGCTTCGTAAATTGCAGGGGATTCCCATAACTCAATAATTTATCCTGATCTTTCTTAAAAATAAGAGAATTTCAAGATATCTCATTTTGAAACCAGCCCAATTGCCCCATACTGTTCTTTTTGATAAACATAGAAATTGACCCTTCTGGCATTAAAAAAGTTGAAACTTATATTTGATTTCTCTTGAGTTCCTTCCTCAGGAAACTACCTTTAGGCCTCTCACACAAAGTACCAAAGAACTGAAACCAGATCCCTGCACCATATGCCAAGAGATCCCCTCATTCACCATGTTTGCTTCTTTGCCCCTCCCAACTTCCTGGTTTCTTACACATTGTTACATTGCTTACCTGCTATATAAACTCCTGGTTTAATCAGTCAGTGAGATGGATTTGAGACTGAACTCCCATCTCCTCAGCTACAGCACCTGATTAAAGCCTTCTTCCTTGGCAATACTTGCCACCTTAGTGATTGGCTTTCAGTGTGGCGAGCAGCAGGACCTAGACCAAACCTCCGGTGTTTCAGTAACAATTTAAAAAATAGATTATAAAACAAAGGTGGTACAGAAAGTATCTTGATAAATCTGTGGTGAAACTGAAAGTAGATTTTTCATTTCCAGATTATCAATTTGGGATTTAGCTGATCAGGATACCAATTTACAAATTAGCCAATCCAATATATGTGTATGTATACACATACACCCAAAACTTCTTAGTATTTCTTGCTAGTGAGGCAGGATATTTCCTTGACCCCTTAATGGGTCTCACAACAGGTGCCTTGTTTACTCAGCCTGCTGCTCTCAACTCCTTATGGGAGGGAGTATGCGAGCAAACAAGGTAGGAACTGGAGTGCATGAGCGCTGGAGTCAGCTGGCCACCTGGGCACTGGCAGGATCAAACTCCACTCAGACCCACTGCCTTCCACCCCTTGTGGGAGGGAGCACCCAGGTGAGTGGGTACAGGAGCTGGAGTGAGCACTTTTGGGCACTGGCAGGAGCGAACTCTGTGCAGGCCTTGTGGCAGCATCCAGGCAGGATCCCTGCGACTCCTGAAGCCCCAGGAGGCATGTTACAGTGCCCTTTTAGCTCTGCCATCCACGGATGGCTTAAGTGTTAACAGCTCAGAGGGCCCTCCACCCTTTCACATGAGGTGGCTGTCCTCTGCCAGTGAGGGCAAAGGGCCAGTGTGACAGCCTTTTGTATCTGCACTCATGGCTCCTGAGCTCTTGTCTGGCACCCAGGAGAAACAAGTTTACACAAACGAATTGGATGGTAAATGTGGGGAATTTTTCTTGATGATGAAAGTGGCTCTCAGTGGAAAGGGGAGCTGAAAAGGGGACAGGGGGCTATGTAATCTTCCCCTGGAGTCTGGCTGTCTCCAGCCAGATTCTTTTTTGAAGTAATGTCGTCAAGCTGTGTCTCCGAAGTCAAGCCACTTCTCTCCGATGTCCAGCTGTAGTCTCTGATGTCCAGAGGCTTCTCCTTTCTCTGCTGCCTGAGTCTAGGGTTTTTATAGGCACAGGATGCGGGGTGGGGCAGACCATGGGCAGTTTAGGAAAAGGGAACATTTGAGTGGGAAAACAGGGATATAAGTTCTCACTTTGGGCCGTGGTTTCAGGTTTTTCAGCTGGAGGGTGGGGCTTTGCCATGGACCTGCCCTTTTCTGCCTAGAATTTATCTGCCTCCTGTCCCCATTATCAGGAATTCTCAATGATTTATAAATATTATCTTATTATTTTCTGTAACATCACTTAGAGGAAGGTAGAAGTATAACATATACATCTATGACAGGGTATGGCTAGCACACATATTTATTGAAGATTCTAAAGGACTGTCCTCAAACCAGAGAAAGAGTCACATTTAGGAATCCAGTAACTCTGCTTTTATGCTACTGCAGACATTGTGTTAAATAGCTGTTATAATGCAAGCCATAATAGCTCCAGATGAGAATTTCATTGAGTTTAACCATTTAGAATGGATAATATGTTGTAGTAGTAATAATAGTTATTATAGGCTGCATGTGGATTTGCCTCATTTTAAGCAAACCTGAAAAAAAAACCTATGTTATCAAATTTTTGGATTTTTGCCAATGTAATCAGTGTGGGTTTGAGTTCTGTTGTGAAAGAGTTATTGATTTCTTTCTTTCTTTCTTTTTTTTGAGACAGGGTCTTGCTCTGTCCCCCAGGCTGGAATGTGATATTGATTGCTAAGAACTATATTTATTAGTGAGATTAGCCCTTTGTGATATGAGTTGCAAAAGGTTTTGGATTCTTCACTTAAGTGCTATGCTGGAGTTGTCATTAGAGATTTGTCATTTGTCTCAGAGGTGAAAAGAGCCTTGTAGTTCAAATCTCTCAGTCTATAGATAAGAAAAATTGACCCAGAGACATTAAGCTATTAGCCCAAGAGAGAACAAATCTGATCCCTAAATCTTTTCTAGGAAACAGGGTTCCATGTGGCTAGAAGGGACTGAAGGACAGAGAGAAGAACTCATAGGTGCAGCCATGTTCATGTAGTAGTTTTATACAACTGGCATCAAATCCAAAGCATAGCTTGTAACTCCTTGATGTTGAGAAGGTGCAGCTGGGCATTTTAACAATTTAACAGTAGAATAGAAAAGCAAAGATTTCAAAAACTATAATTATGTTTTTACAACTTTAGTTTTAGGAGCATTGCTGATTAGTTGCTAATTAATCCATATATCTGGTGAAACAGATTAATAGCATGTATTTGGTTATCATATAAGCATTGTGAATCCAAGTTAACATGTTACTTTCATTCTTTCTAATGTAATTATTATGCTATTATCAATTTGTTACCATGCAGTAATCATGCAGTTTTAAGTTACTGCTTAAAACCCAGAGTGAGGCATAGAAATTTATGTCGAGCTGGACAGAGCTGAATGTCAGCCACATGGTAGCAAGATAGATGCTTTGCATCAGGGTCATTTCTACTATTATAAAGCTTGAAAAAGGATAGAACAAGAAGAGTCATGGTTGTATGGATGTCTTTATGGGTTTGAATTAGCATATGTAGGACATTCCAGTACAATTAATAACCACTCAGTTAATTGGTTGGGGTGAATTCTCTTTTAGTGTTTCATGTACCTTATAATTAGCTGTAACTCAGCAATTAAGTCATGACACCAGCCCACTGTGACACTGAAGGATGGAGGATAGTGCTTGGGTGCATTCTGCTCATATTAAGTCAGAGTTGTTGGTTTCCTAAGTGCCTCTCATTCTCTTTTAGGTTCTTCAATAAATCTATGTGTTATTCATATATAGTCACAAATGCACTGAAACAAATGCCGTCTGCCCCAAGAATCTGCAGATTCCACATCTGCAGATTCATTCAGTCAATGGCATATTGAAAATAATATTCTGAAAAAAATGCATGGTTGCGTCTGTACTAAACATGGACAGCATTTGTTTTTTACTCATTATTCCCTAAACAATAGAGTAAAACAACTATTTATGTAGCATTTATATTGTATTAGGTATTATGAGTAATCTAGATATGGTTTAAAGTATACAGGAGGATGTGCATAAGTTATAAGCAAATACTATGACATTTTTTGTAACAGACTTGAGCATCCTCTGCTTTTGGGGTCCACAGGGTGAGGGGATTCCTAGAACCAGTCCTCCATGGGTATTGAGGGACAACTATAATTTCATACAGGATTTTGTGATTGTAGCAAACTGTAAAAATTGTTTCATGTTCATGTACTATCTTTCTAAAACTAGAATTCAGATTACATATACACATATAAATACTTTTTCTCATTGGTTCTTTTAGAAAAACTTTTTAAGACAGGAGGATTTTCTTCTTGATGTTGTTGCTGCTATTATTCTGTCAACTTATTCTTAAATAACTTGTTTTAACTGAAATAAAACTGAAATATTTTTTTAAAATTCCCCTAAATTCCTGCTTTAGAAAATAGCCTGTATTGTTTGTTTTTAAAGCTATATATGCTTTTGTTACCAAAATAAAACAAGTGTGTTTAAAAATATTTAAGACTAGAGAAAATGGAAAAAATGTGTAAAATAAAAGTTCCATGTAATTCTATCCTCCAAAGACAACTACTTAATGGATTCTAGTTTTATGTCCTGCTTAAGAAACCTTTTCTTCCACTGATTAAAATACACCACTAGTACATAGAGTAGAAAATTTCAAGTCTGTAGTGAAGAAAAAAAATCACTTACAGTTCTACCATTTGGAGATGAGCACTATTGGAATGTTTGTCATTCCATTTTTCAGTGATATATGTTACAGAAACTGTCCTTATGTTTATGTACCTATACAGATAGCTAACGTATCATCTATACACTTTAAACAAAAGATGTCAAACTACACACACTTATATAATTTGCTTTCTAAACTAAAATGGAGTGATCATTTTCCTGTCATTTATAACTTGATTTTTAATGGCTGCATACTATTCTATCATATAGATATTTAATATTTAACCATTTTTCTTGTTGTATATTTAGTTTTTAGGGTTTTTTTTTTGCTTTTGCAAATAATATATTTATAGATATATTTTTGCTGAATATCCTTGAAGATAAATATTTTTACATGCCTATTATTATCTCCTTAGGCTAAATTCCCACGTGTGTAGTGATTTTTAAAGAACAACAAAAATATGCTCAATTCACATGTATGAACTTATGGGATTGATGAGTGGATGAGAAAGAACCCATCAGATTTTCAGAATGACTTCAGCAAGTAAATTTGAAGATTCCAAATTTCAGGCTTTTAATTTAAATAGATAATCTAGCTTTAAACATTCTGCATTTAGGTACTTAAATATTTTGGTTGAATATATATTAATAATCACCATATTTGTGCAGAGGAAGCCTATTGTGCATATTTTAATACCACCCTTATTTATGCCATTGAGTTTTCTATCCATTGATTTTTTGGAACTGTGTATATCACACCAAAATCCAAATCCAAAGTGAAAAACATAGTCAAACACAGGTGTTGTGGGATACACAAAAACAAGCAAAACTAGATTTTCTTGGAGAAAAAGGATATGATGACTTCCCAGGATGCTTTAAATTTCTTTCTTGTTTTTAGCTGACCTCACTCTAGGAAGAGAAAATAAATTATATTAGTTATTTTATTTCCAAATAAAAGCAAAAATTATAACTTGAAAATATAAAAGGGTATTACCTCAAATGTTGATTAAAACAATAGTTATATGACTAGAATAAAATTTGGACTTTAACATGTAGAAACTATAATAGCTACTGTTTAGTGTGCTCATAGTAGGTACCTAACATGGCCCTAAGAACTTCTTCTCATTCTTATTAATCTTTATTAAGGCCAGGATAATAATATATGCATGGCAGGTCTGAATGCTTCAATTTTAAATGCTTCTCAAATTATTCATCTTTTTGATGTTTTAGATCCAGAAAACCTTTGGATGCCTCCCCACAATTTATTAAATTTTTTCAATGTGTTAATCATTTCCTTTATTATTTTTATAGAAATTATTTTAAGTGTGATTTGGCATGACCTGTAGCAGAAATTTTAATCATTTCATTCATCTTTTTACTACCATAGTTTATCTGAGACATAATGATTTTTTTTTTTTTTTTTTTTTTTTTTTTGAGACAGAGTCTCGCTCTTTCGCCTAGGCTGGAGGAGACATAATGATTTTTATGACTTCAATGACATCTGAAATGAAACCAGTACTCTAAAGTAGTTTTTGTTTAACATGATTTGATTCTTTTAGAATTTATGTTTTGCCAGAGTGAAATGAGGAATTCAGATATAATAGTGACTGTACAGTAATGAGTTTCATTTCTAGCTAGCTATTTTTATCCAAGGAATTGGTATTCTCTAAAATGACAATTGTAAAAGATGACTAAAATTATTTTTGAAACATTTTTAGACTTGATATACCAGGGTTCCACTAGAGAAACAGAATCAGTAGGCTACACACACATACACTGAGACAGACAGAGAGAAATAGAGATTGAGAGAGAGAGAGAGAGAGAGGCAATGAGTTGGGTTCCAGGATTTTGGGGGCTGGCTAGGCAAGTCTGAAATGGGTAGGGTGGGCCATTAATCAGGAAGGGCAGGCTGGAACTCTTGTGTCTAAGCTGAAGCGGATGTCTGCAGGTCAGATTTCTTTATCAGAGAAGCCTCAGCTCTGCTGTTAAGGCCTTTGAATGGATTGAACCAGGCCCACCCAGATTATCTAGGATAATCTTTACTTAAAGTCAATGGATTGTGTATTTTAATCACATCTACAAAATACCTTCACAGCAATACTTAGTGTTTGGTTTAATAGCTAGGGGCAGTAGTCTACCCAAGTTGACACACAAAATCTCACCATCACACTTGATATCTGAACCAGTTCAATGCTCATATAGAAACACCCACTTCATTAATAGGTAGTTATAATTTATCCATGATAAAAACCAGAAATACCCAATTTGACTACTTAATGCTGGTACTAGTTTGGGCTATACACAGTTTGCATGTTACAAAAAGTAAATCTACCCTTGAAATAATAATATTTACCAGAGTTGAGAATATTGAAAAGAAGGTATGCTAGGCTATATTTAGGATTTTTATAAAGTTTCGAGGAATGGCAGCATCATTGGGATACTGATCGACTTCCCAAATGATGTAACTGGACAAACGGTCATTTAAACCTGTGCTTCTTAAGCGGGGCTCATAACTCCCCTGAAATATATTCTTATTTTCTTCTGCCATTAGAAGGACTTTAGTAGAAAATACCAGAGAAGCATTGCTTTTATTTAAGGTAAACCAGGGGTCAGCAAACCCTTTTCTGTAAAGAGCCAGATAGTAAATATTTTCAGCTTTGCAGGCTGTACAGTTTGTTACACTATTTAACTCAGCTGTTGTAGCATGAAAGCAGTCATAGACATTACATACCTAACAAGCACGGCTGTGTTTATAAAATATATTTACTAACACAGGCAGTGGGCTGGATTTTGCCTGCAGACTGCATTTTCCTATCCCTGATGTAGACAGGTCTGGTGTGTTGGTTAAATAGTCGCTCTGTTTGTAATACCATACATATCTAGTGACAGGATGTATTTCAGCACAGTTTAGGAATTGGTCAACTATTGAACACCTTCCATTTTTCTGCTATTTTATTTTATTATTTTATATTTTTATTTTATTTTATGTTGAGACGGAGTTTTGCTCTTGTTGCTCAGGCTGGAGTGCAATGGCACGATCTTGGCTCACTGCAGCCTCTACCTCCCAGTTTCAAGCGATTCTCTTGCTTCAACTTCCAGAGTAGCTAGGATTACAGGCACCCACAACCACACCTGGCTAATTTGTAATATACATACATATATATATATAGTTTTTGTTTGTTTGTTTGTTTGTTTTTTGAGATGGAGTTTTGCTCTTGACGTCATCCAGGCTGGAGTGCAGTGGCACAATCTTGGCTCACCGCAACCTCCGCCTCTCTGGTGATTCTCCTGCCTCAACCTCCCGAGTAGTTGGGATTACAGGAGCCTGCCACCATGCCCAGCTAATTTTTTTGTATTTTTAGTAGAGATGGGGTTTCACCATGTTGGCCAGGCTGGTCTCAAAACTCCTGACATCTGGTAATCTGCCCACCTCAGCCTCCTAAACTGCTGGGATTACAGCCATGAGCCACCGTGCCTGGCCACATTTCTCTGCTATTTTAATAAGAACATAGAATAGAATAAGTATAGGAATGGGGTAGTGTTCAATCTATTAGGGGATTAAAGCTATTATATATAAAATTATTAGCACACAATATAGAGTTATGATATATATTTTATATATGATTATATAGCATGACTTATTAAATATATTTAATGAAGCATATTCTCTTAATTCTCAAGAAAGAAAAAAAGTAAGCATTCATGTTTGTTTTGTGGCTCAGCACAGAAGCTAGGCCAGGTGCAGAGATTTCCTTGTGAGCATATGGAGGCAGCACTGTAAGGCAAGCTGGTGGCTGCCAACTTCCTGGCTTTGGTTCCGCCTCCCATCTCCTCCTTATTAACAAACGACAATAATCAAAGAAAAAGGAAGCTGAAACATTATTTGAGCATGTATGTAGAGGACATAGGCATTTGGTAGAATATCATAGACATCCAAATACTTGAGTCTGAGATTCTAAATTCAGTAGCAAAAATGCTACTTTTTACTCTAACACTATGTAGTCAATCATAGTTCAGGCACAGGCTAAGAAACCAGCAGATTTTCCAATTCCTAGAAAAATGACCTAGGGAATAGCACTTACCATCTTTAGGTATTAGTTTCTTCATCTGTTTTAGTCATGCCTTGTGTTAGTGATCTTTAAGCTGGAGCAGATCAATTCCCATGTGTTAGAAAGATGACTCAGGTGGCAGTGTAGAGTTTGGGTTAGATTGGGTGCTGAGAGATGGCATCTAGGAGACAGGTTGGGGGGATATGATCATCCAGGTAAGAAAAAGGAAGATTGGACCACTGAGGGCAACACAGATGGAAAGAAATCCGACTGGAAATACCTGTGAACACATGCTTGGGTACAAGCTTTATGTGAACCCAGGGTGAGTAATGCTGTGGGATCCTTCCAGTGTAAGAAGCCCTTAGAACAATGGTTAGGAACTCAGGCTTCAGCACCAGTTGTACCTGAATTCATATCCTGGGTCTGCCACTGTCTATCTGCGTGACTTTGGACAAGTGACTTAAGTGATTTAATCTTCACTTTCTTATCTCTAGATACAGACAGGATAATAACACAAAGTTGTGAAAATTTACTAAGACACCATGTAAAGCATTTAGCCCATTGCTGGTTGTTTTATGAAGATTCTATGAGTGTTTGCTGCCATTATTATTATTCATTATTATTATTTGTGGGAGGAAGTAAAGTTCAAGTACCAATAATAATTTTCAACCATTAAAAATTGTGATTATATAAAAGTTTTAAAAATTTCTCAGGAACCAGGGAGCATTCTATTTTTCATTCTAATTTGAGAATAAAATTATATTTTATGTTTTTACTTTTCTCAAAAGCGGTAGGAGCAAATCAGTTTTAGGTTATCATTTTTTCTGTTTCCAGGTTTTTAGAACAGTAGATACCTGTTCTCTGTAATTTGGTATGTCTATCTGTGTAATGCTTAAGTCAGTCCTGGCGCTTGTTCCTAAGAAAAGGAAAATAAGAGGCAAATACATATTGATTCTGTACAAGAAAAAGAATAAAGGAAGGGAGAAAAACACCAAACGTCACTAGTGCTCTCTGACAGAAGAGAAAAAGGTTGTGTTTCATAATACACTGAGGTAGACTTTATATTAAAAACATACTCTCCCCGATACTCTGCAAGTTGGATTTTTTTGAATATTTCTTTTCATCAGCTAGGTTCTTATTTTATTTTCTCTGCAGCTGTTGGTCTGTCTCATGTTACATTCCCATCATTTATGTATCTGGTTTTGCCTGTGATGAAGCTGAGAAATGTCTCATTTTAATGGTTTCTGTGTTTTGTGTCTGTCTGTTTTCCAGTTTTGGGGAGACATTTAAACCAGTAGTCATGTCATCTCATGTAATGACATGCCTCTCTGCTTATTCTCCCTTCTGTTACCAAACAATATTTATGGTTAGTGTCTGTATGCATGTGTGCGATGACTATTTGCTATACAGTTGCCTAGAGCACCGTGAAACTCCACATGTTCAATGGAGTGGTTTCTTTTTGTTTTTCTGCATGCTATCAAGTACTCTCAAAGTGTTCCTTTGGCTTTTTGCATCAAAGATAGCTAGAGGATAGAAAGGGACATTCCAGTAAATTCTACTTTGTAGCAAATTGAATATAGAGGTTTTTCTTCCAGTAATGTTTTCCTCCCGATTTTTATGTAGAAAGTGTTTTGTTAAAATTCTGGAAATGAAACTCAGAAAGGAAATTAAAAGAAAAGGGAAGAATTGCATCAATTATGACAGATAAGAGGTTAACGTACTTACTAAGAGCTTTTATAAATTAGTGCCATTCCAATAGAAAAAAAGGCAACACGAACTAGTAATTAAATTAAATTTAAAAAATTAATTAAAGCATTAAAAACTAGAGAAAATAGACATAGAATTTTAAGCCTAGCTAGTAATCAAATAACCAAACTTCCCTCCTCTCCCCTCCCCTCTCTTCCCTTCTCCTCCCTCCCCCTTGTTTTCTTTTCCTTTCTTTTTTCTTTTCTTTCTTGAGCAGGGGCAGGGAGGAATGGTTTCTTTCTTTTTTTTTGTTTTATTTTCTGTATTTTAAAAAATGTTTTGGGAAAACAACTTTGAAAAGCAAAAGCAATCTCCATCCATTTTGGGGATACACATTTGTTTGTTTCTATAGTAACATGATGGTTGGCCTTCCAGTGGTAATACTCATTTGTAATACAGCTGGGCCAGAGGTACCTTCTGAGTTCATGGCACAGGATTTCTTAGAGTGAGGTTGACTGACTCATTCAAACCTAGGACTGTAGCTTCATTAACCTTGAGTTTTAACCAATTACTGATCCACCTCAAGAAACATTGTCTGCGTTCTAAGGATCTAGGCGTTAGACAATTGCTAATTAAAAACATGAAATTTCTTTCTTTTTCCTTCTGCATTACAGATGAATAGATTATTCACCATGAGGGATGACCATTTTGGACACTATTTGAGATAATAAGAATAGATATTTAAGAGGGGAAAATGCCATTTACAGGGGCTAGGAACATTTTTATTAGGGATGAATTTAGCTTGAGATTTGTTTGGTAACAAAAAGCACCTGGAATTTAGATGCATCTTTTAATAGATTTTTTTTTTAAACTGGCTTGCCAATATTTGAAAATATCGATGCTCCAGTTTCCACCGACTGTTACCCGTAGACATTACGTAAAGCCAGATGCATTTGTGATTAACCGGAGTTCACAGCCCAGGACCTGAGGAGATAATTTTAGGTGCTTTCTGGAAAAATAACTGGTCCTTAGGTACAAATGCAAAGCCAAACGTAGTTATTGGAATTGAAAATAATAAAGCCAAGGGCTTATTTTGGACAACCATGCAGCTGGAGCAGCTGAATACTAAAATAGTGGCCTGTGTGGTGGTTTCCCCTGTGGCTTCTTATCTCCGTGGGTTACACACCCTCACCCAGGGGAAGACAGCCTTCTTAATGCAGCTTGCAGCAGGCCTTCTTTTGTGGGGCAGATTTTCCTCAGAAGAGAAGTACATTAGTCAGTGAACTGTTAGAGAATATAATGAAAAGAAAAACCTAACTTTGGATCAGATTTGAATTTTACTACCCCATGGCCTGTAGCTGCTTCTCTGACTCAATATATTATCTTCCTTTAAGGCAAACTATTTAGTTTTCAGTTAGTAGAGGGTTTCAAAACAAAGCAAGTAGATTAATAGAAAGTGTAAAAATCAGAATAAATAGAATAGAAAATAGATTTACTTTTATTTTGTCATGTAATCTCAGCTGATAAAACAGGAATATACATATGTGTGTAGTGGTCAGTTTCAAAATCATGCCAGTTAAAGTTCTCTGTGTTTTAATTTTTCTTAAAGGCATATATAAAAAAGAATCTCAGAGAAAGGAGACACATTCATAATGATTAACCATACATACATCTTTAAAAGTTTGGTGTAAGAATGAACCAGTATTATACTTCATAGAAGGGCTGATTGTTCTTGCAGCAGAAAAAAGATTTGAGTTTTATTCATAATTTACTTACTAACTCATTCAATGCCATTTATCTTTAACTTAAGTCACACTTAATGATAAATGCTCTTCTCTTTACTGCCAGACTGCCTGTAGAAGTAGCTGAGCTGGCTGCCTTAATTTCCTTACTATTCACTGTCTTTAATCACTTCAAATTTGACTTTGGCCCCACTTCACCAACATGCCCAGACTCTCGCCCTTTATGTCACATTGGGAAAGCCACATCCTGTTGAATTTAACTCTGCAACATCTGATATGCTCAACTCCCCTCTCTGGTGGTATTATAGGCGCTCCCCTCTGAAATAATTCCCGCAGCTGCACATTTTACACACTCTACCCCATTGCTACCAGATGTGTCTGTCTTTGTCACATCTCTGGTTATGAATGGTATCTTCTTTCTGCCTGCTATATGAAGTCCACTTTTCTTGGCTTGGCATTTGAGCCAGCATTCTCTCCCACTGCTTCTCATCCGCCCTGTTTTCCAATCCAATTCCTTTGTGTATGCTGTGATATCTACCTAGAGTCCATACTCTCTCTTCTTTCCTCTCTAATCTCATGTTCAAAGCTTATCCTTCTTTCCAAGCCCAGAAGGAAGGACATCCCATTCATTAACCTTCTCTAACCCTCCTAGCTGGAAGTAATGTTTACTTCCTCTAGATTTTATCTGTACTTCTCTTCTGAGATGTTTCATATTCTGTGTTATTTGTGTAGCCATCTCATTTTCCTGTCTCAAGGGTAGGGTCAGTCTCATTATCATGTTATTTTCTGCCCCCAGTGTCTAGTTCAGTGTATGATACTTTTTATAAGCTAAATATATTTTAGATATTAATAAATGTAGAGCATATATGAAAGATGTTTTAGAATATAGATGTTATTCCGTTATACTTGTTAATATTCTTCTTACATTTCTTAGTTATTTCCATGCATTTTAGATTTAACAATTATCTGTTCAAACAGTTGATTATTGTGAGTATTTTGAACCCTTTTATTAGGTTCCAGCACATTAAGTAACGAATTGCCTTATTCAGCTTTGTAGCATGTAATCTTCCAAATCTTACTATTAAAGTTTCTGTAATATTTTTTGGTATAACTTCCAGTATAGGAAGAGTAAATGAGAAGCTAGTGAACAAATTCCCCTTAAGATAATGGAAAAGTCCTAGCACATTTTGCATGGCTGATGCTGTGAAGAGCCTTTTGGAGTACTCCAGTATGAAGACAAGAACAAATGGGAGTGTCCTTTTATACCACTCACTCCAGCCACCCCATAAGAGCATGTAATAGCTCTCTACAGTGACACTGCACCTTGCAAGAACTGAGCAATCCAAACATTTCAATTCCCCAGAGCACCAAGCACTAAGTAAGAAAAAAAGGCGAGTGCGTATAGTACATACAGATAAGCATAAAATAATTACCAAGGGAAGGCCTTACCTTTGGCCCTCAAACACAGCTGTTATTTTACATAGTTCCAGTGCACATCTTTTAGGGCTGTACTTAGCACCCTTCTCAAGGAAACATTCCTTTATGCACACTCTGTCACTCACTCCATCCAGCCCATGGCTGAGTTAAGAGTACTAGCTCTATATTTCCAGCAACACCAGAATTATAATTGCCTGCCAATTTGTCTCCATGTCTGCTTCTCCCACAAAACCTAGAGCTCCTTGAGGATAAGAACTATGTATATATCATATATCTTTGTATCACCAGTGTTTTACATAGTACCTGGCCACACGTTGAATATGAATATCTATTGAATGACCAAAGCTGGTCATGCACCTTTGAAATCACAACAGATTTTTAAGTAGCACATTGAGGAGAAAAGGCAGTTTGAAGCAGGTACACAACAAATAATAATAGTTAATATCTGATAGTGTGTCAGGTGACAAAAATAACATGAAGAAGACTTAAAACAAAACAAAACAAAACAAAACCTGTGCGGGATTACTTACTTTTGGAGGCAATAACCTAGGGTACTTCAACAGTTTGTTTTTGTTGTTGTTGTTGTTGTTGTTGTTGTTTTTTGAGATGGAATCTCGCTCTGTCGCCCAGGCTGGAGTGCAATGGCGCGATCTCGGCTCACTGCAACCTCCACCTCTTGGGTTCAAGCGATTCTCCTGCTTCAGCCTCCTGAGTAGCTGGGACTACAGGCACCCACCACCACGCCCGGCTAGTTTTTGTATTTTTAGTAGAGACGGGGTTTCACCATATTGGCCAGGCTGGTCTTGAACTCCTGACCTTGTGATCCTCCCGCCTCGGCCTCCCAAAGTGCTGGGATTACAGGCATGAGCCACCGCACCCGGCCTCAACAGTTTTTTAAAAAACTTTCTTGCATGCTAACACAGTACTGTAGTTTACATTCATTTTGATGACTTAGAGTTACCAAAGATTGAAATATGTTCTGGCCATTCTTTTTAAGGGTGAAGTCAAGTATGTAATGCATTTTGGAAAGATTCCGTTGTGAAATTGTTTTTAAAAGTGTCGGGTTTAATAGGATAAAACCTTAACTATCCCACATGACTAATTTCTGAGGGTTCTACATAGCCATAGTCTTGCTATATGAGGATAATATATCTGGGACCATCTTGATTTATTAATGTGTAGTAGTCATTGAGTCTTCCTAATATGGACTTCAGACTGTACAGGTAGTCTAAGGATAGAAACACACAGACACACACACACACACACACACACACACACACACACACACGGCAAAGTCCCAGCCATCAAAGACTTGTAGTTTTGTCAGATTTATATTTTCTTATGAAGGTTATTATCAGAAGTCCTGGGAAATGGTTGTTATAACTTTCCTACCTAGAACTCTGCCCCTTGTAGTCATTTAGCGTTTATCAAACATTGAGTACTGTGTGGACCAGGCTCTGTGCTGGGTGCTCTGTGTTGGCTGATGGAGGATTGAGACACAGTGTGTGTGCTTGTAGGGAAGAGGTTCCCAGAGCCTGGAGCACCTTGTCTTAGCAAAGTTTCTATTTCTCTTCAATGTAACTATGTGGAAGGTTTGCTTTGTGTACAAATAGACATTTATTTTTTCTTCCTGGTATTAAATAGTTTATGAGAAACAGACAAACTCATAAAATAGTGTTCAATCATAAATGAAAGCATATTTTAAATAATTAAAAATATAATAAGACTTACTTAGGTCTTTCCTCTGTTCTTGACCAGGGTGGAGATCTTCATTATCAAGTTTCCTGTAACTAAAAGGGAACAGATCGTCTGAGATCTTGTTCCACTTGTCCTTGAGGGTTATTAAGGTTTGTGTGTGACTGGGCGTTGGATGGTCCTTCATGATATCAGGGAAGGTTGACAGATGGCCTCCCTCCAGCAAGGGAGAAGGTGCCATGAAGACTGAACACTGCATTGTTCCCACCAATACAGTTTGCGCCAGTATAGTTTCCCAGACCACAACTGAGGAAAGAATGTGCTCAGCTCCACTCCTCAGCAGAGCCAGATGCCCAGTACAGCAGAAACAGTGTACCTGTAAAGTTGCCTAGGCGACATTGGGAGTGGAAGGAAGAGTAGACAGAATGATTTATGAGGGTTTCTTGCCATAGGAACGGGTCTAAAATTATACTTCCATGTCTTTTCCTCAAGAATAAATGACACAGGATTTATCAAGGGGATTGTGATACATAAAACCTCAAGACCTTATCAGACCCCAAGGAGACCAGGGCCAAGGGCAAGGAGAGGGGCAGCAGAAGCAACAAATGAGGAAAAGAAGTGCTCGTGCTGTGCTTTTAATCCTTGATTGAACTGATGCTCTGCCTTGATGTAAAACTGATTTTTAAAAAACATGCAAATATTGTGTATTTAAAATATGACTAGAAAAAAAACCACTTACTGGGTGAAATGAAGATATTTTATTTCCATATTAAAAAAACAGCTCCTCTCAGCATCTACTTTAGTATTAGCACATTTGCAAAGACAGTTACATGCCAGCATGTGAAATAGCATGTCATGGTAGCAGAGGGAGAACTTGTATTTTATTTATGAACAATTGGGAAAGAAACGCTCGGGGCACATAGAGTTGGTGTATCTTAGCACCCTTTCTCGGCATACTGCAATTAGCCAGCATTATCAGATGTCAATGTTGATTTTTATTTTCATGAATTATTATGTTGGTGATGGTATCAGTTTTATATTGCTGCCTAACAAATTTCCGTAAATATAGCAGTTTAACACACACTTCTTATCTCTCAGTTTCTGTGTCAGGAGTCCAGGCATGGCTTAGATGGGTCTTCTGCTCTGGGCCTCACAAGGCTATAATCAAGGTGTTGACCAGGCTGCTATCTCAATTGCAAGTTCAGTCAGGGGAGAATCTGCTTCCAGTCTCACTCAGGCTGTTGGCAGTAATCATTGCTGTAGCACTGAGGGCTTGAGTTTCTGACTGGCTGTTGTAGAGGCTGCCTGAGGTCCACGTGGCCACTTCATTAAGCCAGTAAGGAGGATCTCTCTGTCTGCCACCAACATAGAATCTTACATAGTTGTTTGTTAGAAGCAAGCCCCGTACTCCATGTCCCACCCACATTCAAGGGAAAGGGGTCACATAAAGTTATGAATAACTGGGTGCCTGTAGTCCCAGCTACTCGGGAGGCTGAGGCAGGAGAATGGCGTGAACCCGGGAGGCGGAGCTTGCAGTGAGCCAAGATCACGCCACTGCACTCCATCCTGGGTGACAGAGTGAGACTCCGTCTCAAAAAAAAAAAAAAAAAAGAAGAAGTTATGAATACCAGCCAAAAAAAAAAAAAAGAAGTTATGAATACCAGCAGAGCGGGGATCGTTGGAGTCACTTTAGCGTTTGTCTGTCACAGGGTCATTCTGAGGAAAAGTTCTTTCATTTTAAAAGCTGTGCAATCTGGAAATCTGTTTGAAATTAGCAGGAGTGTAAACTAAGCCATTAGAGCTTCCATTTTTCATTCCCTTGTCCTTTGGTAAATGAGGAAGGGCAGAAGTAAAGTTGCAGCCTTACTTAATAGATGCTGACAGGAAGGAAGAGAGAAGTTAGTAAGGTTGAAAGAACAATGAAATGAGAGAAGATGATATTCTCTATTATCACATGGAAAAATACAAATGATGGATTAAACTATTCCAGTGTGTTCCCTACCTCACTTTGGAGGTCTGAGAAAACAGTCTGAGGCGAAGTCCCTGCTAGACTAACTTATCTCGTAATGTGCTTTCTATAGAAAAGCACATTTTCAGTAACTAAATCAGAAATGTTGCTTTGCATGAAATTGACAATTTCTTAATCCACCCTGATAGCCCAGTCTTCGGGCCTGGAAGGTACTGTGGCCTTGAATATTCATCCCTTGCAATGAAAACATTGCTAACCAGCATGCTTAGGTTATGGTTTAGGCTTTAACATGGCTTATGTCATAACCATAAAAAGACTTGAAGAAAAGGAATAAACAGGATCACAGGTGGTTCCCATATGGCCTGTGGCTCAATTGGTTGTTCCCACGGTATCTGGTAAGGCAGTAATCGGAGATTTAGGAGCACATGTTAGACTTCAGGGACATTTCTTTGCCTTCTAAAATGGCTGCTTTCAGAATCACCCTCAGGTTTAGTACTACCCCAAGCAACTAGAATCCAGATAAAAGGACCCTTCTATGAAATGATTCTTCATTTGTTTTGTAGGGCATCCATATTTCACAGGACTAATCACAATGTGGATGTTTTACTTCCTGGGCTGTACACTGTAGCACAGTGCTTGGCACATAGAAGATACTCAGTTAATGCTAATATGACAGCTACTACCATTGTTAGCATTTACACATTCAGCTCAGTCTCCTCTGCATTCTACAACTATAGTAATATAAGACGCCAAATCAGGCCGGGTGCAGTGGCTCACACCTGTAATGCCAGCACTTTGGGAGGCTGAGTGGGGTGGATCAGTGAGGTCAGGAGTTTGAGACTAGCCTGGTCAACATAGTGAAACCCGCATCTCTACTAAAACTTCAAAATTAGCCGGGTGTGGTGGCACATGCCTGTAATCCCAGCTACTTGGGAGGCTGAGGCAGGGGAATCACTTGAACCCGGGAGGCGGAGGTTGCGGTCAGCCAAGATCGCACCACTGTACTCCAGCCTGGGCGACGGAGTGAGACTCCGTCTCAAAACAACAACAACAACAACAAAAAATCAAAAGAAAAACAGCCGTCATAATACATATTATTTGATGAGGTCTGCCGTATTAGGCACTTTATCTACAGTATTATGTTTAGCTCTTGTGACAACTATGCAAGATAGGTATTACTTTTTAAATTTTATAGACAATGAAACAATCTCAAATGTACATGAGTACTTTTTGTAAAGAGATTTTCACCTACATTGATTTACCAAGAAAGTAAGTAAACCAAAGCCCCCTATTCTTTATCTTTTTAGTTGGGCCGCATTGTCCATCTAGGCATTGCATAAACTTGTTAGAGAGAAGTCCTCCAAAAATCATTTTGGTAATTTTGGGGAAGACACACAGCTGTCCTAATTTTTAGAAGTGCTATTTGGATCCATGTTAATTTGTCTCATCATAGTGGAAACTGAGACTCGCCATTCACTACTAGTCAATCAATATTCCATGTATTTGTATACAGTCACTTTAGATAGTAATTTCACATATCTAATTCCCCACCAGTGCCTTAACTGCGCTTAGCTTTCCTTCCCTGGGCATTCACCCTCAGGCCCCAGGGCTGCGGTACTCTGCATGGAATGGCCTACTGCTCTACCCCTCACTGTTCTCTAGTCTCTGCAGCCATCAGTAACTTTACCTGGTTAACTTTCTATTCAGCCTACAAGTCTCAGATGAGATGCCTTTTCTTGGCAGAAATTTTTCTTGATCTTCCATTCCTTTTGGTGCCCTGTCCCTTATAATTTCCTCATGCGTCCTTTCCCATTTGCTTATCCGATGACTTGCTTCTCTCACCCATTGGATTGTGAGCCTCTTGTGGTCAGGGGCAGTGCTCTGTAAGCTGCTGTGTCCCCAGAATCTGGCCCAGTGTAGGCACTCAGCAGCTATAGACTGATGTTAAGAGAAAATGCACATTTCATCTCAGCCTCAGAGCAGTTCTGGGAAACAGATAGGAAACCAAAGCTCTGCAAGAACATGGGACTCTCTCAGGGCCATCACAACACTGTTGTTGGTCTCATGTTTGGTGACTGGGTCTCCTATTCCTGGTCTCTTTCCTAGGCATAATGCGTTTATATAAAGTCCCTTCCATTGTTTTTTTGTTTGTTTTCTTTTTTCAGCCTAAATAACTTAGTTTCTCTAAACTTTTCTCCCAGGGACTCTTTTTTAACCCTTTGAATTATTGCTGATTATTATCTTAATAACTTTTATTTTTTTTCCATTTTGCATGTCATATTTTAGCAAATCATTAAAAGGAACATGGCACAAAGCACACCCATATTTTTGGATGCTGTGGATTTCATCATGCTGCTTATTCCATTCTATCTAGTCAGTACCTCCAAGGCATTAATGTTGCCTTACCTCCTTCATTCGAAGACTTCCCTGTGCAAGGTGGAATATACGTAAGGAGGCAAACACACAGGGTTATATGCCTGCTCTGCTTTACAGAGGCCTCTTCCAGGAGTGTAATACGGGGGTTGCTCATACTCTGAAGAAGATAGTGGCAGGCTATTACTGTCATGAGAGCCAGAACGTGGCTGGCTCCTTACAGACATGGCCTCATAGGGGCATGCCACGTGATTCCTGAGTAAGCCTTCTGGTGTGAATTCCCTGCTCACTGGGGTGATTCTTCACTTCCCACAGTTCAACCTGCTGTATTGTCCTCTTACCTATGCTTTTCTGTGATCCATAGAGGTAATTTAATTTTCAGTCCATGTACCTGCCCTGCCTACTTAGTTTCTTCTCAGTGCCACACTTAATTCCTTCACATTTACTGATTAATTAAATGAGAAGACTATGCCAGGTGAAGGTTCAGCATCTTCAGAACTCTACATGATGCATTCCCTGAGGCTGCCTTTCAATAACTGAGGTGATATTCTTTGAGCAGTGTGACCTGTTAGAGGTGCCCAGTCAGGTCCGATGAAAAGCCCTCTGATTTGTTGAAATAGTGCATTAGTAAAGTATTATAGTTTATTTTCGCAAAGCTAGATTAGTTGTTACATGTTGGTTTTTGTTTTGCCTAGCCCCAGCAAGTATGGAGGTGACCTTGATGTGTCTATAGAATATCAGGAATATCTGGCTGGGTGGGTGGCTCACACCTGTAATCCCAACAATTTGGGAGGCCGAGGTGGGCGGATCACCTGAGGTCAGGAGTTTGAGAGAGGCCTGGCCAACATGGTGATCCCCCGTCTCTACTAAAAATACAAAAATTAGCCAGGTGTGGTGGCAGGTGCCTGCAATCTCAGCTACTCCGGAGGCTGATGCAGGGGAATCACTTGAACCCGGGAGGTAGAGGTTGCAGTGAGCCAAGATTGTGCCACTGCACTCCAGCCTGGGCAACAGAGCGAGATTCTGCCTCAAAAAAAAAAAAAAAAAAAAAAAGAATATCAGGAATATCCATTTTATGTCTCAACTCACATACCTCACAGTTTTCTGGTCCAATTTTTAGGCACTTTATCAGGCCCTCATATGTTTTCAAAAATAATTGCTAATGACTTTGATGAAGCTAGGCAAGATATTTTTTGGTTTTAGGGCAGTTTGGGCTATAGTTTGCAGCCTTCCTAATTTAATAGAAGAATTTTTAAACTAGATTCTCCCCCTTCTCAGGGTGGCTTTCTGCCTTTCCATTCTAGTGCTTCACACAGAAATGACAAGCTCACAGGGGACTTATCTAGAAAAGACTGAGATAAAAATAAGTACAATGTTAAAAAAATCTATCTTATAGTATCACTTATTTAGAGCTTCCTCTCCTTTTCTAATGAAAGGCTGCTGTAGTTTCCTTTTGTGCTTTTTTTGCTGAAGGCTTTTCAGTAATATTCCCATGTGTCCCCTGTGATGCTAAAAGCATGAGCTTGGGGGCAGGTTGACTGGCATTCAGGTCTTTGCTCAGCCTCCAGCCGCAAGACAAGACGAATAATATTGATCTCATGGAGCTGAAATGAAAATTAACTTTTCTAATCTGTGAAAATGCTTTGTTATAATCCTTAAATACATGAATACGTAGGCTGAAATAGCAAGTACCAAGTGTTGACATTATGTCCAGAATTGCCACATGCCATGTCTGAATGATTTTTGCCAGATATTTAATAAGATTATAAATGAATAGGTTATTAAATGGGCATCTCCTACTATCTAGGTGTTTCTGTTTCTGCTTCTCTCTTTTCTGTTTGTATCTCCATTTATTTTAATGCCTACCATTATGTCAACTCTGCCACCTTCCTATACATGGATATACCAGAGAAATACATTTTAATTATTAATTATTATTGATATATAATCTTAAAAACAAATGAATGGAATCTTTATTTTTAATCTCTTTTAAAAAAACTCAATTTTTTTTTTCACTTACTGATTAAATCTTGAGTCTTTGCCTCCAGTGGATCAGTGATTTTTCAGCAGAAAATCTTTCCTCTCCATTGCTTTGTGCTTTTGTTGCTAGGCAGTCAACAGCAGGGCTACTAAAGCACTTCTAATTTAGGCAAATCTTTTCCTCTATTTTAGAAATGGATTTCAATGGCGTTCAGTTTGTTTGCAGAAACCTACTGAAAGGTATATGGTACAGATATGAATGTTTATAATTACAGAATAACAAAATGAATATTCTGCTGGCTTTTTTTTTTTTGAGATGCAGTTTTGCTCTTGTTGCCCAGGCTGGAGTGCAATGGTGTGATCTTGGCTCACGGCAACCTCCGCCTCCCGGGTTCAAGCGATTCTCCTGCCTCAGCCTCCCAAGTTGCTGGGATTACAGGCACCCGCCATGCCCGGCTAATTTTTTGTATTTTTAGTAGAGATGGGGTTTTGCCATGTTGGCTAGGCTGGTCTCAAACTGCTAACCTCAGGTGATCCACCCACCTCGGCCTCCCAAAGTGTTGGGATTACAGGCTTGAGCGACCACACCTGGCCTCTGCTGACTTTTAAAAAAATAACAGGGAATGTGGGGTCACTCATAGTGTGGAGGGAAATTTTGAGAATTTTAAGCACCTCTGAATCATATTGGCAGTTATAAGCTGTAGGGGTGTTTTGTGCACATTTGATTTTTTTTCCTTTTAAAAAATCTCCTTCCTTCTACGAACAAACTGTTGCATGGGAAATGACATATCACTATATATATATAATATATGACATATCACTATATATATATGACAATATGACATATCACTATATATATATATATATATATATATTTTTTTTTTTTTTTTTGATGGCCAGGCAAAGCCTCCTCAACTCAACTGTAGCTTCCTCCTCTTACCTCACAGCCCTAAGCTGATGACTACTTCTGTGCCTTCTTCTACCTTCCCGGAAGTTCCAGGTCCATTTAGTTCGAGTTGTAAATATTGACTGAACACATTGTGTTAGTCCAGTCTCTTGTGATTGCAAATGAAATACCACAGGTCAAACAAATTCATTTAAGAGTAGGTGCAGTGGGAGGCGAGCTTATTGAGAGGATGCTTGGGTGGCACGAAAGAATGGAACCAGTGTACCCTTCAACATCCATGTCTTTGTTGCTCAGTCTCCTAACCTCCTCAACCCTTGCATCTGCTTGGAAAGGCCCATGCTGTCTCCTTGGCATCTTGAGGCAGGTCCTTTCCTCTGTTTAGATTGTCCTCCCATCCCTCCTCCTGTCCACTTTGGTTTGGTTAACTTTTAATTATTCTTCAGGATTCAGCTGAGATGTGTCCATCTCCTGGACTTCCTCCCTGCCACCCAGCCTGGGATGCATCCCTCTTAACATGTTTTCATAAAATCCTACACCCAGGACCTATCTATGCACTTATGTAATAGTTGCTCATTTGCTTGTGTGTTTCAACTGCACTTGGTCTTCTAGAGAGTGGGAACTGTGTCTGATTCATTCTTTCATTTTTTACCCATTGTCTCATTCATAAACAGAGAAAAATATTTGTTGAATGAGTGAACGTGGGATCTCTGTTCATTTTGGTATATTACTTTGCTTTCTGGGCTGAGCTCAGGACAGATGCCAAAGCCTTTCCCTCTAATGACATCAAAGCCCTACTTCTAAAACCAGACTGGATGTGATTCCCTTCTACAAACAGATTCAGTAAAGAAATGTGAATACTCCCACAAAAAGCCCAGTAAGTATGTGGTGGTTTTGATAATAATAAAAGTTTTGTGTAGTATCTAGATATAAATAACAATGACTTAAAATATATGTATAAAATACTTGTAAGTGAACCCTAATCAGTGAGCAAGAAGGTTAACTGAATAGTGGGTATGAACAGAGTGGTCAAGAAGGTGCCTGGGCTACTCTGCCTATGGAATAGCCATTCTTTATTCCTTTACTTTCTTAATAAACTCACTTTCGCAAAAAAAAAAAAGAAGAAGAAGAAGAAGAAGGTGTTTGGCAGTGAACATTCATTTTTAGAGGTTTATTTTTCATTTATTTCATTGACTCCATTTATTTCGATGACCAGTTTAAAAACCTTTTAAGTAAGTTGAAAAAAACCTTTTACTCATCATACAGTGGCCAAAACCACAATTACTTTTGCACCAACCTAATAACTTGTCAATTTGTCCTTCCTTCTTAGGGGTAACCATAGTATAATAATCTTTAATAACTATTTAATATATTAAATATAGCTATTTTCAGTTTATTCTAAGGTTGAAATACTGCTTGTTGATGCATCAGGGACTCTGATGTGCAGGTCCCACAAAATGTGTAAGAGCACCTTCTCTTTTTGGCTAACAGTTTTGTAATCAACTTTGATTAAACTCTTCCATGGTTATGAATCCATGAAAACCATTCTCAACAATTGTTTTGGGAGTTAGAAATTACAAGTACTCTATTTTCTTGTATGTAGCTTTTTTCTTTCAGTACATATTACTTGACACCTAGTATTCTGAGCCTAAGTAATGGTGAATCATTTTAATGGGATCTTACTATGGTTCTAAGAATTCTCATCATCAGAAATAAATGATTTTACCAGAGAGAAAAATGGAAGAGCTGGTTTTACTGACATACTCATACATTCCTTGTTCTTCTCCCTTTCTCTCTCTTTTCTTTTTCAGTGAGCATGTTTTTGAACACATTAACACCGAAGTTCTACGTGGCCCTAACAGGCACTTCCTCACTAATATCAGGGCTTATTTTGGTAAGTGGTGGAGTCCTTCTCATTTAAAAACATGCTGATTAGTAATATGTGTATTAGTGTATGTACAGTAAAAAGCTCTGGAAGAATATACACTAACAGGTTACAGTGATTATCTTGCACATGTATATATGTTGGGGAGTGGACTCATAGAAGCCTTTTACTACCCCATTATATTTCTGAAATATTTGAAAACAATTTAAGCAATCATGTATTACTTTGTTGAAGGGGAAAAACAAATGTAAATGAAATGGAAAATAAAGGAAGACATAATTCTCTGTCAAATTTTACTATCTAAGATATTGTAAAATAAATGTAACTCAGTTCAACTAAAAATCATCAATATGGGGCTGGGCGCAGTGGCTCACATCTGTAATCCCAGCACTTTGGGAGGCGAAGGCGGGCAGATCACTTGAGGTTAGGAGTTTGAGACCAGCCTGGCCAGCATGGTGAAACCCCATCTCTACTAAAAATACAAAAAAAATTAGCCGGGTGTAGTGGCACATACCTGTAGTCCCAGCTGTCTGGGAGGCTGAGGCAGGAAAATGGGTTGAACCCGGGAGGCAGAGGTTGCAGTAGCCGAGATTGCGCCATTGCACTCCAGCCTGGGTGACAGAGCAAGACTCTGTCTCAAACAAACAAACAAACAAAACCAACGATCAAAATGGAATATTGTACAAAATCAAGATCAATAGAAATATAGCTTAGTTTTTTTAAAATGTATTGACATGGATTGTGACAATTCTAAGTTTTTTTCCCTTCATCTTCTTTTCTTTCTAAATTTACATTTATTTATGCATTGCTTCCTTTTAAAAAAAATCCCTAAAATGCAAAAAAGCAATATGATTATCATTTGTATGGCTCTATTACCTTATCTTTGTAACGGTTGCAGGTGTGCTAAATGGTAACACTTGAAGTAGTTAATTTTAGTGGCCTCAAATGGAGACCATCTAAACTCAGTGGGACTACTCTAATAGAATTAAATGACCTTTAAGGCAAAAAGGTTTTAGAAAAGCTTTTTTTCTCTGTACCCATATACTTGTGATTAAATTATAGAAACAAGCATAAAAAAAATTTTACAGAGTTGATGTTAAGAGAAGTGGATGATCAGAAGAAAAACAGAAAAGCTTTAGAGAAGGGTGCAAACATGTGGAGCAAAGAGCGTAAATGGACCTAGAATAATGGTGGATTTCAGAAGCTTGAGCTTGTGAGGAGCCAGAGTAAAAAGGTGAAGAAATGTATGGAGGACAGAAACCTGCAAACAGAGGAGAGGGATGATGGCAGTGTGGGGAGGATCTTTTCGTGTGCAGAGAACATCCAGGTTCATCTTGCTTTGCTGTGTCATACGGATTGTTAAACTCGTGGCATGAGATGTTTAAAGTTGGTGTTAAATGTCCTCCCACACATCTCCATTCCAAGTTTCAGGGTCCCACTCTTTTCCAATTAATGCCCTCACTTTAACAGTAGATACCTGGTGAGCCTGAGCATGCACCTCTCATTGCAGGTCAGCCACGAACATAAGAGCTTGTGTCTGATTTTCCACAATTTCCAGCTCTTTCTCTACAAGAGATGAGACTCTCACTAAGGGCACTCTTAGAAGATTTGAAGCTCAGTATGTGCTTCTGGAGCCAGGAGTTAGAATCCCTGAGTTCATTGTTTTCATCACCTTGTCCAGTGAACTTAGGAGCAACCAACCAACTTCATTATATTCCTTGGTTCTCCACATATGGTCAAAGGTATTATGTGTAGAGTTGCTAAACTCTTTGCCTCTCAAGAGTGGTGAATCAGGAGTATCAAATGCATTTATTTTGCATAACTCTCTAAACAGTTCACGCCAAGGACTGTCAGTGTTCTCCATACTATTAGAAGTAGAGTCCTTAGCATTTTTGAGTCTAATTATATTAAGCAGCCAACTCCAGAAACCCCAAAACCAACTAAAGAAATCTATCCTCAAAATTCTCTTTCTCTAGAACTACTTCTGGTACTAAAAATCTGTTTTGGATAAATGAAAATCCAACTAGAAAGCCCAATGCTGGCTGCAAAGACCAACCCAAGTTGAGGTGAAGCATATTAAACTTCCTCCTTAAAATGGGTTGAAATAAGGTATATGCGATAATTTATACCATGTCGCCTCTTAAATACTAATCTGTTCACCTGTATGTGTCTCTGAAGTTTTCCCTGTTCTTTAGAGATATGAGAAAAATAAAGACCCTGTAGAAAGTGGCTCCATAAAGCTATAAAGCTGGTCACTAATTTATTCCATGTAAGGACTGTATTTTATTCTGAGATTGTGTCCTTCTTACTTTTTAACGTTAAAATTTTCTTCTGAAATGATGGTGATAGTGTATGGTAGTGCTATTTTACTATTATTACTTTGCAAAGAAGAATGTAGCAGCCCCACATTGGTCTTCACATTTGTCGGGGCGGGGGCAGGAACTCTTGGCTTCAGAGAACAATCACCTCAAAAATTTACTTCTACTTAACCTGTTGAGGAACAACGTAAATTGTCCAAATGAGAAATAGTAAAAATATTTGAGTCTGACCTAGAGCAATGAATGGAGAAGAGAAAGGCTTTAGATAATCTCTTCAATCTAGGGGATTGAGGGCAGAGGAAAATTATCTAAGAGAGGATTTGGTGGACGGAAGCCAGCAGAAACTGTTTTGCTAGAAAACCACAGAAAAAATTGTGGTAAGTGCTGAAGGTATGGGAATGAATCTCTCACTCCAAAGGTTTCTAACTTTATTAATTAAAAAATATTTTCATTAGGAGGCAATATACTTACTATTTAGAGCTAGGTAAGAAACTATATTAATATATTGAGAATTACATGATATCCAGAGAGGACAAGGAGTAGACAGAAGACGATGAGAGAAAGTAATGAAAAGGGGAGATCAGTTTCAGTGAGACAGGTGATAGAAGAGAAAACCATGAAAAAGGAAGAAGTCAAGTGAGCCCTGTTTGCAGACAACATGATCTTATATTTAGAAAAACCTAAAGACTCTACCAAAAACAGTTAGAACTGATAAACGAATTCAATAAAGTTGCAGGATACAAAATCAGCATACAAAAATCAGTAACATTTATATATGCTAACAGTGAACAATCTGAAAAAGAAATCAAGAAGGCAATCCCATTTACAATAGCTACAAAGAGCATAAAATACCTAGGAATTAATTTAATAAAAAAAGTGAAAGATGCATACAAGGAAAACTATTAAACCCTGATGGAAAAAAATTGAAGAGAACACACAAAAAATGGAAAGATATTTTGTGCTCGTGGATTGGAAGAATTAATATCATCAAAATGACAATACTCTGTGAATAAATTTTACAATACTCTGCACATAAATTTACTTATTTAATGCAATCCCTATCAAAATACCAATCACATTCTTTACAGAAATAGAAAAAAAAATCTAAAATTTATGTGGAACCACAGAAGACCCTGAATAGCCAGAGCAATCCTGAGCAAAAAGAACAAAACTGGAGGCATCACACTATCTGACTTCAAAATATTTTACAAAGTTATAGTAACCAAATCAGCATGGTACTGGCATAAAAACAGACACATAGCAATGGAACAGAGTAGAGAGCCCAGACATAAATCCACAAATTTACAGTCGACTCATTTTCGACAAAGGCACTGAGAACATACATTGGAGAATGGACAGTCTCTTCAATAAATGTGCTGGAAAAACTGAATAACCATATGTTGAAGAATGAAGCTGGACCTCTATCTCTCACCGTATGCAAAATCAAATCAAAATGGATTAAATACTTAAATCTAAGACCTGAAACCATGACACTGTGAAAGAAAACATTGGGGAAATGCTCCAGAACATTAGTCTGGGTAAAGATTTTTTGTGTGAGACCTCAAAGCACAGGCAACCAGAGCAGAAATAGACAAATGGGATTATATCAAGTTAAAAGGCTCCTGCACAGCAAAGGAAACAATAAAGTGAAGAGACAAACCATAGAATGGGAGAAAATATTTGCAGGCTATTCATCTAAGAGATTAATAACCAGAATATATAAGGAGCTCAAATAACTCCATAGCAAAACCGCAAATAATCCAATTATAAAATGGGCAAAGATCTGAATAAACATTTCTCAAAAGAAGACATGTGAATGGACAACAGGTATATGAAAAAGTGCTCAGTATCACTAATCATCAGAAAAATGCAGACCAAAACCACAACGAGCTATCATCTCACTACAGTTAGAATGGCTTCAAGTGATTCTCCTGCCTCGGCCTCCTGAGTAGCTGGGACTGCAGGCATGTGCCACCGTGCCCGGCTAATTTTTGTAAGAAGAAAGGGTGTGGTAGGTGCAGTGGCTCACGCCTGCAATCACAGCACTTTGGGAGGCAGAGGCAGGAGGATCACATGAGGCCAGGAGTTCGAGACCAGCCTGGCCAAAATGGTGAAACCCTGTGTCTACTAAAAATACAAAATTAGCCGGGTGTGGTGGCACACACCTGTAGTCCCAGCTGCTCAGGAGGCTGAGGCAGCAGAATCACTTAAATCCAGGAGGCGGAGGTTGCAGTGAGCTGAGATGGCACCACTGCACTCTAGCCTGGGCAATAGAGCGAGACTCCGTCTCAAAAAACAAAACAAAACAAAAACTGGGTATAACAGAAGCTGGTGAAGATGTGGAGAAAGGGGTACTCTTGTACACTGTTGGTGGGATTGTAAATTAGTACAGCCACTATGGAAAACGGATGTTTTTCAAAAAGCTAGAAATTGAAATAGCATATGATCCAGCAATTCACTTCTTGGATATATATCCAAAAGAAAGGAAATCAGTATGTCAAAGAGGTACCTGCAGTCCCATGTTTATTGCAGCACTATTCATAATAGCCAAAATTTAGAATCAATTTAAGTACCCATCAATTGATGAATGGGTAAAGAATATGTGGTATATATTGCAGAGATGAACAGAAAACTTCCCCTTCATCCTTGAAAGGTTGACAGAAAAATTAACTGACAAATGGCAGATTAATAAGAGAAAAGGCATAAGAAATGTATTATTAATGTGCACAGGAGAACTACAGAGTGATTACCCAATATCTCAGTGGGGTTAAGAAGCTTATATATGATCTTGAGGTTACAGAAAGATTGGGGTCTTGGATCCTGGCAAAACAAGTTATGGTGGAGAAACAAGTTGTGGGACAGGGAAAAGAGGAATTTTCTTGAGGGCAATACATGATTACTAGGGAGAATGATTGGATCAGGGAACAGAGATTAATTTGTAAATAGTTCTCTTTGGAATTTGAATGTTCCACAATGGAATGTTTTTCAGTGATGAAAAAGAATGTTCTGTTATTTGCAGCAACATGGATGGAACTGGAGGTCATTATGTTGAGTGAAATAAGCCAATTACAGAAAGACATATATTGCATATTCTCACTCATATATGGGAGTTTAAAAAGTGGATCTCAAAGATACAGAGTAGATTGGTGGTTACCAGAGGCTGGGAAGGTCACGCAGGCTGCAGTGTACTGCACACTGCACAGCTTATTGTAACCTTGACCTCCTGGGCTCAGGCAATCCTTTGTCTCAGCCTCCCAAGTAGCTGGGACCACAGGTGCGTGCCATCATGTCTGGCTAATTTTTTAAATGGTTCGTAGAGATGGGGTCTCCCTATATTGCCCAGGCTGGTCTTGAACTCCTGGGCTCAAGCAATACTCTTCCTTTGGCCTCCCAAAGTGCTGGGATTACAGGTGTGAGCCACCATGCCTGGCTGAGGTTTACTAATAGGTACAAATATACCAGTTAAATAGAATAAATAAGACCTAATGTTTGACAGATTGTTAGGGTGACTATAGTTAACAATCTGTTGTGTATTTCAGAATAGTCAGAAGAGAATAATTTGAAGGTTCCTGGCACAAAGAAAAGAACAATAAATTTAAGGTGGTAGATATTCCAGTGACCCTGATTTGATCTTTACATATTACATGAAGGTATCAAATTATCACATGTACCCTGAAAATATGTACAGCTCTTATGTATCAATTTTAAAAAGCCATGAGGAGAATCAGGGATTGTTGACCTGATAGGACTTTGATCATTCATCCCTAAGCCATTCATTTTTCAGAGAAGAAAATCGAGACTAACAGAAGAAAGAAAAGGAAATGTTTTGTCTAAGCTCATGTGGTTAGTTTGCAGCAAAGTCAGGCCTAGAACCTAAGTCTTCATGTTCCTACCTTAATATTCTTTTTTTTTCTTTCAAAGCTTGTTTATTTTTATTTTTAAATTTTTATTTCAATAGGTTTTTGGGAAACAGGTGGTATTTCCTGAGTAAGTTCTTTAGTGGCTATTTCTGAGATTTTTGTGCATCCATCCCCCTAGCAGTGTACACTGTACCCAATCCCAATGTGTAGTCTTTTATCCCTCACCCTCTTCCCACTCTTTCCTCCTCTGAGTCTTCAAAGTTCATTGTATCATTCTTTTTTTTTTTTTTTTTTTTTTGAGACGGAGTCTCGCTCTGTTGCCCAGGCTGGAGTGCAGTGGTGCTTTCTCGGCTCACTGCAATCTCTGTCTCCCGGGTTCACACCATTCTCCTGCCTCAGCCTCCTGAATAGCTGGGACTACAGGCGCCTGCCACCATGACCGGCTAATTTTTTGTATTTTTAGTAGAGACGGGGTTTCACCGTGTTAGCCAGGATGGTCTCGATCTCCTGACCTCATGATCCACCTGCCTCGGCCTCTCAAAGTGCTGGGATTACAGGCGTGAGCCACTGTGCCTGGCCCATTGTATCATTCTTAATGCCTTTGCATCCTCATAGTTTAGCTCCCACTTATGAGTGAGAACATACTTTTGGCTTTCCATTCCTGAGTTACTTCACTTAGAATAATGTTGTCCAATTCCATCCAGATTGCTGCAAATACCATTATTTCATTCCTTTTTATGGTGGAGTAGTATTCCATGATGTGTGTGTATGTGTACACATATATACATATATGTACACATATGTGTATATATGTACATATATACATATATGTACATATATACACATATGTGTACATATATGTATATATGTGTACACATACACACACACCACATTTTCTTTATCCACTTATTGATGAGCATTTGGACTGGTTCCATATTTTTGCTATTGCAAATTGTGCTGCTATAAACATGCGTGTACAAGTATCTTTTTTGTATAGTGACTTCTTTGCCTCTGGGTAGGTACCTGGTAGTGGGATTGCTGGATCCAATGGTAGATGTACTTTTAGTTCTTTAAGGAATCTCCAGTGTTCTCCATAGTGGTTGTACTAGTTTACATTCCCACCAGCAGTGTAAAAGTATTCCCTTTTCACCACATCCATACCCATATCTTTTATTTTTTTACTTTTTATTATGGTCATTCTTGCAGGGGTGAAGTGATACTGCATTGTGGTTTTGATTTGCGTTTCCCTGATCATTAGTGATGTTGAGCATTTTTTTCATGTTTATTGGCCATTCGTATATCTTCTTTTGAGAATTATCTATTATTCATGTCCTTAGCCCACTTCTTTTTTTTTTTTTTTTTTTGAGACAGAGTTTTCACTCTTGTTGCCCAGGCTGGAGTGCAATGGCACAATCTCGGCTCACTGCAACCTCTGCCTCCCGGGTTCGAGCAATTCTCCTGCCTCTGCCTCCCAAGTAGCTGGGATTACAGGCATGTGCCACCATGCCTGGCTAATTTTTTGAGTTTGTTAGAGACAGGATTTCACCATGTTGGCCAGGCTGGTCTGGCCAACTTCTGACCTCAGGTGACCCACCTGCCTCGGCCTCCCAAATTGCTGGGATTGTAGACGTCAACCACTGCACCTGGCCCTTAGCCCACTTTTTGAAGGGATTTTTTTTTTTCTTGCTGATTTATTTGAATTCCTTGTAGATTCGGGATATTAGTCCTTTGTCAGATGTGTAGATTATGAAGATTTTCTGCCACTCTGTGGGGTGTCTGTTAATTCTGCTGATTATTTCTTTTGCTGTGCAGAAGCTTTTTAGTTTAATTAAGTCCCATCTATTTATCTTTGTTTTTGTTGCACTTGCTTTTGGGTTCTTGTTCATGAAGTCTTTGCCTAAGTCAATGTCTAGAAGGGTTTTTCCAATGTTATCTTCTAGAACTTTTATGGTATCAGGTCTTAGATTTAAGTCTTTGATTCATCTTGAGGTGATTTTTGTATAAGGTGAGCGATGAGGAACTAGTTTCATTCTTACTCATGTGACTTGCCAATTATCCCAGCACCATTTGTCGAATAGGGTGTCTTTTCCACACTTTATATTTTTGTTGTGCTTTGTCCAAGATCAGTCGACTGTAAGTATTTGGCTTTATTTCTGGGTTCTTCATTCTGTTTCATAGGTCTATATGCCTGTTTTTATACTAGTACCATGCTGTTTTGGTGACTGTGGCCTTATAGTATAGTTTGAAGTCAGGTAATGTGATATCTCCAGATTTGTTCTTTTTGCTTAGTTTTGCTTTGGCTATGCAGGCTCTTTTTAGGTTCCATATGAATTTTTTGGTTGTTTTTTTTCTAGTTCTGTGAATAATGATGGTGGTATTTTGATGGGAATTGCATTGAATTTGTAGATTGCTTTCGGCAGTATGGTCATTTTCTCAATGTTGATTCTACCCATCCATGAGCATGGGATGTGTTTCCATTTGTTTGTGTTATCTGTGATTTCTTTCAGCAGTGTTTTGTAGTTTTCCTTGTAGAGGTTTTTCACCTCCTTGGTTAAGTGTATTCCTAAGTATTTTTTTATTTTTTTATTTTTACAGCTACTGTAAAAGTGGTTGAGTTCTTCATTTGCTTCTCAGCTTGGTCGCTGTTGGTGTATAGCAGGGCTACTAATTTGCATACATTAATTTTGTATCCTAAAACTTTGCTGAATTCATTTACCATTCCTGGGAGCTTTTTGGATGAGTCTTTAGGGTTTTCTAGGTATATGATCATGTCATCAGCAAACACTGACAGTTTGACTTCCTCTTTACCGATTTGAATGCCCTTTATTTCTTTCTCTTGTCTGATTGCTGTGGCTAGGATTTCCAGTACTATGTTGAATAGAAGTGGTGAAAGTGGGCATCCTTGTCCTGTTCTCAGGGTAAATGCTTTCAACTTTTCCTCGTTCAGTATAATGTTGGCTGTGGGTTTGTCAGAGATGGCTTTTATTACCTTAAGTATGTCCCTTCTATGCCAATTCTTTTGAAGAGATGAATAAAATTGATAGACCATTGGTGAGATTAAGCAAGAGAAGAAGAGAGAAGATCCAAATAAGCTCAATTAGAAACGAAATAGGAGATATTACAACTGATACCACAGAAATAAAAAAGATAATTCAAGGCTACTTTGAACCCCTTTACACACATAAACTAGAAAACCTAGAGGAGATGGATAAATTCCTGGAAATATACAACCATCCTAAATTAAACCAGGAAGAAATTGAAAGTCTGAACAGATTGAAATGGTAATTAAAAAGTTACCAACAAAAAAAAGTCCAGGACCAGATAGACTCACAGCTGAATTCTATCAGACATTCAAAGAAGAATTGGTACCAATCCTATTGACCCTATTCCAAAAGATAAAGAAGGAATCCTCCCTAAAGTATTCTGTGAAGCCAGTATCACCCTAATGCCCAAACCAGGAAACAATATAACAAAAAATAAAACTACAGATCAATAATCTCTGATGAACATAGATACAAAAATTCTCAGTAAAATATTAGCTAACTGAATCCAACAGCATGTCCAAAAAGATAATTCACCATGAACAACTGGGTTTCATACCAGGGATGCAGGGATGGTTTAACATATGCAAGTGAATAAATGTGATACACCACATAAACAGAATTAAGAATGAAAATCACATGATCATTTCAATAGATGCAGAAAAAACATTTGACAAAATCCAGCACCCCTTTATGATTAAAAACCTACCTTAATATTCCTAAATAGAGGCAACTTCAGACTGGGAAAATGCTTGGTAAATTCTTACTAAATATATGCCCCAAACATGGCAATCTTTTAGCATATATGTTTTGTGGGAGGGAGAAGGGAAGGCATTACAAGTCTCCCTCTGATGATTATCATTTACATTTACAATAGTATTTTAACATTTTCATTCAAAACATCTTGGAAATATTTTTAAGTAAGCAAATAGAAAAAAAGAACTTTTCTGGATACAATTTCATACTGAAACCAGTAATTCACTCTGATGCTGAAAGGTAGGCTTTTGTCTTTTGTTTGTACATTCCTCCTCTCAGGGGAGGGTCACTGAAGACTGTTACCTACTTAGATGATGCCAGGCACTGATCTAAAGCACTTTGCATGCTAACTCATATACTCTTCCCCACAGTACAACAAGGTCATTGCTAATGGTTGTTTCCTTTTTACTTACAGGTAAGCTCAATAGGTAGAATAGGCCAGTTAGTAACCTGCCTTCAGTCACACAGCTAGCAATGGAGGAGCAGGGTTGGAATCCAGGCCATCTTGTGCAGGCAGCCTGCACTCTGTCACTCATTTCACTGCCTCTGTGGTCAGCTGTTTTTCTAGCCTGCTGTACAAATGGTAGGTCTGGACTTTATTCTAGCAGTAGCGTGGTGTAGATTCACAGGCTATAAATTAATTACCTCCGTGTGGGTTGTTTCCTTTCATTCTGGTGAGCTAGGCCTAATGGTTGTTTTCCTTTTTAACTCAAAGATGGGGAAGCCCCAACAGCAATAAAGGGATTTCCCTAGAGCCTGGTTGCCTTTGCAGATCTGGGCTGGTGAGGTTTTCTGTGCCCCTGCTGAACCGGATGATCATTGCTGGGCTATCTTATGGTACATTTGTCTTGCAGCATTCTCAGGAAGCAGAGGATGCTTCCGACTGATAGGAAACTTTGAGCAAAGGAAAACCTCTCCTGTAGGAACATTTTGAAAGGTCTCTCTCAAAATGCTGGTCTGTAGTGAGAGCTAAATAACTACAGTGTGTACAGCTTTAGGCTCCTGCTTTAGAGCTTGTTGACATGCCTAGCCTTTAGGGCCTCAGCTTTGCCAGGCCTTAAAATGAACCCAGGGTAAGGTTTCTATTCAGCCACTATCCTTTTCTGCTGAGTGCATTTCAGGGAGAGGCAGCATTGAGGTAAAGGATCAGGTGCTCTGCAAAATAGCTGTGTGCATGGAAATGCTTAGCAGTTTGCTTCCTGGCCCCAGGGAGATAATTACCTAACTGCTCTCACCTAAGCAATGTCCTAGGAGCCTGCCATGGACATTTAAAGTACACGGCTGACCCTGGGGAAATTGATTATTTGGGGGCCTCAGGATTTCTATGCTGGAAACTAAAATTATCAAATTAAATTTGATTTCTTTGGAAAATAGAGCTAAAAACAAAGAAAAACCCTGATATTTCCTCTGTAAAGAAAAAGTCAATTAACTGAACAGATATACAATGTACTTAAAAATAAACAGGTGTATATTTTATTAGATATCCCTAATACTTCTTAGTTCACAAGGTGAAAGCTAGCAATGACTTTGTTATACCATCTAGCTCACTCTTCCCTTTTAGTTCCTGTGCCTATACCCATCCATCCAGCTTTTTCCCTTGCTTAATTTCAAGATACCTCTCTGCCTGCTTGGCACAAGCCTTCCCATCCCAGTCCAGTTCCATCCACAAGAACTGCACCTGTCATCACAGTCCAGACCTGCCAAGTTAGTCTTATCTGCTAGCAAAGACATGCCCAGCCTCTGCAGGGAGTGTTTATTACAGTGGAGAAAAATCTCTGGATTTTGCTTTGCTTTTGAGAGTGGTAAGGTGGATATGTGCAGAAAATGCTCCCCTTAATTATCTCAAAATGTTGATAGAATGCATACAATTCTGTATGTTGCATTGACATTTATACATAGATTCCTATATCCCTATTAAAATGTGTGTGTATGTATTTCATTGGATATAGGGATCAATACACATTTTAATAGGATACAGGATATGTATATTTGTGTATATGTATATAGATATACATATATGTACATATATATGTGTGTGTGTGTGTGTATATATATATATATATATATAAATAACAGAGGTATTTTTAAGAGACATCCAGAGCATAATTTTTAAAAGTCTGAATCAAGAACAGGAAATGGAGAAAATCAGAATGGTAAATAAAATAATTAATTCATGGATTAAATGTAAAAGAAGTGTGTTTTTGGGAAAGTGGTAGCAGATGACGATTGAATAGGAATGAGTTATAACAAAAGATCTATTTATTGAGTTACCACTCCATGCCAGGTGTACTATATTAAGCACTTTGCATATATTATTTCATTTAGTTCTGATTGAAATTCTGAGTGGTGGGTATGACCAGTGTCTTTATATTGCTAAGTAAAAACAGACACAAAGTTTAAATAATTTGGCCAAGGTTATAGAGCAGTTAAATCATGAGATTTGAACCCAGATCTCTCTGACCTTGCCTTCCATCACCTCTTATTCAAAAGTAAAGGAGCGGAGTTGAAGATTGCTATGTCTCCTTTCATTCCTTTTTCATCCATCTCAAGAAGTTGAACAGCACTCATGTAGCACTTTAATTGATAGGCATATGGATCACCCAAAATAATGTTGATTCTGGAACGAAGAGTGGAAAAAGACACAGGGAAACTTGATTAGAAGGGCTCTTGGGGGATTGGGGTGGGAAGCAGCTCATAAATGTCAAGCTGTGTCATCTCTGAAGCACCTTGTCTCTTGACTCTAGAATAAAGAATGAGAGAGATGCTGTGAGGGCCAGATGGCTGGGGAGCCTGCAGACAATGAGAGGAAATAGGCTCATTTAACCTTGTCAGATTACAGCTTCTTGTGTTCACCACGAAAGTAAATGATCTTCTGCAGGGGACCCCGTGTCAGGCAAAGAAAGTAGATTGATACCTCTCGTGGACTGATTGTGGATTTCAGCATTTGGGTAGAATAGATTAATGATAAGATATGGCAGAAGTGAAGAAGGTGAATGAGCTAATGGCGGATAAAGGGACAAAACTGCCATTTTGGCTTTTTCAGCTTGCATTTCAGCACAAATTGAGAGACTTGAAAGTCATGTAGTTGCAGTGCTGAGGCAGGAATGCTCAGAAGCAATCCACTTTAAATCAGTAAAGACCTAAGGACTAGGCATTCAGAAAACTTGTGACTTACCTACGAAACTTTGCTAGGTAAGGATGGAGTGAAGACTAGAATTTAAATTTCCACCACTCTGCCCTAGCATCATTCTGCCTCTCATAAGGTTTGCCTGGGAAGGTGGATAGCAGCAGGGTGTAGCGGTTGATATTTTCATTTTAACAGACACACAGAAGTGGGTCAGGTAGATAAGAAGGAGAGAGTGGGGAGAGGGAAAGAGAAAAGAAAAAGGAAAAGAAAGAGGGAAGAGGAAGACTGCGACCTTCTTTGGAGGAAACATTTTTTCTTTTTCTAATAGGCCATGGGTTAGGCCAGATTTGTCCAGCCTAGAACATAGACCAATGCTTAGCACATTTATCATTATATTTCATTTGTGTGATCATTTATTGTCTTCTTCCTCTTTAGAATAGAAGCATCACAAAGGCAGGAACCATATCTGTGTTTTTGTGTGCTACTGTATATGAAATGCCAGGGTAAATACTTAGAAAATATTTGTCAAATGCACATAAGATCCAAGGAATGAATGAATGAACTGACTGCATCAGAATTATCTGGGAGCTTGTTTAAAATGATAGATTCTGAGCACCACCCAGACCAACTGAATTAGAATCTCTAGAGGAGGGACCTAGAGGACAGCTGGCAGGGCTTGGGATGAATGACACAGGCTGGCTTTTCCCAATTCTCAGTGGTCTCCAGGGCTTTGTTCAGGAGAGTTACCCTCCCTTTTAGGCCATAGTAGTTAATGCTGCGGTGGAAAATCTCATCCTGTGAACTTAGAGACACTGAGGTGGGGATGGACCATTGGCTGTTGACCTTGAAGAGGGCCTTACTTCCCTGTGTTTTCTTAAAGTCTTGGCAACAGGTGGCCACAAAGGCGGGTGGAAGGGCAGAATGCCAGTTTACATAGCCCCTGCAACTGTTGAGGGGAACAGGTGGCTGAGGAGGGATTGGCTGAGATCTAGGAAGCAGGAGGCCAAGACCCACTCAGTTGCTATTCCATATTCCTAAACAAAATATACAGAAACCAAGAATGTAAAAAAAAAAAAAAGTTTGATCTGTCATGAGGAATTAGGAAGGACTTTGAAAGAGTCAATATGGTAAAAAGAATATACTTTAGGATCAAAAAAGAAACTAAAAATGTTACAAGTATTACTGTAACACATGCCAACTGCCTGGGTTTATCTTCTTAAGCCCAGATAATCCCTTTTGCCAAACAAAAAAACTGTTTACCACCAGATATATTTTTGAAGACTTGGAGCAGGTGTTGATTTGGCAATCTTTCTATCTAGGAGTAGACTGCCATAAAGTTTCGTATTCCTTCTTCAGTCTCTACCATCACTGTATCTATCCTCCTGTGACATCATTGTCTACTTTAATTCTTAAGAAGCACTTAGCCAGTTTCAAGCTTTGACATCTTTCTATTTCCCAGGGGTTTAATGGTGTTGGTGTGGAATTACTAAGCTTTTGCTGTGTGGAAATCTGGAGGCATTTTTGAGTGTGATAATAGGGCATAGGGAAATTCCTGACACATGAAGTGTTTTATGTATAGAATATGCAATTCAAAAGAAGAGGAGGACTTATTGGATAGGAAGAACCTAGGCATCTTGAACAAAGAGTCTACTTTTAGGTCTGCAAGATTGATGGAAAGGCCTTGTTTATTGTTCCTTTGTCTGATTTTTGTTCCCTGCAGGTAAACATGAGACAAGTTTGAAGCTTAGGCCAGCTGGAAACCTGGGTCTCTGCCCCCAGCTCCCAGCCCCAGTGCTCCTTGGTTATCCTTTCTGCTTCTGTCAAATAATAATGAAGGAGCTCACTGGGCATTGGTAACTGGGTCCTTGCCAAATGGATCTTTGTTTTAAATATGATCTGGGCCCTGAGTATAGCTTCTGGCCCTTCTGCCTTGTAAGATATAGGTCCAAACCACTTCTTCAGCCCTCTCATTCCCAATTCCATCCCCACATCCCTTATTCCCAGAAGATAAACCTAACCTGCACCTCCACTGAGATCAGTGTCACCCAGTTTTTATCCAGTTATTGCCTTCTAACCTGGGAAACAGCTCATATCACACTCTACTTTCCAAAATAGAATGTCTCCCCCTATTCATTCTTCTTTCTCTTTCTTCCTATCTTAGAGCAAGAAGTGAGAAGTGGTAGGTTCCTTTTTTTTTTTTTTTTTTGAGACGGAGTCTAACTCTGTCACCCAGGCTGGAGTACAGTCCCGCGATCTCAGCTCATTGCAACTTCCGTCTCCCAGGTTCAAGCAATTCTCCTGCCTCAGCCACCCAAGTAGCTGGGATGACAGGCACCCATCACCACGCCTGGCTAATTTTTATATTTTTGTAGAGATGGGGTTTCACTATGTTGGCCAGGCTGGTCTCGAACTGCTGACCTCAGGTGATCTGCCCGCCTTGGCCTCCCAAAGTGTTGCGATTACAGGCATGAGCCACCGCGCCCAGTCGGTAGGCTACTTTTTAAAGGCAGAATGGACTTGGCATCATGTCTCTGGGTAATTTGTACTCTTTCCCACCATCAGTTTCTCTCTTTCCACTGGATTTTTTTCCCCTAACACAAACATGTGTGAACCTCTCTTTTTCATAAAAAACAAAATGAACACAAAACCTTTTATTGATCCCACTGTTGATTTAGACAATCTCCCGTTACATCAACCAGGCCAGCCCTTATCATCCACCCAGTCAACCTTCCAAATATCCTTCCATTCAGTCTTCTAGTCATCCCTCCCTTTCTCTCTCCATCTCTTCATCCAACATCAACTGAATGCTTACAGTGATCTTATTTTACACATTAGAAAACTAAGCCCCAAGGAATCAAGAAAAGCAACCAAGGTCACATAGCCCAGCTATCTAGTTTAAGGGGGTTTTGCCTTTAAACTAAATGGTGAGGTTCCTGTTGACTTCCTAAATCCCAAACCAGCTTGATACTTTTTAGTTCTCATCTTACTTGACCCTCTCAGGGGCAGAGCATCAACAGGAAAAAAGCACAGGAGAGGTTAAGTTTTTAAGACTATGAAATGCATATTTATATTTTAATTTTTTGGTTATTTGTCAGACCAAAAACTGTTTTGTTCCACTGTGACAGGCCCACTGAGCTACTAGCATGTCCAAGAAGTGCTTTTAAAATCTAAATTTGTTTATGAGAGCTTTGCTGTTTGCATTGTAGGTATGCACCAGGGAAAAGAATTCAAAGTGACACCAAATATGTGCGCATTAAATAACACCATCTGCCCATTTGGATCTGTGCAGCTCTTTTAAAATACTGTGAGGTGCTCGCCCAAAGCCTGACATGTTTCAGGATAAGGGAAAGATTTTTATGTTAAGACCCTACATGAAGACACTGTTTGAAGTTTCAGAAGGCTTTGAGTTCTTCCCTTCTTTCTTTCCTAGTTGTTCATTCAATATTTATTAGAAGGACGGTGTCCTTTTTTATTCTAGTGCCCCCTGTACACAGCAGAGGTCCATCTTTATACTTATGTTCTCTGTACACAGCAGGGGCTGTACTATTGCAGTGATATGACAGACCTGAGAAGGCCCTCCTTTTCCTCCCCAAGCAGCTGCATGAATAACCCAGTCTTTACTGAGGTCTATTATTACTGCATTAGAAATACTGGGTGGAAGGTCTATCACCTATTACAAAGCAAATGTCCAGTTAATATGAATCATTTTTTACCTTAGGATGAATAATCTGGTCCCATTTGATAGACTACTACTTCTGAATTGGTTTTTATAACTAGGAAAGCACAGAGGGACAGTGTCAGAGGGCACTTGGAAGTAAAGATTTGAAAAAAGGAATGATAGGCTACATCTGTCTGTTTACATGAAGCAAGGGAACTATAAAGTCTTGATATAGGGCCTTGGTAAGATAGTGACAGAGAGTAGGGGCTTTAGGCTAAGTGACTATTTAATTAGCTCTGTGACTTTGGTCAGGTCATTGTAACTTGATAGGTAGTTCTCATTCTGCATCTGTAAGTGGACTCTACATAGTCCTTTAAGGTCCTTTTTAGCGCTGACACTTTATGGTTCTGCTGGAAGAACTGAGAAATCTGAAGAAACCCAGGGTTTGTGTGTGTGTGATGGGTACAGGCATGCCAGGAGCCTGTGAGAGGTATTATGGATCTGTGGCATAGACTTGTAGTGGCAGGGGCTAAGTCTGTAATCCTGGAGCACCGCTTGTGATTGGTGTGGAACATGTAGTGCTGTGTGATGGAATCAATGAACTAAGGACTGGCAGGTGCTCCAGCAGCACAATATAGAAAGCAGAAAAATGACTTGGGGCACAGAATTTTCTGGGTCCTTTGGAGTCTTCTCTTCTAATAAAGGCAAAGCCATGAATCTGTTGAGGGCCTTGTTGAGTGGTCAGGATTGTACAGTGAGCAGTACCCTTCGTCATGATGATTTACAGTACTTTCTACCAACTGTCTAGTAACAGGCAAAATGCTGTAGTAACCTGAATTATAGACTGGCATAAAGCGGGGTGCCTCATGGCAGCATGTGAGGTGTGCTGCCCATGGGAGGGATGTGCATCATTAACATAGTAAATGGCAGCTTTGCTATTACTTTTGAAAACCAACTGCAGCAGGCACCGACTTAGGTGTTTTACATGGGGTTAGTATGAAAATTCAGGACCCTTGAGATAAATAACAAATATGATTTCCACTTACAGTTGAAGAAACCGACGTTCAGATAATAACTCACCTGGGGTTATAGACTCCCTTCTAGATCCATGGTGTGTAAAATTATCATTCCTGAGCTTTCTTCTTCTATGCAAAATCCCACTCCTAGTCATTCCAAATGTTACAGATTAGTCTTGTCCTTTCTTAACTTGATAGTATATTCCCCCCTCTCTGCCCAGAGAAAATACTTGGATGTTTTAACATGTGATAATTCACGATAGGTTGAGCACTTTAAAAATTTGAAAATCTGAAATCTTAAGTGCTCCAAAATCTGAAACTTTTTGAGTGCTGACCTGACACTCAAAGGAAGTGCTCATAGGAGCATTTTGGATTTTGGATTTTTGGATTAGGGATGCTCAGCCAGTGTGATACACATATTCCAAAATCTGAAAATATTCAAAATCCAAAACATTTCTGGTTCCAAGCATTTCATTTAAGGGATACTCAACCTATAGTCAAAAAGAGTAACTCCCTGGGATTAAATCAAGGTGTCCTATTATAGGATTGGAAACATTTCATTTGATTGATACTTCCTTCTGGTCATTCATAAATGCTCCTTATATCTTTTTAGAAATCTTTAATAGAACAAAACAGGGAAAACATCAGTTTTAAAATTATATCCCAAAGTCCATTCCAGGGTAGATAATCTTGTTTTTATGGAATAAGTAAGGGTAAAGGTAATTCTATGTTAATTGCACATTTTATGTTATAAAAATGTAGCTATCCTATGAGACTCTGGGATATGATTGATTCTTAAATTTCTTCTGTGGAATGATTTGTGACTGCCTAAGGAAACCCCCAATCAGGGAGGAGAGAAAAAGATGGGGGAGAGAACCGCTTTGAGCAGTGGTAGGAAGTGTTCACTGTAGAGAGGCAGAGATCCCAGGTAAGAAGGGTTGGGGGAGGTCACTTGCTTTTCCAGTGCTTAGGAGGTCCTGACTTCAGTCTAATCATGTAAGCATCATTGTTCTTTCATTACTGAAAGTTACTTCTTTTCCCTTTTGTAATTCACAGTACATAACAATTAGTAGGCTTGTGAACTAGGAAACATTAATGGTGTACAACAGATGCTTGTGTTTATAGAGCACTTCTCTGCAAGTGGAATAATGTTGAACCTCAGTGGCTGGGTGCTATCCATGTGGGAAACGGGATACAGCTCATTCTTTTGTTCTGTAAAACCAGTATTTCCTTAAGGAGGTCTTACCAAGCACCCCCACTCCTTCCTGCCCCGCCCCTACCCCGATTTTGCTCTTAAGCATTTTACAGAGGTATGGTTTTTATCAGAATATAAAGTGCAAAGAACTGGAATATTTCATAAGCCGTATTTCAAAAACTGACTTATTTATATACATTTCTGGAATTGTCTTTCAGCTATGGTGATTTTGTTATTTGAATATTATATATAAATTTGGAGAAAAATTATATTGAGCAGTTCTTAACAGTGTTCTTTTATCCATGATTGATGTTATAGTTTTTTGAAACCAGTATTAAGCAGAGAAAACCACACTGAGAATTTTAAATGTTATTATTAAATTTACTAAAATCTAATTTCTAGATAAACAGTTTTTGAAATAAAATGTACTTAAGGTGGAATTAGTAAATGTAACATGTTTTATGGGCATGTGTACAGAAGTCGTAAATGATAACAATGACCATAAACACGCTTATTTTTCTGTTCTAGATATTTGAATGGTGGTATTTTCGCAAATATGGAACTTCATTCATTGAACAAGTCTCAGTAAGCCACTTGCGCCCCCTTCTGGGAGGGGTTGACAACAACTCTTCCAACAACTCTAATTCCAGTAATGGGGACTCAGATTCCAATAGGCAAAGTGTCTCAGGTATGGAATTTCCTTCAGTTTGCAATATTATTTGCTTACTGTTACTAAATTATTATTGTTACTCATACTAAGAGAGTAAGAATGTTGTTATTTAAACATTAGGCTTCAGAGAAAAATGCAGATCATTTTCCCATGGAGTTGACAACCTGTATCAGAGAGGGAGGGTATAAACATCCTAGGGAAAGGAAATGCTTATCTTATTAATTTTACCCTCCTTTTTTTTTTCCTTTTTATGTGAGAGTCTTGCTCTGTCACCCAGGCTGGAGTGCAGTGGCATGATCTTGGCTCACTGCAGTCTTCACCTCTTACGCTCGGGTGATCCTCCTACCTCTCAGCCTAGCAAGTAGCTGAGACCACAGGTGTGCACCACCATGCCTGGCTAATTTTTGTATCTTTTGTAGAGATGGGCTTTCGCTATGTTGTCTAGACTGGTCTCAAACTCCTGGGCTCAAGTAATCTGCCCGCCTTGGCCTCCCAAAGTGCTGGGACTACGGGTGTGAGCCACTGTGCCGAGCTAATGTTATTTTTTCCCATTTGACTTAACCAGTGGTCATTTAGGTCAGTGTTCCCAACCTGATGCTATAGCTTCCTTGTCCATAGTTTCTCAGACCTCAGTGAATAGATTCATTTTCTTCTATGATAATTGCAGAATCTTGTGTCTAACTAGATCTGATTACATCACTCCTCTGCTTAAAAGGTATCACTGGTTCCCATTCCACTGAAGATAAGGCCCAGGTTCCAGATTCCTTAGCACAGCATGAGCTGCTTGGCAACTTTGGCTTCTGTCACAATCCAGTCCCTTTCCCATATGTCCTGTTTTCTAGTCACATGAAGCCAGTTTTTATTTCTTGAACGTGCCATGTTTCTCATGACGCTCTGCCTACAAGTCTCCCTTTTCCCTTATTCATCCATCCAAATCACTATCCAAATCAAATGTCACCTCCTGGGAAGCCTTCTCTGATAGTCTGTACACTATCTCTCTACTTCTGTTAATCTTTAATATTTTTACCTTTAGCAACACATCAAATTACATTGTAATTTTTAAGGTATGGCTTTATTGTAGTATCTCTAGCATCTTGCAGTCTCTACTATTTCTTTGAAACAAAGCTGCTGTTACAGCACTAAGAATAGCATCAACATTTATATAAAGAATAAGGCTTAATCAAGGCATCCACTAAGAGAGACAGCAAAATAACAGGGACAATGGGAAGGGTATGAACTCTTCATTGCATTGAGAAATGATATCAAGAGATTTAGATCAAGTAGAGAGAGAAGGGAAACTTCAATGAAAATATAAATGTATTCACTATAAAAAATGATCTCTAATGAGGATGGTTTCTGTTTTCAATTTGTTAATTTTCTACAATGTTCTTTGTCATTCAAAGGCTATAGTGACTCAAGTCAGACAAGAGCACAATTAATCTGTGGGATATTCACAGCACCTGCAAAGTGGTAGCAGTTATCCACCACTGCTCATGCCTGGTGACTGAATGATCAAGATTCCTCATTAGAATAATAAACAGCATTTATTATACTAGCTGGATAAAGTAATGTTTTGCTTTGGTGAGGTCTCTTTTCCTTTCAGAGAGTGGATGAGTTTACAAAGTCTCAGACAATTTTGTTACCTGGCTGAGCAATGCCATCTTTTATATGTGTACCCTTTAGGATAAAATAAATTGTGCCAAGAGGTGTCCAGTACTACTCATAGCTGGCTGGCAGAGTCTATTAAAAGAGTATTGACTTAAAATCTGGAACAAAATTTATGTATACACTGATCCTTGATTATTATAACCTGGTTAGACAGTTATAAAATGTGGATGGGTTATTCTAGAGAGGAAGAAAAAAACCTAATGTGGCTTTTTAAATTTCTTCTTTATCCTTCATGTTTTAGAACTGGTGGCTCTCTCCTTAAAGGAGCAAACTACTTTTCCCAGCTTAGGTCAGGATCTCCTCCTTTGTTTTCCTTAGATTTGTATGTTTTCCTCATGCAACCAGAGCACTTACCACTTTGTCTCCTTCAATAGACAGAGTTTTCCATGGGGATAAGAACTTTGCCTTTAAAAAAATCATATTCTTAAAAACCTATACAAGACCAGGTTCATAAGAAGTACTTAGAAAATGTTTACTGAGGTGACAAAGAGACTGAGCTAGGAAATTCTTCCCACCTGTTTTATAAGAGGAGAAAGTACAGGCCTTGCATGCACTCATGCATTGATTCATTGAGTTTCAAAGAAATAGGATGCTACAAGAAGCTAGAAATAAAGCCGTGCCTTAAAAATTATAATGCAATTTTGTAAGTGTTGCTAAAGGTAAAAATATTAAAGATTAATGGAAGTAGAGAGATAGTGTACAGACTATCAGAGAAGGCTTCCCAGGAGGTGACATTTGATTTGGATAGTGATTTGGATGGATGAATAAGGGAAAAGGGAGACTTGTAGGCAGGGCATCATGAGAAACATGGCATGCTCGAGAAATAAAAACTGGCTTCATGTGACTAGAAAACAGGACATATGGGAAAGGGACTGGATTGTGGCAGAAGCCAAAGTTGCCAAGCAGCTCATGCTGTGCTAAGGAATCTGGAACCTGGGCCTTATCTTCAGTGGAATGGGAACCAATGATACTTTTTAAACAGAGGAGTGATGTAATCAGATCTAGTTAGACACAAGGTTCTGCAATTATCATGGAAGAAATGAATTCATTCACTGAGGATAACCTGTGGAAATTCTCACTTTTGTTTGTATTTTTTACTTGGCTAAGACTGAGCTTTTGGATATTATTACTAGTTCAATGATAATATTATCTACTAGTATTCATTTAATATTAATATCTACTAGTATTTACTGAGTGCCTACTATGCATTCTATATTTCCATTCATTTCTTATATAATAGATAACAGCATTTATTTTCTGGTATCATAACAGTGTTCAAATAGTTATCCTTAGAAAAATGGAAATTAACTTGTCTTAAGTATATTTAGGTCTCCATCTGCCCACTTCTTGACATTTGGGCTTCTGATATTTGGCTGACTCAGCTAAACAAACATGTATGCTAGTTTGGAAGTGCCAGATACCACTGGAATAATACCATTGCTGTTTCTGTTTTTTTGTGGTGATTTTGATTTTTGAATAAGAAAAATACTAAAAAGGTACATTAGGTACATTGTCTGAATTTCTCTCTACTTTTAATCACTTTCTATTTCATAGTCTCATTTCAAATGCTAAGTATCAAGAAGGTCCAAAGCTGAGGGTTATCAGTGTATTTTCTTAAACTTGTTTACAAATTCCCATTGCCTTCATAATAATAAAATGACTATTGCCTTAATAACAGAAGGGTGAATCTATTGATTTTCTTGGAGCATCATAAGATGGCCCTTTGCTGAATTGTACATGAAATATAACATGGCTCACAAAGTCTCATGGATGTTGGCAAAGGCAGTGTAATGGTATTTTATTGATTATTTGAGAAAATCATTGAAAAAAGTAAGAATAAATGGGAAATATCAGTTATAAACATTGTTCTATATGAAAATTCAGTGTAGCTCTTTCCTTAAGGAATAATTTGTTTTGAATAAAAGCTGAAAAACATGGCCTACCTAAGAACAACTTGGGATGGGGGTGGTGGAGTGAGGAGTGAGAAAGGTTGTTATGGTTACAGGCAGATTGTGCATATATTTTTAAACTTCTGGATTTGTACAAAGTGGCCTGAATGCAGACTTGCTCACAATTTGCAGTGATCTTTATCTGCGGGCCAGTGGAGAAATGTAGTTAATTATACAGTTTCTTACTTCAGTCAAACTTCAGATTGTTTGGCTGAAGTTAGCATTTGTGTCCATTCCACTGGTTTTGCTTTATTTGGGAGCTAAACTGCTGTTTTCCTCTCAGATATGCAGTTTCTGATAAACCCTGCTTATATATTCTGCCACATCACCATGTTTCTCACTACCATTTCTTAATTCAGCTTAGTTTATGAGCTGATGATAAATAGGCATTTAAAAGGGCCCAGTAACATTCTGAATTTGAGTTTATAGGAACATCTGTTTGATAATTTGCCTTGTTCTCAAATAAGATGCCATAAAGACAAAAGTTTGCAGTGTTTACCTTCTTCAGGATAATGGGGAAAGTGGAGAGTGCTCTGTCACATGAAAAATATCCCTGCCAAAGTCAAGTTTAAATTCTCTGAGATACTTTAATAGCCTCTTGCGTAGAATTGGATCTTTAAACAAACTGGATAGTCACTTGGCTTCCTGTCACGAATCATCTCCTTTTAATCTTCATAAGTATATATGTATATTCCAAATTCTAAATAATTTTAATAATTCTATATAAATGTATATATTCTAAATTCTGAATTAAATTTTATTACATGGCCAGAAGCAATTTAAGTGCTGATTAAATTCAGATAATAAAGAAAAACAATGGTGATGTAGAAATTTAGGTAGAGTAAAAAAAATATATTCAAGACTTTCGTCGGTCCCAAATTTTCATAGCACTAGAACAAATAATTTTATCGATAAGAAGCCATTTGGTTCCAATAATAATAACTAACACTCTTAGTGTCTGCTATCAGCTTTATATGGTATTGTCTCTTGTAATCCTCACAATAGCCCCAGGAAGCAGATATTATTATTATCTCTCTTTTATAGTTAAGGGAGCTGAGGTATAGCAAGGTGAAGTAATCTGTCCAGGGTCACATGGCGGATAACCTGGGTAGTCTTACTTCACAATCCAAGTTCTTAAGCACTTTAAAAAATTGAATTGACCTTGTCCAGAACCTCTATGAGGTGTATAAACCAAGATTAACATAATTATTAAGCAATTAAAATAATAATTTTAGTAAAATTCTGTACTGCAGTGGATGACATTATTTCTGAAGTGACATTAACCTAACTTACTGTAGGAACAGTTCAGTGGCAGGATTGCCAGTGGTTGACAGCTCGGGCTCTGGGCTCAGACAGATGTGGTCCTAATCTTCTGTGTGTGACCTTGGGCAAGTTGTTTAACTTTGCTATGTCTTAGTATCTTAATCTGCAAACATGGGAATAGCAGTAATGTCTACTGCATAAAGTCATTTCAGCATTAAATGAGGTCATGTGGAAATGTCAGATCAGAGGACAGCCATTTGGCAGTGTGCCCAGATGAGCTGATTTCTCTACAAATACGATTGTGGAGAATGGCAGTCACTTGGAGGTATGGCTTTGTGGTCAGCCGGGCTTACTCACTAGCTGAGTGACTCTTTATATCCAGGCCATTCAGTGCTTTCATTTCAAATATATCCCTCAGCAAAACTGCAAAATGCTACATGTCAAGGACCTTTCGGGCTGCTCTCTAATAGTCTCAATGAGGGTAAACTCACCAAAATCTAATGGATGTGTTGAAAGTGATTATCTTAGCCAGTGTTTTTCACATCTTTTTAAAATCCTTTGACACTAAAATTTGTGCTCTAGTACAAATTAGGTCTCCAGTTAAATGATGATAATACCTAAAATAGTTTTAGTAGCTAGTGAACACTTACTTAGTAAAGTTATTTCATAATTTCCACATTATTTGGTAGGGTTGGTTGACTTAGGTGAAAAATGACCAATGAGAAGTGCATGACAGATGCTGTTACAGATTTAACCATCTCGACAGTATTCTTGAAGAAAGTGGTACATTATCTTGAATAGCAGGCCAAAATAATGGTCTTAAAATTCACATTTACTTATATCTTTTGTTATTTCATAAAGAATTTGAGATAGTAACATATTTGTTGAATTGAAAGCTACCTACATATTTTTGTGCCTTTACTTCTAATCATTGTTTCAAAATAACATTTTGAAGTTATGAAACAGTTAAAGCTTAATTATTTAAGAATATGGATATTTTTACTAATAATGATTGCTTTAAATTGATCTGAATAATGTAGAGAATTGGGTATTCATTTCTGAGATATCAAAGCTAATAAACATATGCACAATCACTTGTCAGAAATTGACTGGCTTGGGGTTAATTTTATAATACAAGCCAATGAAACTTTAGCTAGCACCCTTTTCTGTTGTACTTTGAAACTAAAGTGTTTAAAAGTGTTAAAAAGTTTCTAATGTTTTTCCAGGGGAGTTTTAAAAAATTGTTTCTTTAGTGAAAAATCTAACTGATGGATTCACAATATTTCCAAAATATGATGTTGCAGGGTTTAACAGGTTTGTTGCATATAATGGATAAGAGTCGGGCAGTCTGGACACCAGGCCTTAATCTTAATTAGACCTTAGGGAAATTAGCTTTTCTGTACTTTTTACTTATGTAAAAAGGGTGTAATATATACCCCTAACTAATGTATGTAAGGAATGTAGATAAATCGAGCTTTAAGCCCCTTTACAGAAAGGATCCATGAAAATCAAGCTCATAGCAACAACAAAAGTTGCTGCTACTACTGTTTGTAATAACATTGTCATGCTTATCCATACTTTAGATTCTGGGAAGATGTGTAACTTTTTAGTATAAGAAACCTTTCTGGGCCATGAATTAGCAATTTATAATTTTTGAAGTCCCCATGACTAGGGATTTTCTATCTTTTTTTTAATTTTAGAAAAAAGTTTTCAGAGTTAAATTGGGTGTAGAATAATATTTTCTTTCTGTGTGATTAAAAGCCCTGTGACTATAGAGCCTTTTTTGTTTGTTTGTTTTATGAGAATTGAGTTCTCTTCTCTTGAGTATTGTGACAAAGGGAAAAGTCTGTGGTTCTCTCAGAATATTTATTCCCTCTGTAGAGCTTCTTCAGGTGGGTGCCAGTTAGTTCAATACCCTTTTCACTTTTCTGCCAAGGCTAAATGTTCCTCTAAGACATAAGCTATTATCTTTTTTTGTAACCCATGGCCTAATTGAGAGATTAATGCATAATTACCCACTCAATACATGTTTAAACCACACAGTCTTATGAGTGATGGGGTGGGCATTGCAGAAGAGTAGAAGAGTATGAAAAGACATGAAATAAGTAAGTATGATTGTGATGGAAGGTTTTAGTAGGGAATAGTGAGAGGGAGGGCTGAAAAAAAGGATTAGAGCTTGCTTTTAGAAGTACTTAGCTGTAGATAGTAAACATTATTCTTTAGGTTCTTTGTCTCTCACAAAGAAGCTTGTAATGATCTCATTATGACAAAGTAGGGAATCTCTTCCGCAGACTTTGGGAACTAAGCAAGTGCTATTCAATATTTGCTGCTGCCCTTTTTCTTGAATTTCATTCAAGGGCATATTTTTAACTATATTATTAATGATATTAGCAAGTTCATGATGAAGTCCCAATCAACTTCTAGTGCATCTTGAGGGCATTAAAATTGTTGATGTTAATGGAGAATGGAAAATTCCTTTTTGGAGGTAAAATTTTAAATCTGATTTGAAATAAGGAAGTTATTCCTTAAAGGAACACATAAGAAACTCTTACCCTCTAGAGATCTAAGTACTTCCTGACTTAAATCTTCATATTCTAATATGCTTGGCATTTACATCCTTTGTCTCTATCACTAAACCATCACACAGCCTGATATTTATGAGGTATGTTACCTAGAGTGATTCTAGACTGAGTTTTTGCAGTCAAGATAAGATTATGGAACAGAGGGACAAAGAAGAAATTAACATAGCTGTGGCCTAATTTTAAAGCACAACTTTGACATGTGCTCATGTGTGACCTCTAGGTTGCTTGTTTCTTAAAAGAAAAATATACCTGTCTTGCACCTTCAATTTAAAGGGCATAACTAATGAAGACATTTCTTAGATACTTCTTCATTACATGTTTTATTCTCACTTAGAACAGTTTACATCTGTTACAATTACTTAGATCCTTTTTTCTAAGTTTTAGGGATAGTTAAACTGAATGCAGCACACATATATGACACCAATGTTAACACAGATTTCTTTTTAAGCTCAGTTCTCTAATGGAAGTCATAAAAGCAATATTTCACAATGTTTGCTGCACCCCCTGCTGGCTGTATTGTGACACTTCTTAAATAAAGAGCATCTTTAGATACTGCTCAATGAATACTTTAGGTATATACATGATTTATCTTTGGAGTTATTTTTTTGTTTAGAAATAATTTCAATTGCATCTGATATATAATAGAGTCGAAATTTTAATTGAAAACAGTTTTCTTTGTGATTTGTCAATTGATGTTTAAACAGTGTTTATCCTTCCAGGTAGTATGATGATGTATTTGTTGGAGACAAAATATTTGCCCTAGCCTTTTTACTAATATTTCAGATGAGATTCTGTGGAGGAGAAGCATCTCCCCAAATGTCCTTGTTTTATAGTAAATAATTCTACCACGAGGATCCTTATCCATAAATCTATATTCATGTTTATTTTGTGCTAGATACAAATCTTGCAATATTCATGAAGCTTTAAGAAGAGCACTTTGAATCTTAAAAGAGATTCTCCGAGCAGGGGTTGGCAGTGGTGAGGTCCAGGTAGTTATAATAGCCATAAGAGCAGGGATTATGGTTATTGAGCTCACCAGTGTGTTTCAAGCCATGATCTGGAGTCAAGGTGTTAGTGATTCCTCTAAGGGGAGAAAAAATAATTACAGGAAGCATAATTTTGTAGTTAGTGCCATATGAAGTGACAGCCATCAAATCTCAGTTTCTCAAGAACAAAATTCAGAGATGCTAAATTAAGTGGACAAAGATCATTTTCTAAATGGCAAGTTAAGCTAAGTGACAAAAAATTTAGGGCCATTATTTATAAATATTGCGTAAATTTTAAGTGGGATCCTGCCCTAATTTAGAAATAAGTACATCTTCTTTAAATGAAAACACGTATTCCTGTTATGTGTATATCCTTTACTATTTTAACAAATATTTGTTGAGATTACACACATGTTCCCAGAGTGCTTTGTGTTCTCCATTATCACACTGTGTTGAAATTGATGGTTTACTTATTTCCTCCAGTGGGTGCTCAAATTAATGCTCAGTGGATGGATGGACGTTGAATGTACAGGACTGAGGGTAGGAGCCTAATGAATCACCATGTGGCCTTCAATGTCCTTTGGATTTCTGCAATAATTGCTCACTTTTTTGTACATATGTTGTTGGATGTGGTTTTTGCTGGTTGCACACGCACATAGATGTTTTGAATACTATTAACTGATTTTTTAATAATAAAATCTTATTCATCCAAAATCTAGTATTCTGAATCAGTAGAAAGTCTTAATCATAGACTGTTTTAAAAGAATTGTAGTTTATTAGTCATATGCTTACCATTATAACACAGTCTTAAAGTTAATGCTTGGCTTTTCTAAGTTAAAGTCCTTTTGTTCTAAATTTCTGTGGTCCTGGTATAATAAAGAGGTATGACCTATTAGGATGTGCTAACATGATGATATTAGTATGATGATTAGTATATGTATCTGTGCAAGTAAATGATATTAAAATGCTTTGAGACAATTTCTTTTAATTGCATTTCTTCCTACAATATGATAATCTTATTAATTTTCTTATTCCTTTCCTGTAAGGCAAAAGCAAACTGGTAAATTATCATAAAATCACTGTTAGCATGAGCCCAAATTAAGACTATAAGGCTATTTGCATATTATACTCTATAGTTTGTCTTGTCATGTACAACCTTATTATGAGATATGTTTTAGACTGACAGAAAATAGTTTTACTTCTGCCTATACTTTTATCTATAAGGTTTTAGAAGTAAATTCATAGAATCAGTTTGGACCTCTTGAAATAATTTTAGGAGTTATGAACTAGCTGATTTTGGCATGCATCTTGATTTGGCAAGTGAGGAAACTCAGGCCCAGAGAGATTAGGCAAAACTTTCCAAAGTCCCGGAGCCTGAGCCACATTTTGTGATTAACCACCCAGAGTTTTTCCACATTGCTTCCCATGTAAAGGGTAGTGAATAGAATTATCTTATCAAATGGCAGGAAGGGTGTTTTGCTGAATTAATTAGCTTGTAGTGTCACTGAACTTACGTGTAACATTTTCATATTTCTCTTTGTTGCAGAATGCAAAGTATGGCGAAATCCACTAAATTTATTTAGGGGTGCTGAATATAATCGGTAAGCATTTTGACAGCTTGGGAAACAAATGGGTCTGGTTCAGAGAGCAAAGACAGCAGCAAACGTTTTTGCTGGTTCATTTAGGGGTCATTGTAACAGTCTATGTAGTGCGTCCATTTTTTAATACTATCTTCAAATGTTTTGATTTTTCTGTTTTATAAATATTTTAGCACTAGATTTGGGATAATGTACAAAAATGTGTAGTTTTTAGAGTTTTTGTATTAACAGTTATTCTTTTCAATATATACTATACATTGAAAACATTTTGAAGCTTACCTGGAATATGGTTATAGAGATGTCGCAGAAGTTATGTTGGAATTTAGTTTAGCAAAGTAATTAGGCAAATTAGAATTTTCATAGCTTTAGGAAAGTGTCTATGCATAATATGAATTAGGGAAGGTTTTCATTAGCAAGGGCTAGTAAATTTTAAGACAAAAACACAGGAGAAAATGTTTATTTCTTTTGACTGATATAATTCCTGAAGGGAGAATAAGATGATTTTTAAAAATTTTTTTTATTCATTAGCAAAGCTATTTTAGTATTCAGTTAATGGTCTATATTTCAACGCCTCTGCAGCTTAATATTTTATAGGTCTTGCTTTTCTCTCTCAAAAGTGTCTAATCATCTTATTTCTCCTTTGCAGGTATACTTGGGTGACAGGACGAGAGCCTCTTACTTACTATGACATGAATCTCTCTGCCCAGGACCACCAGACATTCTTTACTTGTGACTCGGACCATCTGCGTCCCGCAGATGCAAGTATGAAAAATCCATACATCCTTCTGAATGGGAGGGCTTTTTGGCTTAAGTGTCAAGATTTCTGCTTTTAGAATATCCACTCTGTAAAACTCCAATGAATAAAATATTAAATTGTTGATTGACTAATAAGAACCCGGAACTCTGATAATTAAGTAAACCTTTATCACAATGAAGTATTTATGTTGAAATGAGTCCCCTCATAATAATTTGAATCATGATTTTTAAAAATATATCGAAGTTGGTTTTATATATTTTAAAGAAATATAAATCTTATATGAAGCTAATGAAGTTCTTGGTTGAGTTAGCATGAAGGCCTTATCTCCTTTATGATATTCAAAGTAGAAATTGGAATTTACTGGATTCAGATGATTAATGAATATATTTTAGTGACTTTTATTTGCCTATTTATAGGTTAACTAGCATCGAATGGGGTCATGGCCTTGGCTATTGGAGTCTAGATGTGTGTTCCATCTGAGAAAATACTTTGTTTAGTGTGTATTTTACATTACTTGAGTTTCAGATAATTCAACTGAAATTTTTTGTGTTATAAAACTTATTCAAAGTAAATAGGTGAAAAAATGTTTTTGAAAGGGAACCTCTATACACTCTAAAATAATTTATAAAATACAAATTTATAAAATAAATAAGGAGATTGTTACTCCTTTGTAAAATGGTACTCTTTGCTATGGTAGAAACATCATGGTACAGTAAATATTCCCATTGAGCTTCCCACCATATGTTCAGAAACTGCTCTGATGTATAAAAGCTAGGTTTGCAGGTAAATTTGGGATATAAGTACACATGTTAAGCAAAAGCTTAAGCATTTTTTACTGACCCACGCATAATTCTTGAAATGGTTTCAGAATGTTCTAACACCAAGAGTCTGTGTTAAGTGCTTCGGAAAATGACCAATTATGTTGTATCTAAGTGAATGAAAAGGTTGGTAGCAATGTCATCTCAAAATGCATAAAATATATTCTCCAAAAACAAATGACATTAATGTGCAAAAGACATGCAAAATCTCTGTTAGAGTGCCTTTTCTTGATTTCCTTAGCCTGTAGTTTTGTGAGCACAAAAAAGGTTTGCTATCAGCAGTTGAAATACTGTGGAATAGCACATTAATACACTAATATGACTTTGGAGATTTTGGCCAACCCTCTTAGCAATGAAATATGTTCTTGTAATTTAAGCTGACACTCCTAATTTAGCTCTTGTCCTCTACTGAGTCTACCTAATTATATGTATGGATTGACTTGGTGTTTTCTCTTTTTCTTAAATAGTAATGCAGAAAGCCTGGAGAGAGAGAAACCCCCAAGCTAGGATTTCTGCAGCTCATGAAGCCTTGGAGATAAATGAGTAAGTGGGGGAAAATCTTGCTGTTAAAAAGGAAATCTCATCCTTTGCTGAATATATTCAGTTGCCATTGATAGGATACTTAAATTAAACTGCATTTGAACTGGAGGATTATTTGGGGAGTTATTACTCTATTTAAAAAAGTTTTTTTTTTTTAAATGAAGGACAGCCACCATGTGGAGGTGGTTTTAGTCATTTTATGAATTCAATGGCTTTGCTGTGATCCTAAATTAATTTCTTGAAGGGCTATCCCTAGGATATTGTGAGGATATAAAATAAATACAATTCTTTACATATCTAAAACATTCTGACAGGGAAAATTTTCCAGATGTAGAATGCTCATCTGCACTAGAACATTTTCTAGTAGAACTTCTGCTAGTGGGGAAAACATGATAACAACATAAGGTTTAAAAAAAAATTTTAGAAAATGCTTCAAGATTAAGACAAAGATAAGAGGAAATGCTGTCTTGAGTGTTGTTAAACATTCTGTGGGTTACCAAGGAAGGCTGGGAAATCTCTTCTGGAGATCTCAGAAAATGAGAAAGATTCTTAAAGTTGGAGTCACAAAAACTCAGGGTTGGCAGAGACCTTAAAGGTCACTTAGCTGAACCACCCATCTGGTGCTTGAATCACCTCAACACTATCCTTGCCAAGTGGTCATTGTTAAACTATTTTATGATTTTTCTGAAGAAGGTTACAGAATCTTCTTCAGAGATCTTAGGGAAAAAAAAAAAAGATTGTCGTGAGAGTTGAAAATCCTGCCATTGTAACCAGTTGATCTACGGTTTCTGATTCTGTCATGCAACATATTTATTTTCCAGTTTCTTGTCATCTACAAATTCGATATGCCTGCCTTCTGTGTGTCATCCATATTTCTGAGAAAAATATGAAGGCCAGGAATAGAGCCCTGTGACATGACATAGAAACTACCCTCCAGGTTCATGTCTTCATGAATCACCATCTTTTGTATTGTTCACTCAATTACTAAGCCACCCAGTTACACTGTGACTCAGCCCATATTTCTCCATTTGGATCTTAAGAATGCCAATTGTAGCTGTGGATCTTAAATTTATAGTAAATCTATTACAGTAAATTAAGCTAGCACAATCTGATTTATTTATTCTTAGTGAATTTAAGCTGGCTTCTAGTCGTCACTACTTTCTTTTTAAAGTGCTTGGAGACCATCCCTTTAATAATCCATTAGAATATCTTTCCAAATCACTGTGTTCTGTAGTTTGGGAAGTCTGCCTTCTTCCCCTTTTTGAAAATTTATGCTACGTTTATCATCTCATCTTCTAGCACCTCTCCATTCTTTGTGATTCCTCAACTATCCACAGAGAGCAATTCCATGGCCTGCCTACAAGGTCTTTCGGTTTCCTGGGATTTGCCCATCCAGTCCAGTAATTCATTTAGAATGATCAATTATTTGCTATCTTACATCTTTTTACCCATTTTAGAGTTTAATTTCTTCTCCCTTTTTCAGTCTGACAGTCATTCTCCTTAATAGAGAAGCCAGGAACAAAATAGGAGGGAGAGAGTTTTGCTTTTTCTTTATTATCTACTGCTTTTAACAATAAACCTTCCTTGTTTTGATGTTATTATGTTGTTTGTCTTTTTTTTAACTTATTTGCCTTTGTGACATGGGGATGGTGATAGGGCCTTAAACATAATTTTAAAATAGGGAATAAATGGTTGTCTTTAGTATTTTATTTTGTTTTATTATTATTATTATTATTTTTGCAGGCTTCAGCTAATTTGGAATTGTAGCTCTCCTGACATTATTCTTATAAGCTCATTCCACTCTCTTATAGACCATCATTACATGCCCTCTTTCCATCTTTTAAAATATGTCCTTTAAAAATCTGACCTGGGAGAAATCTCTGTGAAGCCGTATTGGTTACTTAAGTGCCACCCCTCTTTTCTTCCTGAGAGGATCATTTGTGATTGCAGTTACAGTTGAACATTTGGAAGCTGCTCAACCCTCTTAAACCATTTTTCCTTCTGAATCTCATGCCATTGAATCATGCCTCTTTTCTTTGAATTTTTTGAAGTCCACCTTCCCCTCTTTGATTACCCTGAACTCCGAAATGACATAGTGACTCTCTCTGAATGTTCCTATCAATTTTCATTTTACCAACTATTTTTTTCTTCTTGGTCAGAATTAGGTCCAGAGTTGAAGTTCCCCTAATTGCTTCCTCTACCATCTGGGAGATAAAATTGTTACCAAAGTAAGTCAAGAACCTGTTGGGTGCCCTACTTCTAACCAAATGAGACTTCTAGTGGATATCTGGATGGTTGACACCCCCATCACCACACTTTCTTGCTTCTGTATGTGTATTGTGTTGTGACAAGGATGCATCATCTATATCTTCCATCGAGCTGAGCAGTCTGTTCTGTACTCCCCAACCATTAGCACTTCTATTGCTCTCTCCTTTTTCCTTCACTCACAAGCTCTTAGCATGTTTCTACCCCAAACTCATGCGTTTCCACATAGATGTATGTTTCTTGGCCAGTAGTGCTACTCTGCCTCTCCTCCTAAGAATACCATTTGAAATATAAATAAGCAAAGCAAGCAAGCTAGCCCCAACCATTCTTGGGTTCCCAGCCCAACAACTACAATCTTATAGCTAATTCCTCTGATACTGTATCTACCACTCAGTATTACAATCTCAATTTTCACTTCATTACCCTTGCCTCATATTTATATGTTGGCATCTGAAGCCTTAAGCATTTCTTCTGATGCCTGTCCCAGTTATTTTCTCCAGTGAATCACTTGGATAGTTTCAGCATCATTATGGTTCTTTCCAAGTCATGGATGCTGCCATCTGTAGAAATTGGTTTTATAGCTGTTTTTCTGGGCATTTTTCTCCCTACCTCACCACATTGTTTAAAGCCCCATTGATGGTTCCTGCCTGAAATTAGAGAGACTGGCTAAAGACCTTACAGACCCTTCCTAAGGCTAAGATTAACTAGTAGCCCCAGCCCTTACATTAGCTGTGAAGTTCAGCCTCCTTTTCCTAGCTGGCTATTGCAGTTTGTGGACAGTAAAAGTAACATTTGGTTTTACTTTCTGTTTATTTTCTCTCTTGTGGTCTGATGGAAATAAGTAGGGAAATGGCCACAAGTGAGGCAGTGGGGAAGGAGAGTGAAAGGGTGGGTGCAGGACCTGCGTGGTCTGTTACAGCCTCACCACTTCCCTATTACATTCCCTTTCTTTGGCAGTGGGTTGTTCCTCATATGCTTTGGAAGGTTTAAATTCACAAGAACTCCCCATGTTCATTAATTATCCTTTTGGCTTCCCACCTAAGAGGGTTGTTGAAAAGATTATATGAGATGATATATGTTAAGTGCCTGGTACAGTGCTTAATATATACTGAGCAACAAGTGGTAGCTATTGTTGTTGAAGGCATGAGATTTAACTTGTTAGCTACTGTGGCTGAGTCAGATTTTGAGTTCTTCAGAAATAACACTACTTGTAGGTTCTTCCAGTGTTCTCTGAAGCAGAAAGTCAGTGCTAACTGTAAAGAGATGTTGAAGCACTGTGTTTTTTTTCAGTGAGTAACTTGATTTAACGAATTTCTTATTCTGAAGAAATCCTTAGATTGAAGATAATCTGTGTTTAGTTAACAGAAGTAAACCTGTATATAGCACCTCTAACTTTGAGTGTTGGAAGGAACTATTTAATAACAGCTGTTATCATCACCATCACTAGCTGACATTTATTGAGCACTTAACCACATGCTGGCTACTGTACTGAGCACTTTACATGCATCACCTTACTTAACCTTCACAACAACACTGTGAACAAAGATTCCATGTTGTTCTCCATCAGGGAGGCAGAGTAAGAACTTGCCCAAAGTGACACACTAATAAAGGGTGAAGTCCACATGTGAGCCCCATGCTCTTAACACTACGCATCCTACCTCTCAAGCTAAAATACAGATGTTTCTTTTGTACCATTATTTTGTGTCAGCAACTACAAACAGGAGTGCATGAACCAGTTGGCCACTCTGCATGTTTTGGCGTAACTCCTTGCCTTTCTGCATGAGCTCCTACAGTCTATTACCATGTCCTTGGCTTTGTAATTGATGGTGGCTATTATCTGAATGAACAGGTGTGCAACTGCTTATATTCTCTTGGCTGAAGAGGAAGCAACAACCATTGCTGAAGCAGAAAAATTATTTAAGCAGGCCCTGAAGGCTGGAGATGGCTGTTACCGACGCTCTCAGCAGCTACAACATCATGGATCCCAGTATGAAGCCCAACATAGTAAGGTTTCCTGCAGGTTGATGCATTGGGGGATCAGAATTGTAAAAATTATTAATCAGAGCAAATTTTTAGTCCAGTTCAAAATATGATTCTCCTAGACAAGAGAAAATATTGGCTTTTGCTTTGTTTTTATTAATTTTCTTCTTTCCTATAAGTGCAGTTAGTAAATAATTAACTTACAGCTTCATTGCTGTTTATATTCACATTCTCTTTCCTGCCCATAGATTCCTAACCGCAGAAATAAATGGCAGTAACCTTTAATAGTAACCTTTTTTCCTCTTGAGTTCTTACATATTTCTGTTCATCAGTTGCTTCTGCTCACAACTTTAAAACCCAGATGGGAAACTGGATTTAAATTAGCCATAGTGTTAGCAAAGGTTTTATCTTATAGATCTTCTACAACATGGATTGAAATAGGACAATTAAGAATATAAGTTATTGGTGATTGTATCAGCATTTATCTCTTACATAAGAAACATTGGTATTGGCTTCCAGAGAGAAAGAGCCATGAGCTCCTAGTTATTTATCTTTTTTATATTAAAATAATGCCTTTTTAAACTCCCCAAAAAACGCCGTTTTAAATTTAAGATAACTCTTTAAAATCTGAGACCTTTCACTTCAGTATACTAAACTGAAAGTCAATGACATTTCGTGGGGGAACAGTATAGAAACAAAACAACGAAATCATTTCTGGAATTCCCTGAGCCCCTCGACTCATCAGTTTGTTTGTTGTTGAAGCAGAAATTTAGCAGTCCTTGTGGTAAGAGAGTAAGTATTTCCATGGTCCAACCAAAATTTGAGAGTATTTCCATGGTCCAACCAAAATTCACAAAGTTATTTTGTTTCTCACTTAGTTTCTCCCTCCTGAAACTTAGAGAGTAGGGATGTATCTCCTTCATATTTGAGATTATAAAATTAAATGTTAACGTTAAACTTGGGTTTGGTGTAGAAACTGACTGCATTAGTCCCCATAACTAAGGTGCCAGCAAAATCTTTGCATTACAGCCTGCATATACATGAGTATGTCCTCACATGTACCACATCAATTCCTAAGTTTTTATTTTTATTCTGCAGCATATATATGCTAATAAAGTCTCTAATCACCATCTATGTCTCACTTTTTAATAAAAAAGTATTTTAGTGTAATGCAGTGCATTTTGAAGACATGTAGTAAATGTGTATTTTGTGAACTAAATGGAAATCAATACATAAAATTACATAACCTATAATACAACATTAATTTTCTTTCTTTTCTTCTCTAAATTAAATCCTTTCAACCTGTTGCCTAAATCCATCCAAAAATATAATCACATTTTTAAAATAATTTGTAGGTACTTGGCAAATTTTCAGCACACATCTTGCTCTCATTGTTTAAGTCTTGAAATGTTAGGACTTTGGTCTTAACATCTTTTAATAGCTGCATATTATACATGTACTTAATCTATAACAGGTGTGTCATATTTTTCTCAAACATGGTAATTTTTATCGAGGATTAAGCACATGCATGTTCTCATTGGTCTGAAAACATATCCAACAAGACATATAATTAAATAAAAGATTAAGATTAGAAATTGTTAACGTACTTTTTAAGAGTCATTTTAGTGATTGTTGTTACAACTATTTAGCTTGTCAATTCTTTCTCTAACACTAGGGTAGTTTTTCATTTTGTTGCATACTCTATTGTCATATCTGGAATGTGTTATATTGCCATCTAAAATCAACTGCTTAGGGGACCTGGAGATGATTATGATGTCACTAGTGTTAGGGAAAGAATAATATAAAGCAGAAGTTCAAGATGAGGCTTCTCCAGACTTAATGTCAAGAATGAAAAAAAAATAGTTCATCAGGATGTAACCTGAGATTCACCTCTGCATCTTTACCAAAAGAATGCACACTTGAAGAATGTGGAATTCCTGCTTGTAAACCGTATACGCTGTGGGTATGTTCATTTTCGCAGCACTTTGTGGCAGATGATTTTATTTATTATCAAATATTCAACATCCTCACTCAAAAGCATGGATTAGGTAATTAGTCACATGATTTGACCTTTGGGAGTCTAAGTGCTTTTACTTTACTTGATCTTCATTCTACTATTAACAAAGTTGTCAGTGCTCTGAAAATTTCCTTTAGGGGCAAGGCAAATGGGCCTCTGTATTTTTTTTTTTTTTTTAATGTTGGTGTTTTATATCTCCCTCTTCAGGACGAGACACCAATGTCTTGGTGTACATCAAAAGAAGGCTAGCAATGTGTGCCAGAAGACTCGGGAGGACCAGGGAAGCAGTGAAAATGATGAGAGATGTGAGTTTGAGTTTGTGTTTGGGATCAGTGGCTTACAGATATAGGAGCCCGCTGAATGGCCATAGCAGTCTGTACCAGTGATGGTGTGGTGGTCCCATGGGTTCTGGAGCCAGACTGTGTGGGGTTCAACTCTAGTTCCCAATTTACTAGATGAATGATGTATGTTGGGCAAGTTACTCAGCTTCTCTTTGCCCTAGTTTCTTCATCTCTAAAATGGGAACAACAATAACAGTCCTCACAATTACTTCTTAGAATTTTTGCGAGGACTAAATGAGATAATACATACAAGCTTCTAATAGGGTGGCTGGCATATTTTAAAAATGTCAATAGATGTCCTTATTAAACCTTTGGGGCTGCAGCAGGAAGCCAATAATGAGACCAGCCATGTTAGCAAACTGATTTTTTTTCTGTGTAGTTGTTAGGAAGATTCGAATTAATTATGGGTCAAATTACTACTCTCAAATTTAATAATATTATGAGTTAATCCTATTATAGTTGTTTCAAGCATTTTCCTAGATTCTTGAACCAGGATTCTTTATTAGTAGTCAAGACAAAAGAAGAGAGCAAATAGGTGGAAGTTTTAAAACAAAAGAGAACCAAGGGAGGTTATTATTATGTAACTTTAAAACAAAACAGAGGTTTTAAGGGAAACCAGTTGGGGAACTTGGATTTCCGTGTTTGTTGTTAATAGGAAATACTTTTCATAAAGAAACTGACACCAGTATGAATTGTATTTATAGGCTATTTTCTTTTTAAAAACAATCTCAGAAAACCTTTGTCAACATTTCATTCTTTTGCTGAATTAGAAGACATACATAACTGCCTAGTGTAAAAATGAAAGAACCAAGCGGCAAGATAAAAGTGGCATCTTGCTCAATTCTCAGCTCATGGATTTGAGCACACTGGGACTGCACACTTGGTGAGCCTTTTCTGAGTTTGTCTCTGGAAAGACAGTTATTCTTGTGAATTCCCGGTTACTCTTTGGAGGAGGGAGCACCAACACTCAACGCTCACCCCTGGTTATTTCTGCAAGTTACAGCATGATGTGAGAAGGCCCAAGTGAGACTCATGCTTTGGTTTTGGCCACTCCGTTAGGCAACAGTGTAGCCCCCAAATCTGAGGAGAGGAACTAGAAGGGAAGGTTATAAAGTATTTCTCTTTGACTGCAGGTGATAGATGCTCTCTAGGAAAGAGAATCTCCCTCAATTAAATTATTTTGTTTGAAGGAAGAATTCAAAGAATGTTATATGGTATAAGTGCTAATTTTAAGAAAAGGAGATTTCTGCCGAGATATGAACTTGCTCTCAAAGCTTTTTAACTTACAGAAATTCCATCCTTTGATATACTTCATCCCTCTGCCAGTCACTTTGGCTCTGAAGGAGCTGGGTGTTTTATGAAGGATGAGGTATTTCTCTATCTTAACCTGGCCCAGCCACATTCAGCTTTTAAACAGAGTTTCTTAACTTTAATTAGCTTGGAACAGGCATGCATTGAGGAGCTAATTTTGGTGATTTTCTTGAGTGCTTAAGCAACTTAATAGGAGGAACAAATTCTGATGATTTTAATTTCAGGTTTTTTCTGTCAGTCTCTTGGTTATCATTATTTTCAGTACATATAAAATTTCATGTGATTAAAATCAATGCATCTACATTATGATTTGCTTTTTGTTTACTATTATTTTATACTTACAATTCTATTGATTGACCTAGTTCACATGTAGATCTTGGGGGAGAGATGGATGCAGTGGGAGAAACACTAAGCAGGAGTCAGAACACCTGGATGTGGATCTCAGCTTTGCTCTTTACCAGCTTCATGACCCAAGACAACTTATTAATACCTTTTATGTGCTTTTCATTTAGTCTTCTGTAAATTGGGGATAATGATTCTTACCTGAAACGATAATTGACTGGGAGAATTAAATAAGATAATGTGAAAACACCTGACATATAGTAGGCATGCTTACAATTTTTTTTCCGATTTTTCTCCGTTATATAAATATGCCGTCATTTGCTTGACCATTCTCCTGATGGACATTTTACGATATTTCTAATTTATTTTTCTTGAATGAATTGATCACTCAGTTAATTTCTCTCTTCCTCTCTCGACATATGTGTATACATACACATACATATTTATGCATGTTTGTATATATATGCGTGTTTCTTATATTACGTTTCTAAAAAAAAAAGTCTGTCATATTCTTAGAATACCAATACATGTGCTCCTTTTTCTGGGTTTATGGAGCATCCAGTAGACATGGGCCTTCTGGTATAACAGTCCTGTAAGGAACACTCTCAGACATGGTAGAGATATGTTTTGAAGAGAAATATTCAAAGTGCTCCTTCCTTCAGGGACTGCTTTTATCAATCCTTGCACCACAAACAGAGGAGGGAAGGTTGAGGACCCTTCTCTTTGCTAAAGCTGTGGCTGTTCCCAGCCTTGCAGGAGACAGTTGTTGGCCAGGCCTAATTTGTTTGGCTCCTCTCCGGTCATGGGTCAAGATAACTGCGACTTCCCTGAGAGATTCACTCCTTTAACAGCATGCACATAAACCATTTTGCTGGAAGACTTTCTCTGATAAAATAGCTCAGTAGATTCCAGACAGCCTGCTGATAGAGGCTTAGGCAGGATGATCTAATTTCTTATTAAGACACAGCCATCTTCTCCCCATATGCATGAGTTTAAAACTTTCCTAGAGCAGATTTCATAGTAGAAATAGAAATGTCAGTTAGAATGCCTTCCATGTAGAAAGCAGAATCGTTTAAAGAAATTTCTCTGGAAACACCTTAAGGAAGGGGAAACTGTTAATTGAAAAGAGATTCTAAAAAAAAATGAAAGGGAATTCTGGGAAGGCCAGCAGTAGATAATTTCTTATATTTTCATGGCAATACACCTGTGAAATATTGATGAGGTAAACACGTCGACTCCTTAACATCAAGATTCATCACTTCTCATTTTTTAAAGCAACACATTAATTATTTTGAATTCCCAGGATGTTTTTCAAAAAAACTCATTTTAATTAGCTTCCTTTTGCAATCACGAATATGGAAGCGGCACCTTACTGCTGAAGGAATATTTTGGCAGTAAGCAGAGCTAAGAGAGCATGCTGGCTTTTTCTTTCTTTCTTTTTCTTTTCTTTTTTTCTTTTTCTTTTTTAAGACAGAGTCTCACTCTGATGCCCAGGCTGGAGTGCAGTGGCACGACTTGGCTCACTACAGCCTTGACTTCCCAAGCTCAAGTTGTTTCCCCACCTCAGCCTCCCAAAGAGCTGGGACTACAGGCGCACACCATCATGCCTGGCTAATTTTTGTATTTTTTGTAGAGACTGGGTTTTGCTATGTTGCCCAGGCTCATTTTGACCTCGTGGTCTCCAGTAATCCACCCACTTCGGCCTCCCAAAGTTCTGAGATTACTGGCCTTGCATGCTGGCTTTTGAACGTCACTGTAATGTAAGGTGTTATTTATTATTCAAAATAAAAAGTTGCATTTTCTGCTTTATTAAATTTAAGGAAAAGTCTTTCTGCTTGCTCTCATGTTTGGTAATTTTGCCTCTTCAACATTTAATATACGATACAATTTCTTTTTTCCTTTTGACATCTACTGTTTAGCTAACCTCAAGTTTTCCCTCTGTCTTTCCCTGGCCCTATTTGAGTAGATTTGGAATGAATGTCATAGGGCTGATGACCATGGTCTAGTCCCTTAGCCATACACTGTCAGAACTGTCATGGATAAACTAATAAGGATGGGATAGATTGCCTGTATGAAAGAACTCAAAAGCTGCTGTGCTTCAGTCATTCGGTCTAGAGCAGGATTTCTCAGCCTCAGCACTGTTGACATCTTGGGTCAGATTGGGGAGGTGCCTTGTGCATTGTAGGATGTTTAGCAGCATCCTAAGCTTCCACCTACTAGATGCCAATTGCAGCTTAGCCCCTGTACCTCCCCAGTTGTGAAAAAAAAAAGATGTCTCCAGAAGTTGCTAAATGTCCCCTGGGGGGCAAAATCATCCCGCATTAAGAACCACTGATCTAGAGAATCTTGAGGTGAGTAGATCTGTTTCAGGGCTGACATTGGGTGTTTTTTGTTTTGTTTTGTTTTGTTTTTGAGATGGGGTCTCTTTCTGTCTCCAGGCTGGAATACAGTGGCATGATCTTGGCTCACTGCAACCTCCACCTCCTGGGTTCAAGCGATTCTCCTGCCTCAGCCTCCCGAGTACCTGGGACTACAGGCGCATGCCACCACACCCAGCTGATTTTTGTATATTTAGTAAAGATGGGGTTTCACCGTGTTGGCCAGGATGGTCTTGATCTCTTGATCTCACGATCCACCTGCCTCGGCCTCCCAAAGTGCTGGGATTACAGGCATGAGCCACTGTGCCTGGCCCAGACATCGGGTTTTATCCACTCTGTGTGTTAGGAGTCTGGGCTTCCCTTAGTGTGGGTGTAAACCTCTGAAGCACCGCTAGATTTGACCAGCCTGGTTTTGGGGGCTGTTTTGCCCAAATGAGATTCCCTGAAGATCCATCCCAGGGCAGGAAGAGTAAATGAACCTGGTGGGGTCCTGGTGGGAGGGCTGACAAAGAGGAGATGTGATGTGGGTTGGTGGTCTCCCTTGCCCCTCATGCATGCTTCGAGATCATTGTTTGCTTCATTTCCCTAAAATCTACAGTTCCTTTGAAAGTAGACTCTGGCGTTATCACCTTTCCCCGGTCTTTTTGCAGTTTCCTGTTGACCTCTGAGCCATTCTCCCTCACTCTTGTTTCACTCTGTTTGCAACACTACCTCTTCCTGTATCCTGGCCTCTCATTTCTCACAGATCATCATGCTGTTCTTGAAACATTTTATTTACTTGATTTTAGAAAACTATACTCTTAGTTTCCCTAAAATCTCATAATCTCTTTGCTGGATTTTCCTCATCTTTGTGACTTCCAAAATTTAAAGTGTCCCCTGGCCAGTCCTGGGTGGCTACATTCAATCTCAGAGTTTTAAATATCATCTCAATGACAAACATTTCTGTAGTGTTTACTGTGTCCTAGGCATTGTTCTAGGTGCTTTACAAATATAACCTCATTTAATTTTCCTAACAACCCTTGACATTGGTGCTTGTTAAAGGTCATGTAACAAGGTAGTATTTCTGAGAGTGTGGTCTACAACCACCTGTATCAGAAGTGCCCAGGGTGCTAGTTTAGTACTCACCTCACAGGGTAGATGTCAGGATTAAATGGGATAATTCAAGCAAAGTACTTGGGACCAGACTTCATGAGTAATAAGGACTCATTGTTGCTGTTCTTACTGTTATTGTCCAAGAGATATTGTTAAGTGAAAAGGAAAAGTATAAACATAAGTATAATTTGATTCCATTTTTTCAATTAAAAATATATGCTAATATAGACTAATAGTTCTCAAACTTCTTGGTCTCAGAACACCTTTAAAATAATTGAGGATCCCCAAACCTTCGTGTGTGTTTACCTGTTGATATTTACCATTTTAGAAAATTAAAACTGAGAAATTTGAAAAGATGTTAAAATAATGGTTACAAATACATTATATGTTAATACAAATAACATTTTTGTGAAAACTAACTATATTGTTCAAACAAAAAAATAAGAAGAGTGACATTGCTTTTATACTTTTACAAACCTCTCTAGTGTCCAGATGAGCAGGAGGCTGGAGGCTAATATCTGCTTCTGTATTCAGTCTGTGGTGATATTGCCCAACAGGTGACCTCTTGGAGTGGGAGAGGGAGAGTGAAAAAGGCAAAGAAAAATTTTATTATTATGAAAATAGTTTTGATCTAAGGACTCCCCGAAAAGATGTCAGACACTCCTCAGTGGCTCACACTTGTAATCCCAGCACTTTGGGAGGCCAAGGCAGGCAAATTGCTTGAGCTCAGCAGTTGGACACTAGCCTGGGCAGCATGATGAAACCCCATCTCTACCAAAAAAAAAAAAAAAAATTAGTTGGGCGTGGTGGTACATGCTTGTAATCCCCAGCTACCCAGGAGGCTGAGGTGGGAGGATCACCTGAGCCTGGTAGGTCAAGGCTGCAGTGAGCTGTGATCAGGCCACTGCACTCCAGCCTGGGCAACAGAGTAAGACCCTGTCTCCAAAAGAAAAAAAACCCAAAATTCTGGGGGTTCCCTAACCATACCTCCAGGGGTTCCCTGACCATGCCTTGAGAGTCACTTGTATAAGCATAAGGAAAAACCTTGATTATAGAGAAAGTCTTTAGCATTAAAATTATAGCTGTCTATTTTTTGTATTTAGGTAATGTTGAGTATTATATGTGCTACTTGTATTCTCTTATGATGATAAAAGTAAAATTTAAAAATAAAGATTGAGACCACTTTCAAAAGAACAAAGTAGTGGATGCAAAAAAGGTAGAAAATGGCCAGGTATGGTGGCTCACGCCTGTAATCCCAGCACTTTTGGAGGCCGAGGCGGGGCAGATTGCTTGAGCCCAGGAGTTTGAGACCAGTGTGGGCAACGTGGTAAAACCCCATCTCTACTAAAAATACAGAAATTAGCCAGGTGTGGTGGCACACGCCTGTGGTCCGTGGTCCCAGCTACTTGAGAGGCTGAAGCAGGAAGATCTCTTGGGCCTGAAGTTAAGGCTGCAGTGAGCCATGATTGTGCTACTGCATTCCAGCCTGGGCAACAGAATGAGACCCCATCTCAAAAAAAAGTAGAAAATGGGGTAGACACAGGGAAATATGGATGTGGTGAAGAAAAACTTCATCCACCTAGAATTTTAGCGTAAAACCAGACCTGTGACTAGTTTATTCCCAGGCATATTAGTTTCCTGGAACTGTGATAACAAAATGCCCCAAACTAGATAGTTTAAACAACAGAAATTTATTCTCTCACAATTCTGGAGGCTAGGAGTCCAAGAACAAGGCATGTGGCAGAGCCGTCCTCCCTCTAAAAGCTCTAGGGAGCAATCCTTAATTGCCTCTTCCAGCTTCTGGTGTTTGCTAGCAATCTCTGACATGCCCTTGTAGCTGCATTACCCCAGTCTCTGCCTGTCTTCACATGGCTTTCTCCCTGTGTGTGTGTGTTTCTGTGTATAGATTTCCCTCCTGTCATAAGGATATAAGTCATATTGTATTTATGACCTCATCTTAAGTTGATTGTTTCTGCAGAAACACTATTTCTGATAGGGTCACATTCATAGGTACTGAGGGTTAGGATCTCAACATGTCTTTCTGGGGGACATAATTTAACCCACAATAGCAGGTCACATATAAAAGCAAAATACAGATACCCTGTATAAATTTTCATTCTTCTAAAACTTCACTGCTATATCAGGTCAGCTAAAAACATGTTTTGTAAGCCTTTGACCATGTTAAACCCACTCTCAGCCTAGCCTATAAAGATGATAGCTGCTAACTAACCCTCTGTGTTCTTACATTTGGCTCCTTTAAAAAAATAGTCAGAGGGAGCTGCTTGTGTCCTTTCTGCATTTTCATCATCATCTACAGGATTCCCAGCTGAGAACTACAGGGTTTTTAGTTTTTATCAATAACCTACAGAGTGAGTGTTATATGTGCCATACATTCTGCTAAGAAATTTACAAATACTGTGTCATTTAACTCACACATACCATGAGCGTCCTATAAAATTACAAAAGTAATTTATGCTCATTGTGACAAGTCAAAGAATTGAGGAAGTTGTGATATCACCTCCACTTCTACAGTGCCATCGCACTGTAAAGGCATATGTGACCAAAGACTGAAGGAGATGCCAAAGTTAGTCATGTGATGTATTTTCAAAGGCCCTGAGGCAGCAGTATGTCTGGAGCATTCAAGCAATAGCAAAGGAATCTTGGGTGGATAGAACAGAATAAGCCCAGGGGAGAGAAGGGAGGGAGCTTAAAGATCATACAGGGCTTATTGATCACAGTAAGGATTTCAGCTTTTACTCTGGGTGAAATGGAGAGCTTTGCAAGGTTTTGAACAGAGGAGTGACATGACCAGTCTTAATTTTTACAGGCTGCTGTGTAGCAGCAGAGAAGCGGAGGAGTCGGTCAGCAGGCTCTTGTATTAATCTTGGCAAGCCACAATGTCAGCTCAGGCCAGAGTGGTAGCAGAGAAGGTGGTGTGAAGTGATCAGATTCTAGATATATTTTGAAGGCAGGACTAGCAGAATTTGCTAATTAATCAGATATACAGTACAAGAAAAAAGAGAAGTCAGGGCTGATTCTAAATATTTGCCTTGAAAGGGAAGGAGTTTGTGTCAGCTAAGATGTGGAAGTCTGGGGTGAGAGAGGTTTTTTGAGAGAAAATTATGAGTTCAGTTTTGAACATGTTACATTTGAGAGAGCACCTATTCATTGTTATCTTAAGTAGTGACTTCTTGATCTTTTTGTGGACTATGACAAATGTATACTTTGTTGGGACATTTTGGGGGATTTGATTAGATCCCTCTTAAAATATAGTTGGTGAGGAACTTCAGGAAGATAAAATCTAATTGATTTCAGAGAAACTGTGACTATAACAGTCTTTGCAGAATACAGAATGTAGTGTCTTGTGTGTTTAATTTATATGTCTATAGATCTCTGCTTCTTCCCTGTTTTACTCAACACTGTTTTTCAGTCTGTCCATTTTTGCTCTATGTACCTCTTGTATCTAGTTTGCAGTTTCTAACTGCTGCATCATATTCCATGTTGTGTTCTTACTCTATTTTACTTAACCTTTCCTCTAGTGAAGGAACTCCAGGTTTCTTCCAACTTCCTGTTATCCCAGCAGTGCTGCAATGAACATCCTTGTAGACATGTGAGAAACATTCATTAGGCTGTGGGATTATATACGTGCTAGATTCCAGTGAGTCCTGCAATTTCACTCTTCAGAATGGCTGCCTATGATTAAATTCTTACGAGCAATACCTGACTATGCCCATGTATCTCAGTACTAGGCTCTGCTTCAAGCACGTCTATATTTAATATACATATTTATATATTTTAAAAATTTATTACATATAGCTTTTCATGATGTTATTTCATAATTTAAAAATACTATGTAGTTTTTTTCTTCCTTTTCATTTTGTATTTTATTTGGCTAGTTTTTACTCTTATTTTCCCTGATTAGTCTTGGCAGAGGTTGTCTATTTTGCCAGTCTTTTAAAAACAATTAGGTTTAGTTTATTTCCTCAACTTTTTTGTTTTTATTCTGTTTTTTCTTTCCATATTTGTATTATTGTTTCTTCTCCTCCTCATCCTTCTCCCCCTCTATCCTCTGTGTTTGTTGCCTTTTTACCATTTGATCCTAAGCATTTTTAAATTTCTTTTAAATTTCATTTTACCCTGTATAGTATGTTTTACCCCTCGTCATTGATTGATTTTTTTCTTTACATTATGCTTAGAAAGCATACATCATATGATATTGATTGGGGGAGAATTTATGGACACTTCCCCTGAGGCCTAGCATATGGTCAGGTTTAATAAATGTTATATCTGTGTTTGAAAGGAATATAATCCCTGTTGGGTATAAAGATTTGTATGTATTTACTAGTTTGAGCTTATAAACCATATTATTCAAATCTCATATATCAGCTTATTTTGTCTCTTTGCTCTATCAGTTTCTAAGAAGAATGTGATAGAATATTCACCTCCAACTGTTTATTAATCTGTTTTTTCCATGCTCAGTTATTTGTTCCTTTATATATTTTGAGGTTTTGTTGTTGGGTGCGTTTATGTTGGTGATTATTATGACTTACTGATATGTTATTATGAGTATATAATGTCTCTTATATTTATCTTCCTTGAATTTTTTAACGTATGTTAAGAATACCTACTCTAACTTATTGTGATTCATATTTAACTGGTTTATTGTTGTCTAAATTTTATAATCAAGCTTCCTATAAGTTTTTGATGGATCATTTGGATCTGTAAAATTTTTGACGAATATTGTCTTTATTCAAATCTGAGGGTTTTATACTTTTGATTGCTATGTTTATCCCATTCGTGTTTATAGAGAGTAACAGAATAATTACTGCTTTTTTTGAGCGTGTGTGCTGTCTTTCATGTTTTCTATGTCGTACTTTCTCTCCCATTGAAAATATCTTCCACTGATTCAACATTTTAAATTTCTGTTTTATTCTTCTGATATTCCCAACTCACTAAGATCCATACTTATATTTATGTTTCTTGATCAGTTACTAAGCCTATCACTATCTCAATATCTATAAATTATTCCCAAATGATAGAATTAATTTAGCATATGGTGCCCTGCTTCCCACCCTAAATCAGGAGGCAACCATGGACATTTGTGAACAGCTTTTCCTTCTGTGAGATGTGTGGGGAGCACTGATGTCTGAGTTTCTGCTGGGCTGGCAGGGTTGCTTCTGTGAGCAGAAGCCAGTGAAGTTGTTGATTTCTAGGGTAAGCAGAGAGGTGATCACTGGAAACAGACTTATTTCAGACCTGGGCCATCAGGAACAGAAACCAGAAAACAGGCAAAGCCAGCAATGCATGCGATGACCAGGGAGGACAATGAATTGGGTCTTCTGGGTTTCCCTTTTAAATAATCAATGCAAAAGCGTTGATCATATCCTTCTTCCTGGACCGCTATCTCTACTGCTTGTTAAGAGCAGATACCCTGGTTAGCCTTTGCCCTCTCCTTGGGCCTGGGGAAGTTACCTTTGTGACTCAAGAATCCTCAGGTACACAAACCTGCTTTCTGGGACCTCCCACTGAGCCATTTAAATACAAGCTTAGGCTCTAGTAGGACATCTTTACTCTTTCACCAGTAAAATCATTACTGCCTAAACAGAGTAAAGATAGTTACCACCCACCTTCCTACCCCTAAACACCCATTTCTTTAAATCAGGTGGGCTGTCCTTACAGCTTAATGTATCACTGTCCCATTTTCCACTCTTGATTCATGATTTCTTATTGTTCCATGGAGGGTCAGGAGGGGCCCTTCTCAAGTTTTCATTGGAGAGATGCTCTCTGCTCCTACTCTGATGGGCTCCTCTGGCATTTAGGTGTGTAGAGGTATTCTCACCCTCCAATTTTTGCTATATGCAAGTATTTCATTTTATCACCTTGACTGTCCGTGTCCTACCTTTTTTTTTTTTTTTTGAAGGCATTGTTTTTGAGCCCATTGACATTTTATTCTAATTTGGATGGATAGCTGTGGTTTTTTTGTTTTTCTTAAAACTTGGTTCTGCTTCTTTTATTGTGTCTTTCCTCCTTTTTCTTTTTTAATTGGAGGAACTTACTTCAGAAGTCTAGTTATCCTTGGCTAAATGTTAACATTTAAAACCAAGCACCAAAAAGCTTTTGGAGGCTCTATGTTTCTATCTAGGGATGATTGCCTGATAGGTTTTACTTGTGGTTGCCCAGGCAACTGGCTTATCATTTAATCACACACTGCCCTCAAATGTCAGTACCTGGATCTTTTTTTCTGTGGTGGTTCATTTCCTCCATGGAAAGATCGTCAGGTCTTTTCCTTGTGGACTATACACCTGACTGCCAGTGTTTCTGGGATCAGGTTGGGAGACAGAGCTGTGTCATTCATTATCCAGACTGTCACCTTAATTATTCTGTTTTTAGCACCAGGCCTCGCTCAGTCCCTCACTCTGCCTGATATCCCTGGTTTCGTGGTTGTCTGAGGTGGGAAGGAGAAACTGGAGTGTCTAGTCACTGTGGGTATAGACTTAAACCCAGTCTTGTTCTCTGGCTTCTTCTGTGCCTCATGCCTTCAAGTGCTGAGGCCCTCAGGGATTCTGTTTCCTTTTTGTTTGAATCTCTCCCTGAAAGTATTTTAGGAGGTAATGTTGTCCACTCTTTTCATGCAGTTACCCATATTCCATAAGCTTTACATTGCCTAAAAATTCTTCATAGTGTTCCATCTTCTCTTGACTCTTCTGTTTCTGGTTTTAGCTTTTTTAAGCTCTTCAAGTGGCCAGTTTGGCATTTCAGTTGTAACCTCTTTTCAGTTACTTCCCTCCTGGAACACTCTTTCCTGCTGTCTGGGTCTCTCACTTGTGTAATTTCTCTTCTGCCTCTCCATCTGCTCCTTCTCCATCTTTTCCCTGGCTCTTCCTGCCTGCAGCTTCTCAGTGCTGGAGGGCTGCAGCCTCTGCCTGGGCCTCCATTCTTCCCTGTGACACTCCCTTTCCAGCTGTCTCACTTGGCCCTCAATTCTAAATACAGGCTGTAAGGTAATGACTCCTATAGTTGTATTTCCCTCTTCTCTGTTGAACTCCAGATTTATATTCATTTGCCTACCTGACATCATTACTTAGGTATCTAATAAGTACCTCAAACTCAATATGTGAAAAAAATTGAACTTTCCAATCATTTATGCCAAATCTGTTTCTTCACTATCTTGGCTATCTTGGTAAGTCACATTACATCTACTTAGTTGCTCACGTGAAAAACCTAGGAGTTATCCTTGATTCCTCTCTTTGCCTCACCTTTCACATTCAATTAATGTGTGCAAGTCCTCATTGGCTTTACTGCCAAAGCATGTACACGGTCTAGTCACTTCTTCCAACAGCACTGCTAAAATCCTCATTCAGGTTACCACTGTCTTTCATCTCAGCTATGCAGTCGGTCTCCAGACTTCCACTGTCGCCTGTATAGAGTCCATTCTGATGAAAGTAACTCAAACTACTTTTTTAAAACTCAGATCAGCATTTGTCACTTTTCTGCTGAAAAGCCTTCAGTGATTTACCATTGCCTTTAGAATAGAATGCAAACTCTATATGTGGTCTGCGAGGCCTCACATGATCTTGTCCCTGCCTACTCTTCTGAACTCAGCTTATGCTACTCTTTTTCTAACTCACTAGGCTGGACTCACACTGGATTTCTTTTTGAGTGTGCCAAGCTTGCTTGATCCTTTCTTAGGACCTTTGCACAGGAATAGACTGATCCAGATCCTCACTTGGTTGGCTCCTTCTTGTCATTTAGGCTGAGCTGGAATAGCACTTTAGAGTGGACCTTCCATGATACCCAGTTGAAGGAGCACTATGCACAAACACTCGTGCACACACACACTATTTTTTTTCTTATCTATTTTTCTTATTTTTTAATTGCCCCTTCACTTTTGAAATCACTTATTTGTTTATTTACTTATTTATTGTCTGTATTCCCCACCTCCATTACAAAATAAATTCTACAAGGGCAGGAACTTCATCTTCCATGGCACTTGATAGATAGGCACTCAATTAATTTTTGTGGAATGAATGGATGGATGGCTGAATGCCTGTATGGGGAGTAGAGGGGTGTACTTTCCACCCCAAATCCTCGTAAAAGTCAAGATAAGAGGACTTGACTAAGAATTTATGACCTCAGGCTGGGCATGGTGGCTCACGCCTATAATCTCAGCACTTAGGGAGGCTGAGGCAGGTGGATCACTTGAGGTCAGGCATTTGAGACCAGTCTGGCCAACATGGGGAAACCCTGTCTCTACTAAAAATACAAAAATTAGCCGGTGTGGTGGCACGTGCCTGTAGTTCCAGCTACTTGGGAGGCTGAGGCAGGAGAATCGCTTGAACCCGGGAGGCAGAGGTTGCAGTGAGCCGAGATCATGCCATTGCACTCCAGCCTGGGTGACAGAGCGAGACAACATCTCAAAAAAAAAAAAAATTTTATATATATATAAAATATATGTATTATATATATAAAAACTATATATTTTATATATATATATATATACACCATGAACAAATCTTTAGTTTCTTTAGTGAACACCTCTCTGATTATAGAGCAAGCAGGCAGTCATTTTATTTCCATTAAACTTGGGGCAATGAGAAGGGTTGCTCAGCCCAGCTGCTCTGAAGTCAAGTGTTTAATTACATAAGGCTACTGTCCCACAACCCACTCCTGCTTTCTGTCTCTGCCAACTCCAAATTTGGAGCCTCTGTGAGGCTCGTCTCAGAACAGCTATAGCTTCCTCTGCTGTGGCTTAATCATGTCCCACTTAACAGTTTATCTTGGAGAAAATTGTTAAAATCTCTTGACTCTGCCAGCCATTCCTCCCACCTGCTTTCCTGTTTTCATCACAGGTATAGATTTCTCTCCTTCGACACCATTTTCTAATAATTTCAATAGGTTTTGTTGCAGGGGAGAGGAGTAGCTAGGTTTGTTCAGTCTTCCATCTACATTTGTAAGTCTTTTGCCTGAGTCCTTTTACTGCTGTGATATGGGCTGTATAGAGCCTTCACAAGTGGATCCAGAGTTTATGCATTAATAAATAACTCCATCTGGTGTTCTCATACATCACTGATTTTAGGGAGATAATTTTTTTAGATCTTTTGCTGAAGAGTCAAATGTCATTTTATGCTGCTGCTTCAGAGTACAACACATGTCTGTCTCAGAGAGAGAGAGAGGGAAATGCTCACTCCTGTCTTGTATAGTTTCCTGTTTCAACCTTGCCTTCTATTTTTCAGTAATGGAGAGACACAGTTCAAATGTTCTGGGTTTAATTTAGTGGGTCCCGGTAGAATAACCCCAAGTGGATTGTGGGTTCAATTTGTGAGATTTAAGAGGTAGAGTTGAGAGAAGTTGGAGACTGGGTAAGTTTTTGTTTGCTTTTATTTTCAGGGTGGTTGGTGTTGTATAAGGAAGAGACTAAGAAAGATAAGTCATAGATAACGTCTGGATTTCTTGCCTGGGAAACTGGGCAGAAAACATCATCATCATGGGGATTGAGATTATAGTCTAAGTAGCTGGTTTATGGATGGGTGGGCAGGAGGAATGATTTCAGCTTTAGATCTGCTAAACCTATGGGTCATCCAAATGGAAATATTTAGAAGACAGTGGGATATACAGACCCTGAGCTTATGAGAGAGATATGGGCTAGAGGAAGTTCTGGGAAGGATCAGCATGGGAGGTGATTTAGATAGTGAGTGAAGATGAGATTATGGAGGAAAAAGTGAGTAGAGTAAAAAAAGAAGAGGAGGGAGAAGTGCAGGATCAATCAGTCAAAGGAGACTTAAAAGAAGTGGCCAGAGAAGTAGGAAAAAAGTTTAGGACACTGTTGTGTCATGAAATCCATAGCAACAGAACATCTTAGAGGGAGGAAATGGTCAACAGTATTAAATGCTACAGAGAAAAATGTATATATGATCTGAGCAATTCTTAGTCCAGTACTTGTCACACAATTACTCAGTAAATATTTGTTGTGGAGAAAACTATTTGTTACATTTTACTTCAAAGAGGTGGTTGGCAATTTGGCAAAAGCAAGATCAGTAGAATGTAAAGTGTATAAAATAGATTCAATTGTGTTATCTCCCGAATGTGAGGTAAGATGTCTACTGGAGTAGTAGAACTCTTGCAATAAGCTTAGATGGAAAAGGAAAAGAGAGAGGTGATGATACCTAGAAGGGAACCTGTAAGCAGTAGAAGACCTGAGCATGTGCCAGTGTGGATGGGAAAATACTGAAAAGCAAGGGAGAAATTAAACATGCATATGAAAGAGAGGGGATCACTGATAGAATGAAGTCCTGAGGAGTGCAGCGTGATGAATTACAGAGCATAGGAGGGGAGGATTAACTAAAGGAGTACTACAGAATGAATGTTTGTATTCTCCCCAAATTCATATGCCAAAGCTCCTCTCCCCACTGTGATGGCATCTAAAGACGGTGCCGTTTGGGAGCTAATTAGGTCATGAGGGTAGAGCCCTTACAGATAAGATTAGTGCCCTTATAAGAAAAGACAGGAGAGGATCTGTTTGTGCCATGTAAGGATACAGCAAGAACGTGGTCCTCTGCAAACCAGGAAGAGGGCCCTCACCGGAAGCCAAATCTGCCAGGACCTGGATCTTGGACCTCCCAGCCTCCAGAACTGTGAGAAATAGATTTCTGTTGTTTAAGATGCACAGTCTGTGACATTCTGTGATAGCAGACTGAGCAGACTAAGACAAAGAGGATTCCCTGTGTGGCTGACAGGGCTAGGAAGATGGATCTGGATGCAGGTGGGGCCTGCAGAGGAGGGATATGGTAGAGGTGCAGAGTGACAGGGTTCCTGCCTGCTGACTTTTGTTTACTTGATTAGATAGAAGACAGGGTCATCTGCTGGGAGTTAACTGAAAGGGGGTGAGTTAAGAGTATTAAGGGAGTGGTGGAATTTGCAGGAAAGAAGTCAGCAGAGAGGTAAATCCTGGAGGTTTACTGGGTAGTTTTGGCTCGATAGAGGTCAGAGATCAATATACTTTAGTTGTTCCTCTATACCTCATAGTTGTGCCCTTTGGCCTGAATGTTGGAGCAGAAATGATAGACATCTGGGTTGATCCAGGGTGAGGGTGTTGCTATGTGAGTGGAATGAAAAGATGTGAGGAAGTCAGGAACTTGAGGAATTGGCAAGGAAATGGAAAGGTGATGGGCCGTGGGCTCTAGGTTGGAGAAGGGAGGAAGGGGAGGGAGTGTAAGAAGGGATGATGGATTCATTCTTTTTTAAAAGCAAGCATCTATAGAATGCCTCACACCAGGACAGACAACATCCCTACCAGCATGGGGAGGGGAGACATGAATGATAAAGACAGTTAAAGATAATGATAGGTGCTATAAAGAAACTAAACAGGCTGTCATGGTAGGTAACAGGAGGGCCTAATTTAGATAAGTGCTCAGGAAGGGCCTCTCTAAGAGGTCATATTTTTGCTGACATCTAAAGGGTGAGAGGGAGCCAGCCACATGAAGATCTGGTCAGAGGAAGAACTAATGCACAGGTCCTGAAGCTGGGAAGAGTTTAGCAAGAATGGAAAGGAGGCTAAGGTGACTAAAGGGAAGGTCAGAATGAGATGAATTTGAAAAGGCAGGGAGCAGCCATGTCATTTAGGGCTTTGTAGTTGTGTAAGGCATTTAGATTTCATTGTAAGTACAATGGGAAGCTTTTGAAATGTATACAACAGAGGAGGGATGAGATCTTACTAAGCTACATTGTCAAGAATGGAGAGCAGGAATGGAGGCAGGAGGCCAGTCAAGAGGTCGTGATAGTATACCAGGCAAGAGCTGAAGAGGGTTTGGATTTGGGAGTGGCAGTGAAGAAGTGGTTGGATTTGAGATATATTTGGACATATATATCTCAACGCCCTACCCTTGGTTCATAGGCCTCCCCTTGGTTTAAACCATCATCTCTCACTTGGAGTGTACTAACAGCCTTTCCTTTTAACTGGTCTTTCTGCTTCTACTCTTAATTCTATCTCCACATAGCAGAGAATGAAGCCATTGAAAGCATATGTAAGATAATGTTACATTTGACTTCCAACTCTCCAGGGACCTCTCATCTCACTCAGAGTTTAAACTCTAAAAGTGGCCTACAAGGCTGTCCACAGCCCAGCTGCTGTGTTCACTATGCTCCAGCCATGCTGGCCTTCTTGCATTTGTTGAATACACCAGACTCATTCCCACCTCAGAAACTTTACACTGCTGGAAGCTTTCCCCAGCATGCTTCTCTTCCAGACATTCTCATGACTTGCTCTGTTACCAGTTTCTGTTTATGTGTCACCTTGCAATCCTACCTTCCCTGATTGCTGTATTTAAAAATCACATCTGCCTGTGCTGTACCAACATTCACGAACCCATTTCCCTGCTTTACTTATTCTCCTCAAAATTTATCATGATCTGACAGTCTATGGATTTTATTTATTTGCTTATTTTCCGTTTTTCCTTTCCCCAGAATGCTATTTTCATGAGGACAAGAATTTTTTATGCCTATTACTATATCCCAGTACAATAGTGCCTGATACACAGTAACTACCCAGTAACTATTTGTAAAATGAATTGAATAGATTGGCTGTGGAAAAAAAGAAATGGTATAATCAAGGAAAGTTAAAAGTGCACAGCTTTTTAGCCTAATCAACTTGGTGGTGGTCATACCATTTACTGAAAGAAGGATGACTAGGAGAGGGACAGGTTTTAAATGGTACAGTGGGTATTCTGCTTGTGTCATGTAGAGTTTCAGATACCTATTATAGCTCCAGGTAGGTATTGCAGGAAGGAAATTGGATGGAGGCCTGGAACTCAGAGGTGAGGAGTTTGGGAGTTATCAACATATACAGGATTTAAAGCCATGATGTTGAATAGGATCATGTATGTGGAGAGATAGAGAAGAGGGAAGATTAAGAAGTGAGCCCCAGTGGTCTCCAACATTGACAGAGGAGAAGCATCCAGTGGCTTCTGAGCAGGAGCAGCTGGAAAGGCAAGAGTAAAACCAGGAAAGTGTGTTAACACGGGGGCTTAAAGAAAAAAGAATTTTTACAGAAATGAGAGTGGCCCAAGAAAGATAAGAACAAAAAAGTAGAGAGGACAAGGCACTGGTGGTCTCAGTGAAATTACAGAGGAAGTTTAGTGGGAGTAATGGTGTGAGATAACCGGAGAGCAGTATGTTATGGTCAGAGCATTGCACAGTTGAATTTTAAAGGAACATATCTAGATAACGTCAAGGTCTGGAATTTGACTATGGAGTCTTCTTATTTTGAGAAGGTAAAACACTAAGAGTCTAGGTTACCAGATGGGATGTTCACATAGACTGAAATTATCTTTGTGGAGGGTAAGGCTTAAGGTCAAGAGTAAGAATATGTAGCCAGATACCAAAATCTTCAGTGTATGCGGGTCCGTTACTTGGTAGAATACATGGTAAGAGAATGCTGGCAGGTGCTGGAAACATGATGGCATGAGCTTCTGAGGGGCAAGAACTGCTGCCCAAGGGCTGAGCATTAATGATCTGGATGCACTTTGGGCAACGAGGAGAAGCCAGCCCTACATCCTGCCTCATAGACAGAAGTTTTTTGGGGTAACTCAACAGCTGCAAAAGAAGCAGTGAACTCAGGCTGGTTTCTGTAAATAGCATGTGGACGTGTTGGGGAATGTGTGTTTCATGGACTCAGATTCCAGGAGGGTTCAGTGGAAAGACTTGGGGAGCAAAGAGAATGTTAGAAGGCAAAGTGAAGAGCAGTGTGTAGATGAATGTCAGAGGTTGGAGTACCAACCTTCTGCCTATTGCCATAGAAGAATCTTCTATAATAGTTAACTTTCAGCATGACCCTGTCATGAGATGCCTGCCAGCATGAATATTTGTTAACTGTGCCCCAGATAACCATATGCATTAATCTACTGAATAGAATTATTTACTATTACCCATGTGAATGTGGAAGGATGCCTGCCAAACACAATGATAGTGGTTTTGGCATAAAAAGTCCTTTCTGACAGTAATTGTTGGCCAGTGTGGTTAGCTGCTTGTTGAGGCCACTCTTGGCACAGGAGAACAGTGCCATGTCATCACAGAGGGGGAGGAATGCTTATCGCCCTCTGTCTGTGGGCCTGCTTCCAAACCATTCAAAATATGCATCAAATTGCTTGGGTTTGTTCATGATCTCCGGGCTAGGACACGGCCCTGTTTTAAGCTGTTTAAGATGAGAAAGAAATGTTTTACTCAGAGTTACCCATCAGTTTTGAGGAGGTTATAAATCGTTCTTTTCCCCAAGACAGCATGAGACCAGCTTCTTTCCTGCCCTCCTCCCCAAAAACCTCACTCTGGGGTTTGTGAAACTGCAGTTTGCCATAGAGTTTAGAGTACAGAAATTTCCTCCCTAATAACATAGATAAAACAGTGGTGCTGTCAGACCTTTGATTTTGGAAAGTTCTTAGATGTCTTAAAGTTAGGTAAAGAATTGTCACTGAGGCAGGTAGAAGTGGAGGACAATCTTTGAAGATTTCCAAGTTTTGACCAGATTTGCTTGTTGTTTTTATCTAATTGAGAAACAAACAGAAAAGGAAGTTTTACACTGAAAACATTTTTGTTGGGCTGTGCATAAATGCAAAGCTTCTCTCATTCATTTTAATTTTTAAGGAAAAGCTTCCTCTTTGGACTAAACGGATCACAGTTTTGACAGGAAAAGTAGATAATTATTTAGATAACCTTCCAGCCCTTTGAGTCTTTGGGAGATACAAAACTCTCATTGGAAGATCATCAGCATGCCTGCAACTGTTACTTCTCTTTAGTTCTCAATGATGGATGCATTTACTTAATGCGCTCAGTTCAGTGAAGAACTTGTTAACTGGTGAACTAGTGAACATGTGGATCATATATTGACCATATTACTTTTCAATGGATGCAGCTTAATATTTAGATTAGTTGTGAAAAGTGACATTTTCTACTAGTGTATGTTTAGGCCTCTCAGGACTCAGTACTGCATTTTATAGTGATCTGTATAAATGGAACTCTCGTGGGCCTCTGAGGACTCTGGTAAAGAATTCATTCTTCTGTTCATGGCCCTTAGTGTCAGTAAAAATTACTGGCAAAATAATAACCATGCATTATACAGTGTCTTTTCTATTTTCTATTTATGCCTTTATTTGAAACTATAATTAAATAATGTCAAACTTGCAACTATAACAAAATAGTATCTGCTCTTTGAATATGATACAGGCCCAATTCTATAAACTTTCATTAGCCCAAGCTTGTATTGACCTCAGTAGGAATCTGGCTGGCTGAGGATCTCTTTTAGTTACCTCTGCCTTAAAGTATGTAAGAATTTTCCCATTGCCTTTCTCACTCAAGGAACAATACATGCATAGCTAAACTAATAAAATGCTTAAATAGATACAAATCAAACTTGAAAGGTTTAAACTGTTGTTTTCATCCTGTAAGTCAGCTGAGAAAAAGCATACAGACCGTAGTTCTAAATTATGTCCATAGAGTATTTCAAATCCAGTGAATTAGCTCTGCCTTTTTTTCCCATTTGAGCTCATAAATGTTAACCTCAGAAGTGCCTCAAATTCTTCCATTGAAATAAACTTGAACTGACAATAGCCAGATGATGTAAAATTGAAACTGAAATTCTATCCTTGGCCCATCCCATGTTCTTCCCCATAGGTATTAGAGGACTCATAGGAGAGTTAGCGTTTTCACTCTATGTGAGCTGTAATATTTGGGCAAAACAGGGCATATAAATTTCTTGCTGCCAGGAGAAAGCAATTACCAGTGTGGAGAAGATAGCGGGCAATAAATAAACAGAACTATGCTAGATAGTGAGCACGTTTAAAGATTTATTTAGAATGACTTAGCTGATAGAAAACAGGCCTTTATCATATGCTTTCATTCAAAGCTTGATATGGGGACTGTGGTCTTTTTGTAATAGAAAGGCTAATTATGTTACCAAGTATTTATTTGGTACATTATTTTAAAATAAATAAATCGAGTTATGTTCTATTGTGCAACTAAAAAATGAAAATTATTCACATATAGCATAGCCAGGCGTGGTGACACACACCTGTAGTCCCAGCTACTTGGGAAGCTGAGGCAGGAGAATTGCTGGAACCCAGAAGGCGGAGGTTGCAGTGAGCCGAGATCATGCCACTGCACTCCAGCCTGGGCGACAGAGCAAGAAACTCCGTCTCAAAAAACAAAACAAACAAAAAAGCAAGCCAGGCGCGGTAGCTCATGCCTGTAATCCCAGCACTTTGGGAGACTGAGGCGGGTGGATCACCTGAGATCAGGAGTTCGAGACCATCCTGGCCAACATGGTGAAACCCTGTCTCCACTAATAATACAAAAATTAGCTGGGTGTGTGGCTAATTTTAATTTAATTTAATTCTTCAGCCTCCAGAGTAGCTGTAATCCCAGCTACTCTGGAGACTGAGGCAGGAGAATCACTTGAACCCAGGAGGCGGAGGTTGCAGTGAGCCGAGATTGCCCCACTGCACTCCAGCCTGACCAACAGAGTGAAACTGTGTCTCAAAAAAAAAGAAAGAAAGAAAGAAAGAAAGAAAGAAAGAAAGAAAGAAAGAAAGAAAGAAAGAAAACAAAACTATTCACATGTAGCAAATCAAATAGCCCTTTGAAAATGTACTATATCTGTGTCAACATTATTTATGGATAATGACTCCCTATGTGTCTGTGTGGGATCTCTACATGTAGTGGGAGCTAGGTGTTAATCCCCGTCTTACTGATGAGGAAAATGAGCTCACCTGGTGCTAAGAAACTTCACTTTCCCTGGGTATCAACCAGATCTATCTGATTGCAAAAGTGGTGCTGCTCTTGACTTCTATAATGTGCCCTCTCTCCCGTGACAATCCCTTTCATCTCTCTCTCTCTGTCTCCCATCCATCCATCCATATACACATCCCTCACAAATATGAGTTTGTGCATATGTATATATTACATATACACATACATATACTTGTGTGTGTATATATATATATACATATATGTATTTATTCTCTTTTATTTTGAAAACAATGTGCCAGAGAGTCATGGATGTGGTTTTAGAGAAGAAGCAAGAAGGAATTTTTGTGACCCCAAAATTTTATTAGGTAGTCTTATCTAGCCTAATCCCAACCCCAACACTAAGGGTTAGACAGGGAAGGGACTTACCTTATAGTTAATGTAACTCTGAGGCATTCTTCAGGATAAAATAGTAATTCTTAAAGTTCCTTACACCATATCTGTCAGTGAACCTACTCTCTAAAACTCATGGAGAATTAAGAAGTGGGACTCCAGCTATGGTTCATGTGGGATTAGCAGTTATTATCTTGATATTATTATAGAATTCAAGTACAGAGTATTAAAATCTATTAGATCAAATTATTTTAGGGGAAAATTATCTAAATATTGTTCAATCAAGGACACTGTTTTTTTTTTTTAAATGCCAACACCACCATAAATAGCTACAGAGCCAAACCCCTGAAGGGAAGAAATAATTTTGCCTCAAAAGGCATTTAGAAAATAAGAAAACAAATCAAGGTCTGATGAAAATTCAACTCTTTATGACTTGAAGAATTACATATGAAAAGTACATCTCACAAACACCCTATTTTTGAGGAAGAAACTTTTAAAATATAAAAATGTATGCAGAATATTGTGTAAAAATCATAGTTGCACTGCTTAGAATTTAAAATAAGTAATAATACATAGTAACAAATTAATTAGTTACATTTTTTTGCATTTTTTCCCTTCACCTTCTTTTCTTTTATTTATTTTTTTGTTCTTTTTTCACCTTCTTTTCTTACAAGAAATAAAATAATATAGATAAAGCTGTGGCCCTCATCTGACCACCACTCACACTATTCACCTTCCCTGAGGCACCAGTGAGTCTGTTTTTTCAGTTTGTTTTCTTTCTTTTTTTTTCTTTCCAAGATGGAGTCTTGCTCTATTGCCCAGGCTGGAGTGCAATGACGCAATCTTGGCTCACTGCAGCCTCTGTCTCCTGGGTTTAAGCGATTCTCCTGCCTCAGCCTCCCAAGTAGCTGGGATTACAGGTGTGAGCCATCACATCCAGCCAATTTTTGTGTTTTTAGTAGAGACGGGGTTTCACCATGTTGGCCAGGCTGGTCTCAAACTCCTGACCTCAAATTATCTGCCTGCCTTGGCCTCCCAAAGTGCTGGGATTACAGGTGTGAGCCACTACACCTGGCCCTCATTTTCTTTTCTGACATTTCTGTAATATAGCCCATAAACTATACATTGTATTGTTTTGTGTGCATTTTTGGATTTAATTATATCATATCAGATTTTAGAACAGATATAGTGTACTTATTCACTGAAAACTACTTGATTTTGGTGACTTGTATATGCAGTTGATCTCAGCCTTATGTGTTCATCTTATCTTTCTGACTACTGGGGTTCTAAGTATAATTTGCTCTCATTTTTATGAATTGCCTTTAAGAATAACAATCATTTGCCACTTTTTGTGAGAATAAAAAATTACTGATTATCTTTTATGTGACAGGTGGGGTCAGTCTTAATGAACTCTGTGTCCTGATGCCTAGCATATAGCAAGGATTTCATATTTGTTAATGTTTACTGAATGAATGATTAATGTTTACTGAATGAATAATCCTTTTAGATAAGGGGAAAAAATAAAACTGCTTGATTTTTGTCCACATTAAGATATCTTAAGTTCTAACCCATTTCTTTTTTCTGCTGAATAGCATTTTGTCATATAAGTATACCCCATTATCTGTTTAGTCCACTATTTATGATGGGATTTTCCTCATCCATAGTGAATATCCGCACACGGGGGATATTTGTGGGGATATTCACTACGGATGAGGAAAATCCCATCATAAATAGTGGACTAAACAGATAATGGACTAAACAGTCTCTAGGGGATGTAGCTGGGAGAAGAGGTGCTGGGTTGTATGGTGGGCTTTTTCCATTTTGCTACAGTCTGCCAAACCAGCTGTGTGTAAGAGATGTTATGTTTTTAGAATATAATATCATTATGAAACTTCTTTTGTGAAGATATTTTGGCTTTTACATCTTATTCCTTTTACAGGAGTTGGCACTATAAGGCCTGTGGGCCAAATCTGGTCTCCTATCTATTTTTGTAATTAAAGTTAACTGTAGTCATCCTACACTGGTATGGAACACTAGAAGTTATTCCTTCTGTTGAGCTATAATTTTGTATCTTTTAACAAATCTCTCTCTATCCCTCCCTTCCCCTATCCTTCCCAGCTTCTAGTATCCTCTGTTCTACTTTTTAGTTCTAGGAGCCCAACTTTGTGTTGCTTCTCCATAGGAATGAGAACATGCAGTGATTAACTTTCCGTTCCTGGCTTATTTCGCTTAACATAATAGTGTCCTCTAGTTTCATCCATCTTGCTGCAAATGATAGGATTTTATTCTTTTTTATGGTTGGATGATATTTCATTGTGTGTATATGCCACACTTTCCTTATCCATTCATCTGTTGTTGGACACGTGTGTTGATTCCATGTCTTGGCTATTGTGAATAGTGCTGTAGTAAAGATGTGGGTGCAGATGTCTCTTCGATATACTAATTTCCTTTCCTTTGGATAAATGCCCAGTAGTGGGATTGCTGGATCATATGTTTATTCTATTTTAACCTCTATACTGTTCTCCATAGTGGCTATACTAGTTTGCAGTCCTACCAAAAGTGTATAAGAATTGCCTTTTTTCTGCATTCTCGCCAGTGTTTGTTGTTATTTATTTATTTATTTTTGGTCTTTTTTACAATAGCCATTCTAACTGGGAGGAGATGATACTACATTGTGGTTTTCATTTGCATTTCTCTGATAATCATGAGGTTGAGCATTTTTTCATAGATTTGGTGGCCATTTGTATGTCTTCTTTTGAGAAGTATCTGTTCAGATAACTTGACCATTTTTTAATTGGATTGTTTGTTGTTTTGCTGTTGAGATGTTTGAGTTCCTTGTATATTCTGGACATTAATCCCGTCAGAGAAGCAGTTTGCAAATATTTTCTCCTATAGGTTGTCCGTCTTTTAACTCTGTTGTTTCCTTTGCTGTGTGGAAGTTTTATTTATAAATAGGACATAATCCTATTTATTTTTGCTTATGTTACCTGTGCTTTTGAGGTCTTATTCATAAAATATTTTCCCAGACCAATGTCCTGAAGCATTTCCCCTATGTTTTCTTCTAGTAGTTTTATAGTCTTGGACCTTACATTGAGGTTTTTGGAAGCAATCTACAGTTTTGCTGCAATCTGTATCAAAATACCAATGACATTCTTCATAGAAATAGAAAAACAATCCTAAAATTTGTGTGGAACCACAGAAGACCCCAAATAGCCAAAGCAATTCTAAGCAAAAAGTACAAAGCTGGAGGCATCATACTATAAGCTATTGTAACCCAAACTGCATGGTAGTGGCATCAAAACAGACACACAAACCAATGGAACAGAATAAAAAAGCCAGAAATTCATCCACATATCTACAGCCAACTGATTTTGACAAAGGTGCCAAGAACCGTTGTCACTGGAGAAAGGACAGTCTCTTCAAAAAGTGGTGTTGGGGAAACTGGATATTCATACACAAAAGAATAAAACTAGACCCCCCCACCTCTCACCCTCTATTTTATTATTTTTAGTTTTGTTTTTTGAATTATCTAATATTCAGCTGCATAAATAAGATGATTTCAGAATGTGATAGAAACAATGGGAAATGGTGATATGAGGGGGTGGGTGGTGACATTAGGTAGGGTGGTAGAGAGAGTTTGAGAAGATGCCATATGAGCTAAGACCCAGGAGATGAAGAAACCAAAGCTCAGAGAGGTAAATAATTTGTGCAAATTCACACAGGTAGTTAATGGCAGAGGTTGGATTTTAATTCAAGAATAACTTTAAATATAGGACTCTTTCCTCTGCAATACAGCTATCTTCTTAAATTCATGTAAACACAATACAAAGATGATACAATAGCATTGTGTGAGAAGCATAAGCAAAATGGTTTAGTTCTGGACTTGGCAACATAAAAACTAGGGTTCTGATGTGTTGAAATTTGGACTCAGTGCTGATGACTGGGTTTGAATCATAATCCCAGCACTAACTTGGCTGAATCACTTAAACTTGCAGCCTTTATTGTTTTTTGGTGGGGCGGGGGTGGGAGGAAGCTCGTCTGTAAAGTGAGGAGGGTGTTTGGATGATCTCCACGGACTCTTCTGGCTCTCACTTTCTATGATGCTGTGACTTTAGGAGGTGGCATTTGATCTGGGCTTTGGAGGGTGGGGTGATTTTGACAGGCTGCCTTGTAAATGAGAGGAAAAGGTATTCCAGGTGGTGAAAACAGTTTGAGCAGAAACACGGTGGCTAGTAACTATAGAAAGGATTCTGGGAATGGTGTGTAATAGTCTGGTTTGACAAGGCTAGAATTTAATCCTGCAGAAGACAGGAGAGGCCGGAGGAATCTGGCCTTGAGCTGAGAGAGGGCCTTAAAAGTTACGCTTAGGAGCTGGGAATTGTTTACCTGGAATTGCAGAATTTGAAAGGTTCTTGGTCCTTTCTTTAGTATCCCTATCCCATGACTGGCTTCTCTGTATATAAATAGTTCTGGTGACAGAGACTTCTCTAGACCATCTATTCCATTTTCAGACAGCTCTAAGTATAAGAAAATTCTGAGCATTGAGTCAAAACGTACAGGTTCTACCTATACCTTGTCCAAGGTGTAGATAATGGAAGATTATAAATGATAAAGAACATGTTTAGGGATATGTAACTCAATGGCCTGAAGTAGAGCTGTGGCAGTAGACATATAATATTATAATATGTACTCCAAAGCAATAGAAATTTAAAGCCTTTAAAAGGTATTCCAGTCATGAAGTGTGTGTTGAGCACCTATGATAGGTTGGTCACTGACCAAGAATACAGCAATAAGGCAAAGTTCCTGCTCTCACGTTCTTCTCAGACTCATGGAGAAGATGGACAAGTAGATGATTGTGACAAGGACTCTGGTAGTTCGGGCCAGGAGTACTTAACCAGCAGATGAAGGTAAGAGGTCAGGAGTCAGGGGCCAGGTAAAGATTTCCTGAAAGTTGAGGAGCCGCCAGATTGACCAAGACAGGAGAGCACTCCAGGGAGGAGGAGCTTGGAACATGAGTGAACATGGCCTGTTTAAGGAACTGAAAGCTGTTCTGTGCCAGATGCGTGGTGCGTGTGAAGTGGCTAGAAGTGAGGCTGGCATAGTAGACAGGGACTTGTCACAAGTGGCTACGTTTGCCATGCTAAGCATTTTAGATTATATCCTGAATTCAGTGAGAAGCCAGTATTCCTAAAAATGGCTGTCCCCCTCCCCAGTTTATAGAATGAATATTAGAACAAAATTTTAAAAATTAGAACATAGAGAAAATATGAAGGAAGAAATAAAAATCACCTTTAATATCATCAACTAGAAATAACTGCTGTTAAAATTTTAGTATATTAGTATAATTTAGCATATTGGTATAATTTTAGTGTATTTCTAACCAAGTATGTTTCTATGCATAGGCTTATAAGAAAAGCATGATTTTATTACAAAATATAGTTTGTATCCTGCTTTCTCTAGTGTAATATTGTATGCCAGCATTTCCCAGGCTATGCTGTTGAAAGTTTTTTGAGAACTTAACTTCTAATGACAACATATAATAGCCCAAAAGGTGACTATAGTTTATTATACTTAAATATCTCATAATGGGTTAAATTTTAAGTTGCTTGCATTTTTTTTTTTTTTTACTATTACAAATAATGTTGTGATAAACAGCTTTGTAAATTTGTATTAACATCTGCTTATTTCCTTGGGATAAATCTTGTCATGTCCGTGATTGCCTTTTAAGCAGGAGTGTGATGGACTCACTTGTGTATAAGAGCCTTTATGGGCCAGGCGCAGTGGCTCACGCCTGTAATCCCAGCACTTTGGGAGGCCGAGGCAGGTGGATCACAAGGTCAGGAGATCAAGACCATCCTGGCTAACATGGTGAAACCCCATCTCTACTAAAGATACAAAAAATTAGCCGGGCATGGTGGTGGGCGCCTGTAGTTCCAGTTACTTGGGAGGCTGAGGCAGGAGAATGGCATGAACCTGGGAGGCAGAGCTTGCAATGAGCTGAGATTGCACCACTGCGCTCCAGACTGGGTGACAGAGCCAGACTCTGTCTCTCAAAAAAAAAAAGCCTTTATGACAACATTGGAAGGGTGGGTTGGAAAGAGGTGATTGGAGGCAAATGGACAAATGCAGATGCTGTTTGAGCAATTTAGGCAACGTATGAGGGGCGTAAGTTACTGGCAGCATGGTTAGAGAAAAGAGGAGATGGTAATGATTCTTTTTTTTATTTTTATTTTTTACTTTGTTTTTTTTTTAATTATTATACTTTAAGTTTTAGGGTACATGTGCACATTGTGCAGGTTAGTTACATACGTATACATGTGCCATGCTGGTGTGCTGCACCCACTAACTCGTCATCTAGCATTAGGTATATCACCCTCTGCTATCCCTCCCCCCTCCCCCCACCCCACAACAGTCCCCAGAGTGTGATGTTCCCCTTCCTGTGTCCAAGTGTTCATGATTCTTAAGGTGTTTGTTTGCATAACACAGCTTTCATTGAATGTAATGAAAGCTGTCAGCATGTTTTAAATATCAACTCTCAGGGGTTGCAGGGCCTCTAAAGTGGCTGTAGGGAGAAGAGGGTGACAAGAGGTTAATGGTTCTTTTCTCTGAAATAGGAAATACCAAGGAGGGAAGAACAGGTTTGAAGGGTTGGCCTGGGAAGGGGGAAATTATCGTCTCAGTATTAGGTGTGTTGCCTTTAAGGACACTCAGGTAAAACTGTCAGGAAGACAGTTGGCAAGAGCAGGATGTTAGGTTGTGGAAGTCATCCCCATGGAGATGCTGATGCTGAGACCCTGGAAATGACAACAGTTCTAGAGATCAGGGTGTTTAAGATAAGAGGATGTGGGACATAACCTGCAAGAAGACTTACTCCTAAATCAGAGACAAGGGGAAACTAGAAAAGGAGCTGTGAGATAAGTATGAAGAAAACCAGAAGAGAATGCTGTTGAAGAAGCCAAGAGAGGCAAGTGTTTCAAAGAAAAAGCCATCAGACTTTCAAATGATGCAGAGGTCAAACAAGAAAAGGGCGGAGGGTGTCCACGGGAGCAATTTCAGTCACCTGTAAATGGGGACAAGCAGATTCAGATTGTGGGGAGGCAAGCCAGGTTGTAGCGAAGCAGTGTGGAGTAAACAGAGCCAAGGAAGTTGTGGGCTTTTCTCTAAGATAGCTTGTTTGAGGAGCCGGAAAGGGCAATGGAGGCAGCAGAGGGTTCACTTTTTGTTCTGGTTTATATTAAATTAGGAAAGCTAGATTTGCTAATTGTCATATGACTTTGATTACCTCTCCAACATTTGCTTTTTACCATGTTTAAAATCCTTTTATTGGTGATTTGTTTTTGGACACAGTATACTCTGTCCAAGCTTCAAATGAAAGCACTGCTCTTTAAGCTCCTAGCATCTTACCTTAAGTTCTGTTGGAACTGGGTGAGACCTCATGTTTGCGTATGCGGTCTCACTGAGTTTTAGTAAGACTCAGTTTTTAAGCTTCAGCAACTAATATTTGGAATTGCACTTTTTAAATTATAGAATATGATTTGTGTCCTTGAAGTTTGATCATTACCTGAAGAATTGGCTGAAAACAATAAATGTTTAAATGTTGCAATTTAGAGAACGTCTTTATTGTGTTGCCAAATGCTGAATGACAGAGAGCTTTAATTCTAACTGCTTTAATTAGAAAGAGAAAAAAAAATCAAAGGGTAATCTCAACTGGAATCAAAATGAACCAGAACAAGAAATACTTTTATTGGTTACAGAACATCAGCAATGTGTGGTATAGTCTTATTCACCTCCTTTATCAACAGTGAAAATACTGCAGGCCTCTCTAGGGAAGTTCGGACCATCAGTCTTACTGAACACATAATCAGTTTAATAGGGGTTTTTCGTTAGTAATATGATGCTCTTTTGGGCTGCAGAAAATTATTTTTAAAGATACGGTAAATGATTGTTGGCTTTAAAAAACAAAACAATATGGTAAATGTTCCTATTGAAGGAAGAACTGGATGGTCAATGCAGTGTATTCACTGATTTTTTGCTTAGCAGTGAATTAGCCTGTTTTTGGTATTATTTCTCTCAGCATAATTACTTTAAAGATGTTGACATCAAAAACAGTTATCACTTTTTTAGAGGTTGTTATGTTATAATAGATAGCAGTTATCCAGGTAGAGGATTAGAGGAGAATATATCTGTGATTCTGCTCTATAAAGAACCTGGTTACCTTTCTTTTAAGATAAGATTTTACCTTTCTTTTTTTGAACCTGGTTAACTTTCTTTTAAGATAAGATTTTATCTTTTTTTTTTCTTCTTCTTCTTTTTTTTTTTTTTTTTTTTTTTTTTTGAGACGGAGTCTCACTCTGTTGCCCAGACTGGAATGCAGTGGCATGATCTCAGCTCACTGCAACCTCCACCTCCTGGGTTCAAGTGATTCTCCTGCCTCGGCCTCCTAAGTAGCTGGGACTACAGGTGCGTGCCACCATGCCTGACTAATTTTTGTATTTTTAGTAGAGATGGGGTTTTGCCATGTTGGACAGGCTGGTGTCAAACTCCTGACCTCAGGTGATCCACCTGCCTCGGCCTCTCAAAGTGCTGGGATTATAGGCATGAGCCACTATGCCTGGCCAGATTTTACCTTTCTTGAAGATAAAAACTTTGCTCTGAAATTCTTGGTCTTTCTTCTTTCTCTTTGCTTCCCAGTGAAGTTCAATATTATATATTTTAACTTCCTTTAGGCCTCTCTTCATCCTCATCCAGTGTGGAACCCTTGGACCATTCCTTTAATCATTCGTTCACCATCATAGTCCAGTCTCTTGCTCCTTGAATTTTATTGAACCTAATTCAGTCTGCCCAGGCTCAACCTAATCATTTGACATCTTGCTACTGTACTTGGGCTGCTGGCTACCGCTAGGTAAAACTTGACAACCATGGCAGTTATAACCTCTAAAATTCATGGTCTCCATTTGTTAGGCCCTCAAGACAGCCTTAGCAATCCTTTTTTTTTTTTTTTTTTTTTTTTCCTGAGTAGTTCTCCACTGTGTGGCTGTTTTTCACTTTCACCCCATCTTTAAGCTTCTTCCCTGCCACCTATTCTCTTAGTCTCAGAAGATGATCGTGGCCCCTGTTTTATGTAGGCCACCAGGCAGAAACTCATAAACCTTCCTCTTTACTACCACCCCCATCACTACCTACAAATTTTCTTTTAACCCGTGTCACTTTCTAGTTATTTTTCTACTTTTTCTCCTTAACTTTGCCACTAGGCTGCTTGAAAGAGTAATGCCCCCTTGTTTACCCTTCTACAGTCTGGCTTCCATCCAAATTGCTGTTGGCAAAGTTACCGGTGACCTAACTGGTAAAGCCCATGAGATATTTTTCAGCCTTTACCTTGTTTGGTTTCTCCATGGCATTTTATCTTTCTTGAGCATTTTCTTCAACTTTTATGAAAACCTGTCTTTGAATCTTATCCCACCTTACCAGAAAAATAAGAAGCATTTAATGATTTACAAAATAATAATTGATATGAACTCTTATAACCCAATATTAATTATACTTTTAAGAATTGAATTATACTTTTATATAAATACAATTCAGTATTATACTTTAAAAATACGAAATGCTGTAATCCCAGCACTTCGGGAGGCCGAGGCGGGCAGATCATGAGGTCAGGAGATCAAGACCATCCTGGCTAACAAAGTGAAACCCCGTCTCTACTTAAAACACAAAAATTAGCCGGGCATGGTAGCATGTGCCTGTAGTCCCAGCTACTTGGGAGGCTGAGGCAGGAGAGTTGCTTGAACCCAGGAGGTGGAGGTTGCAGTGAGCTGAGATCGCACCACTGCACTCCAGCCTGGGTGACAGAGCAAGACTCCATCTCAAATAAATAAATAAATAAGAAATATTTATTTCTTAAAATGCTTAACTCTAGTAATCATTTTACTTTGTGTATATATATCAAAATGTGATATATACAATAAATATAATAAAATATGTACAATAAAATTATAAGACATACATAATATACTAATTATTCCTTGGTTTCTTCTGCCCTAGTTAATGAAGGAGTTCCCCCTTCTGAGTATGTTCAATATCCATGAAAACCTTTTAGAAGCCCTTCTGGAACTACAAGCATATGCTGATGTTCAGGCAGTCTTAGCAAAGTATGATGGTAAGTCCTTGGGTATTTTTATTTACTTGACTATTCCTCTTTTGATGTATTTTCCCTGATTAGATTGGAAGGGTCATTTCAAATAGCACAGCACTTTTGTAGCCATACTCTTATAGAATTTTCACCTACAGTTTTATGATGGTGTTTGGTATGATCTTAGAATTTCATGGTTAGCAAGGACCAGAAATGTCACATGGCATGTGTCTCGTTCCTCTCCTTCCCTCCGTACAGGCTCCCCTCATGCTGTCCCCATCAGGCAGTTATGTCTACTCTGCTCTATTACCTCTGCGGTCAGGAATCACCCAGAACCTCACAGGCAGTACCTATCCTGTAGGGGCAGCACTGACTGTTAGAGCTCTTGCTATAAATCCACATCAGTTCACTGTGACCGCAGCCTATTGGTCACATTGACCCTTTGGAGCAATGTAGAACAGCTAATATCCCTTGCACGTGTGGCAATTCAGTAAATATTGGAAGATGAAATCATGTCCGCTTCATCCCAGCTCTTCTCATTAGCAGCAGAATATCCCCATTTCTTTAAATGGCAGGCTTTGAAGTCCCTTTGCCATTCTGGTTACTCACTCATGAACTTATTCCATTTTGCCTGTTCCTAAGAAACCAGAAAAATAAGCTGGCACATCCTAGATATTTTAAAACTCTAATGCTCATATTGTCATTATCCATGAATTCATTATTTGATTAATTGGACAAAAATTGTCCACATAATTACCTGCCACGACATCGTTACTGAAATATCTGCAGAGCTTCATACTATTCTGCCTCATTTCAGTAACCATCTTCCTAAAGTGTTTCCTTGTAAAATGGATATAGGGAATGATTACTTATTATATAATCATTTTTTGCTTTATGAAATATTTTTTCTTTAGTAAGCATCTTCAGTGCATTTAAAGTGCATTTAAAGAATTATTCAGATTACAAAACATACAGAGCAAACTATACCATTTGGGTCTTTTTTTTTTTTTTTTTTTTAAGAGAGATAGGGCCTTCCTCTCTGTCACCCCAGATGGAGTATAGTGGTATGATCATAGTTCACTATAACCTTGAACTCCTGGGTTCTAGCCATCCTCCCGCTTCAGCCTCCCAAGTGACTAGGACTATAGGAGTGTGCCATCATGCTTGGCTAATTTTTAAATTTTTTTTGTAGAGACTGGTTATCGTTATGTTACCCAGGCTGGTCTCAAACTCTTGTGAACTTCCCACCTTGGCCCCGCAAGGCACTGGGAATACAGGCGTGAGCCACCACACCTGGCCGTTGGGTCTTATTTTTGACACATTTCTTCATAAGGAATCTCTGAAATGGGTGAGAGTTATCATCTCCTATAGTTGAGGGAACTCAGGCATTATGAGACTGTTTTTGTTTTTGTTTCATTTTCTTCAAATTTTTGCTCAAATATATGGAAACGAAAAGCCTTCAGCCAGTGATGGCATCATTTTGCCTGTGCAGACATAAGTACCCTGTGTAACAAGATATATGCTACCTAGTATGGAACTGATTTGAGAAACAGAGAAAAGTATTTGTGGAGCACTTTTAAGTAAACAAAATAAAGACTGTTTGGCTTTCATGTCAGCTCACTTGTATTCTCTATTTATATGCTAAAATCTTACTCATGGTTCAGCTAAACAGTGGTCCAAGCTTAGGGGTCTAAACTATTGGGCTGCCTTGTAGGCAAAAATCCTCGTATGTTGACATTCTTTTAGTACCAAAGGAATTCAGTCCCATGGCCATGGGTTCAGGCGGCAGTGCACTTTTCCAAATGCCACTCTGTAGCCATCAATGCCATAGCAATCCTTAATGCTGACCTATACTCAATCTGATGTTATCAAGCCTTCAGAAATAAAACTTTAATCAGTAGAGCCTTTGGGATGGCAAGCCTCTTAAGGCTCCTTTCATGAAGATCTCCGTTTGTTACAGAAATCATCAGCCTTGTGTTATAAGACTGATTGTAAAATAAAGAAATGGAACTCTCCATTGTCTCTAACTATCCCATTGCACAGCCTCTGTTCCACAACATTCAAAAACTGATTTATTAGATTCTGATAACATATGTTCACATTATTTGTTACAACAGCCCGTCCCACCCTCCACTGAAACTTGGCTCACACTTTGAAAAATTCTTTTGTTGCAAATGGACAAACTCACCATACCAAGGCCCTTGTGTTGAGCTTTGTTTATGTTGTGTACCTGGCAACAGAGATGATGTTCTTGTTCATTATTCATGGAAAAAGAGCCTCATTAGTGGCAGGACACATATTGTTGCTGAGATGCCTCGTTAGGGTGTTTGAGTTCAGCAGTTGTCAATAGAGTACAGATGACCTAACACCGACTGAATTCTGAAGGGAGTTTTGGTGCTGACTTGGCTCAGGCCTGTATCATTTACAGTAGAAATATAATGAAGTGGCTGCTGAAGTTACTGTTCTTGAGGGCTGAGCTGCAGCCACTGAAGATTGTGGAAAAACATGCCTCTTGTTTCTCACCCCATATCATGAAATGGGTTCTTTCAAGTTTATCCCTGCTGCTTTTCCTGGAGACGTCTACTGAGCTGCTGGTTCCTTATCTGGCCCTGGGCGAGGAAGTGGGTGCTTTAGAGGTCTTAGAGTACAGACAGCTTTTAGGGCATTCTGATCTTCACCCTGGTTCAGATGTCTAATCCATGAGATGCTGGAGACAGCACTTAGAATCCCAGCCCCTTCATCCCTCTCTGTAGAGCCACACCCAAAGCAGCAGGATTATATGTCCTTTTTACTAATTGGAATGCTCTGGTTGGGTAGCCGTTTTTTGGATTGTTTTTGGGTACAGCAATCCTTCTTTATTACATTTGCTAGGTGGCTGAATTTTTTAAGTAGTATGCTGGGAACACAATGGGATTAGTTCTGCTTTTCTGACCTTTGCAAAAAGATTTAGAAAAATGGCAAGGCACTGGGGGCCAGGGATGGGGGTGGCGAAGAACATATTTTGGGGGAAAGAAGGGAGGCAAAATGTATTCCCCTTGTCTCATTGTTCTTCACCACCTTAAAAAAAGTTTGGCTTTGAGTTTGTAAATCAGTAACAATCATATACTCCTGTGTCCCCACAAAGATTACCAGTTGATTGGACATATATCCATGTAGTCTGCAGTCTGATTTTGATTTTTGCCATTGAGATAACTTCTAATGCTTTATTATTCCAGGTATTAGTCTAAAATACTATATTGCTATCCTCAGGATTTTTCATACTCTTGTATTTTCAATTTGTGAATCAACATTATAGGTGGCCAGTTTTATTCCAGGTGGCTGATCCTGGTTCTATAATGTTCTTCACACAGTGACTAAAATAGCAGCAACAGCTAGCATTTATTGAGTTCTTGTAATGTGTCAGTATCAGACATGATTCAAACCACAAGCATATTTGGTAGATACTATTGTTAGCCCCATTTTGCAGGTATGGTAACTGGTACAAAAAGAAGGTAATTGCTCACAGGAAGAGCCTATAATATCAAAGTAAAGCCATGTAGATGTGATGTTATGAGAGAAAAGTGATCGACTGAGAACAACTTCATTAAATATGATGTGAATTCTACAAGTAAAGGAAAGCCAGGATAAAAACGGAGGTGGTCTCACTCCAGACCCATGCTTTTAACCACCACACTTACACTCTTTCTGCTGTTGGTAGTATTTATTTAAATTGTTTTTATTAATACCATTGTTCTTGTTGTTGTTATTAGCCACAATCTATTGAGAACCTACCATGTGCCCAGCATGTTATTAGCTTGGCATTAGCTTTACCCTCACAATAACCCTGCAAGGAGGCAGTTATTCCATTTTAGCAGATGCAGAAACTGAGGCTTTGTGAGATTAAATAACTTACCAGACCACATTCTTAGAAAACTGCAGAGCTGGGATTCAAATCCAGATCCAGCTGGCTCTAAATCCCATGTGTTTTGCATAAATGTAAGCCTTCCAAAAGTGGTGTGCTGGGCCTCTCTCACTCCTCTTACAAAGGCATGACTTAGGTGGGCTGAAGCCATGGTGCAGAATTTCAGTGATGCCTCATTGTCTTGCAAGATTCCTTTCTAATCATTCTTTAAGAACTGAGTGTATCTATATTTGCTTGTCTTTCTGAAACTGTCTTCAAAACATGGCTTTCCATCTTCAATCAACTTGTATCTGATTTTTTTAATCACAAAGGGGATTTGATGTAAGATGTTCATTTAATTTGAGATTTATTTATCTTTTTCTTCAGTCATACATTTGCTATAAAGACAGCCATGTTTTCAAGATCATTAAGTCATGAGAACCTTCTTTTAGAAGCCATTGCAGAAGTTCTTATAAGCTTTGGATTGCCTTTCAAAGAAGTTTATAGGCCACCTGCGTTGAAAACTTAAGTCCCAAAGATTAGGGTGGGAGTGTGGAAAAGAATTCATATGTTTCTTATTCATTGTCATTTGTGCATTTCAATTTTAGGAGAATCTCGTAGAGCAAGCGAACGCAGGTCTGAGCACTATAAGGTACCTTTGGGAGCATCTAGTTCTGCCTGTCTCTAGTTAGTGATCCTTGGGGATACCAGAAGGCAGTCATGGGTGGTGGGGAAGAGGTGGATCAGGTCCCAGCTCTGCCTTTCACCAACTGAGGGAGCTTGAGCAAATTACTTAACATTCCAAGCCTTGGTTTCTTTCTCTGGAAATGAGATCGAGACTTAGAAAGGCTAAGTAACTTGCCCAAGATCACACAGCGGGTAATTTGTTGTGAGGATTAAAGTAGTTTAATCTATGTTAAGTGTCAAGAACAGTGTGGGACACACAGTAAGAGTTCAGATATTATTCGCTATTATAAAGAGCCAAAAGTGTCACTCCTAAACTTCACCACTATTCTTCATTAGTCTTGTTCAAATGGAAAACTATATATAAAATGTCGCAATGAGAGAATAAGAGCCCAGTCTTATGCTCTGCAAAAAGACAATGTTATGACTTGTTATTAAAATTAATTATGGATCTAATAGGACATATAGATATTTGATAAGAACTAAAATTCTTAGTTTTATCTAAACTTTTGGAAAGCTGAAAAAAGACATGCCAGGGATTTTTACTCCTGATCAAAGGAAAAATTACTTCTTTGGGTTCATAGCAACTTCAGCCTCTGAATAGTTTGTCCTAATGGAAATACAGATCTAAGCACTTTTGGATATTTACTCCGTTAAGTCATTTAGTGATTGCCCTAAATTTGGGGCAGAATCTTCTCTTGTTCTTCCCTTCTTTCTCAAAAGAACTAGGGACAGCTGGTCTTTCTTACAGTCATAAAAGTTATATAAATGCAACCACTATATCAAGATCATTTTTACTGATGCCATCAAGCCCATCCTAAATTAGCATTATTACCTGCCATCTGGTAATTTGCAGAGGGTATACTTTTTAGAAGAGGACATGTTTCTAACATTGGAGGAAATACTTTCATCTCAGTAGATTGAAAACAGAAGTTCTAAGGAAAGTCATTAGGGAATCATGCTATGTTGAGACTATTCAGAGAAAAAGCCTTTTGCTGATACTGTTTTGCAGAGTCAGCATGTAGTTATAACTAAAAATTTCGTAAACCTTGCTTATTGCCCAAGGCCTTATAACTAGCACAAGTTATTCAGCTATCATCATAGTTCCTTTGAAATGGTTACTGGATACCCTGTCTTTTGGTTAGGCTGTTTTCCATTAATGTTTGAGGAATAAGTAAAAATAGGAAGGATGTGAGATGTCTGGAGGTCCAATGAGTAAAATCTGTATTTGTCAAACACTTCAAGTGTCAGTCTGTCCATACTTCCAAAACGGTACTTTTCAGTTAAGTATATAAATGTGAATTTTGATGCCACAGGCACAAGCAGCCTCTGAAAATACTCACCACAAAATTGGGCTGCATATTAGAAAGAAGATTTGGCATGCTGTCAGTTTCTAGTGACAGACTATAAACCTAGTCCGGCTCGTTTCCCTGGGCTCGCTGTTACGGAAAAGATCATGGATACCAGGCAAGTGCTCAAAGAGAGTCCTTGTGTAAAAGATGGGCGAATGAACCACATCAGTGCTTCAAAGAAGAAAATAATTATCAGCACTGATACTATGGCTGTGGCTTCATGCCTGTTAGCACAAGTCACTGAGAAATGGTGGTCCTGCATAGCTTTGCACTGGATGCTCTACAGATTTGGACACCAAGAGGTAGATCTGCCAAGAGGACTAGTCCTTTGAGGTTACTTTAGAACAAATGATAGACTGTCAGGGATGAACTAATATTGCATTGAGCAAAAGTTCTGATAATAGATGTCATTTCAGTGAGGACTATATGCATGACAAACTTCTGTCTCTGATGATAGAAGACCTTTGGTGAATGCATACATCTGTAATTCACATAGCTGGCACATGTACAAACCCTCCAAATTTATGTTGGGTTTGGTAATCCTTATTGCCCAGTTATCATAATTTACCAAGGTAACATCCCTCCCCAGCCAGCCATTACCATCAGGGAAACTGCTTTGTTTGGCTTCAGGGCACCAGCCACAGAAGGGCCCTCTGACACAGACCTTCTGGGGTAATCCAGTCCAAAAGTTGAAAATAACAACTGGTGTTTGGCTTTGTAGCGTAAGACGAATTTTTCTGGGTGTAGTTGAATGTTTAGTGCTTGTCTTTCCCCCTGCCCCAAATTACTAAGGTCATGTAGGACTTCCCAGTTGAATCATTGAACTCCCAAGTGGCACATCTTTTTGAGATTCTTGTATATCAATCCCTTTTATTTCTTCAGTGAAATTTTTCCCTTTGGTTGGAAGGGGACCTCGGATTGGCTTTTTGAAGGTGGGGCAAAAAGACCTCATACTGCCTGGGATCAACAATAACAAAAATTTAAGGAGAATCCTGTATGTCTATTGTTTTCTTTGCATCGTATCATAAACAAGTAAATTGAGAAATTAATCACATAATGGGACAGTAAGAACACATCACAATCCACAAACAGGTTACGAAGGAGAAATGGACTGCTTTTTAAATTTCTTTTCCATTTTTGTTTGTTTGTTTGGGTCATGCTTCCAAGAGCATCTGTGAAGGCCAAATATGTTGGATTATAGGAGCTTCAAGTGTATCTGGTAGAAATGATATCATTTGTTGCCTGATATAATTTGTTGCCTGACCAAGAAAAGGGATTCTTGGTACTTCATAATTATAAAGGATAACAGAGAGTAAATAGGTTAATTTTTTTCAAATTATTTCAGCAAGGATCTGTTGAGTCCTTATTATGTTGAAGTACGAACTTTTAGGTGCTTTAGATTCAGAGATAAATATAACCTATTCTCTGTCACCAAGAAGTTTTCAGTCTAGTAGAGAAAGATGTTAAAAAACAAAAATACGAAAAAACAGGCGAAGCGAGATGAATCAGTGCTCAGTGAGTCTGTTTGAAACAAGCTGTGGGGAGTGCAGAGAAAGAAAGCCCTTGAGAGCAAACTCATGCCCCCCTACTTTCATCTCAACCCCTGTGTACTAGGGTAGTCGCTGGGAATATCTGTGGTCTGTGAGTGAATCGATACATAAGATCCCACTACGACACAGTGTTCTCATTTGTGAGATGGTTTGGGATTTATATATCTACTTGCTGCCACCTTTGAAAAAATTTTAGATTCATAGATATGAGAATTGACCCTCAATTGACCTATCATGCATAAGAATAGTAATGATCCTTTTAAAACTACGTCTTGATTGTTATTATTGGGAGATGAACAAAAGGATATTAGGTCAAAAAGGTTATCATGGAAAACTGTTCTATCCTGTCTAAAGTTTTGCACCATAAGTTTTCCAAGACCCATCTAATTGACAGTTTTACTCATAATTACAGACATTTCTTCCAAGATTATTGAATTAAAGTTTGGCTATTATGAACCACTTATGACTTTTGAAAATTCAAGAGTCATTCTCCCTAAGATGACCTTTTGTTTCAGCAGCAGCATTCCAATAACGGGTCCTTAAGGAGCCAGAAGAGGTGTGGTTTTCTTTGTTTTTTCTACTTTTCTTCAACCTTGTTTCAGTTTTTACTTTATTGTTTTTCTTCATCCTGCCCCATAATTTCATTCCACTGCTGTTTCAAATAGACATCGAGATTAGAGCACCAATACAATTTCAAACTCTGCTGGAACTGTAAGCAAAGATAAATGCAGTACACATGTTGAGAAATAACAAGTTTCTGATTCCCTATTAGAACGTACAACACTGATCAATTTTGGCTTCTAGGAGCTAAATTGGATGTAAATGTTTGCAAAATGAAGGATGCTAATATCAAGATATTTGAGATGTTAGTACATTAATTTAGGATTTTATTCAGCAAACACTGAGCGCCAACTATATTTCAGACATTGTTTTTTGTTGTGGGTGCAAGGTGATGAAGAAGCACAGCTTTTACTCCTAAATCACACCATGTATGCAGGACAGGGAAGTAAGAGAACAGGCAATTGCTGTTAAGTATAAAGATTGCGATACACTTTAGCCCAGGATGGAAGGGGCACTGCACGCAGCAAGGAGGAGTGACGGGAGTCTTCCCCTTGGAGGTGGTGTCTGAACTGGACAGCAAAGGTGCTTGAGGCAAGGAAAGCATATGGAAAGGTGCAGAGGCACAATTGGCATGGCTTATTTGGAGAATTGTCTGTATCCCTTAGAGCAGAGGGATGAGGAGGGATGCAGTGAAGGGCAGAAGATGCCTTGGGTGAGTTAGCTGGGGGTGTGGGGGGGTAGGGGGACTGGATTAAAATCCAAGCTTGGATTTTATTTTATGGGCCCTGGAGAGGCCTGGGGCAATTTCAGGTAGGGCTTCAGTCGAGCCCAGAGTGAAGGGGGTGGCACAATACATTCACACCATGCCCCCTTTTGAGTGGAGGTACTTGAGAGATCACAGTGGGAAAGCACTCAGGTGTGGAAGAGTGGAGTGCCACTGCAGCGGGCTGGTGAGGTGACCTCTGACACTATAGTGGAGCACATTCTGTCCTGGAGGGAGACATTTGTGAGGTTTTCTGAACATTGGTGTAAAAGAGTTAGAATTTGGTTTTTCTTTCTTAAGCAACAAATGGGAATCCTAGTGCAGAAACTTTTGTCTCCTGGGTGGGAAAACTTCTTATTTTAAACTATAACCACTTTATTTCATTTGCTCTCGGGTAATCTCTTAACTACAAGAAACTGAACCCTATGTAGACCCACCATAACCCACAGATAATCTTTCAAGGGAGCGTAACTAAGGGAGAAGAGCCTGTCAGGACCCATGTAGCCCATCAGTGCCTACCTACTTCTGCTGAGTCGTTAACAATGACATGAGGAGAAAAAATGTGGAAGAGGGGAACAGGTGGTATGTACAGCTGTGCTTTCTATAAAGGCTGTGAATTTGAAGATAGTAGAGGACATCATGCGAATGCCTGTATAAATCTCACTTGCTAAAATCAAACCATCTGAAAAATTCCTGCCTTGTTGATACTTCAGTTACTACTAAAGTAGACAAAGCATGAGAATAATACCATGGATTTAATTCTTACCGAAAAGGAAGGAGCTTAATAGAAGGAGACCATGTTATCCTGTAGCTATAGTTAAAAAAAAAATAATAATAATAAATAAATAAATAAAAGGAATATTAGGCACAGGTGTACCTTGAATCTGAAACAAACAAAAGTAACAAAAAGTGAAAGCCATGCTCTTTTTTGTTGTTTTTGTTTTGAGACAGGGTATAGCTCTGTCGCCTAGGCTGGAGTACAGTGACATGATCACAGCTTACTGCAGTCTCAACTTCCCATGCTCAAGTGATCCTCCCACCTCAGCCTCCCAAGTAGCTGGGACTACAGGTGTGAACCACTATGCCTGGCCAATTTTTTCTATTTTTTTGTAGAGATGAGGTCTCATTATGTCACCTAGGTTGTTTCTTGAATTCCTGGGCTCAAGTGATCCTCTTGCCTTGGCCTCCCAAAGTGCTGGGATTACAGGTGTGAGCCACCATGCCCAGCCTTTTATTTGTTTATTTTAATTCAGAGGAAAGATAAATATGAAACCACAAGTGGAATTTCAATTAATATAACTTACTTTATGCTGAGACTATTTGGCATAGGAGATACAGAGAGTTTTTTTAAAACTGGAAAATGGTTCGTGAAGGATGAAAGACTAAAAGTTGAAATTGCAATTAGTCCCAATAGATAAAAGTGTAAGGAAATATAAATGATTAAAGTGTACAAAAAGATCAGAATGACAGATAGCTAAATAAGTATGTACAAGTCAGGTATAAACTTATAAGCAGGTTTTCAGGGTGGCTAAAGACCAGAGGAAGCAAAAGTCTCCCACATTACAGGATTTAATGTATGACTCTATTGTCCAAAAAAACAGTGAAGAATGATGATAGGGAAAGTAAAAGCAGGTATCACACTAACATTATGTGATAGTGACAAGGACATGGTATTGCAGGTTCAGTTCTGCCACTCATTTGTTAGGTGGCTCTTAAGAAAATCGTTTAACTTTGCTGGGCCCATATTTCTCACCTATAAAAGAAAAAGATTTTGGGAGGTTGACCTTGGCAGTCCTGTACTGTAGGCAAGTAAAATGTTATGGAGGTCAGATTGGTAAGATAAGACATCTTCAGGTGACCACAAGATTTTAGGGTTTTTTTTGTTTGTTTCTTTGTTTGTTTTTTTAAATTTTTTATTGGCTAGGTGCGGTGGCTCATGCCTGTAATCCCAGCATTTTGGGAGGCCAAGGTGGGCAGAACACTTTAGGTCATGAGTTCGAGACTACCTTGGCCAACATGGTGAAACCCTGTCTCTACTAAAAATACAAAAATTATCCAGGCGTGGTGGTGTGCACCTATAGTCCCAGCTACTTGGGAGGCTGAGGCACAAGAATTGCTTGAACCCGGGAGGTGGAGGTTGTAGTGAGGGAGATTGTGCTACTGCACTCCAGCCTGGGTGACAGAGCAAAACTCTGTCTAAAAAAAAAAAAAAAAAAAAAAAAAAAAATATATATATATATATATATATATAATTGAGGCATCAATTACATATAGTTACAGGTACAACTCTTAAGTGCAGAGGGATGATTTTTCACTTATGTATATACCCATGTGACTGCTACCCAGAATGAAACAGAACTTCCTGAAATCTCAGAAGGTTGCCTCATACTCCCTTCCAGCCAATAACTGCCCTCCAGCCCAGCAGTAACCACTTTCCTTACCTTGAACACAATATATTAGTTTTGCAAACTTCATGCAACCACTTTGGAACACTGTCTAACAGTTTCCAATAAAGTTAAACAGACATCTATCTTCAGATCCAGCAATCCCATTTTTAGTTACATATCCCTGAGAAATGAGTTTTCTTAGGCTTACACAAAAATGATCACAGCAGCTTTCTTCATAATAGTCCAAAGTGGGAAAACAATTCAAATGTCCTTTATCAAGAGGATAAATAAACATGTGGTGTATCCACACAATGAAATACTACTCAGCAATGAAAAAGAATGAATGACTGACACGTGCTACAACATGGATGAATCTCAAAAACAATGTGCTGAGTGAAAGGAACCAGACAAAAATGAGTACAAAAATGAGTCTGATTCCATTTGTGTGAAGTGCAGGATTATAACTTTTAATGAAAGGCTTTCGTGACAGTTTGATTTTGCATGCCTAAGATGTTTGGGGAAATTTCTTCTCCTTTCAGGAAAACATTTCTATAAAACATAAGATGGCAAAGAGGTGGAAGAAAAATTAATGCCAGCAGTTCAGCTTTGACTAAGTGAGAAACATTTACTTAGCGTTCCTTGTTTCTGCAGTGAGTAATGGAATTATGTGATATCTCATTATTTCCTTTCCTTTTGTTTGCTCTTTGGATTCTAACTCATAAGAGGTAATAATGTAGCTAGCTAAATGCCACTTACAAAAGTCAGAAGGGCACTGCAGAGTCAGTGTGTTCATACAAAATCAAACTAACTTAGAATGATTTTGAGTTGCTTCCTCAAAATAAAATTTCTGAATAAATTACAGGCAATATTGGAAAGCGGATGATTTGTTCTTATTGCCACCATTTCAATCACTACTGGTAGCTACTCTATTCATCTTATCATTTTATCCATTTCCGTAGTGATAAAAGCATGAAGTCATAGCAGGCAGACAGAACTGTACAGAACAGATTAGTGATCACCAGGGGACATGTTTGAGGAAGGACAGGGAGGGTACAAATATAAAGGGGTAGCACCAGGGAGTTCCTCTGTGGTAATGGAACAGTTCTATATCTTGGTGTGTTTACATGAATCTAGTTATGGGATGAAATTGGATAGACATGCACACTTGATTTTATGTAAAAAATGGTGAAAATGAACAAGGTCTGTAGTGTACCTAATAGTACTCTAGCAATGTCAATTTCTTGTTTTTTGATATTATACTACAGTTATATAAAATATCACCGTTGGGAGAAGCTGAGTGAAACATTTACAAGACTGTGTGCTATTTTTATAAATTTCTGGAAACCTCTAATTATGTCAAAATATTAAGTTTAAAAATTATAATAGGCAAAAATAACCAAGCCTCACCCTTTTTTGTGGGGTGAGGTGGGAATGAAAGAGGAGGTGCTCATGGAGCAGGCAGCCTAAATACTTTCTCCTAGAGGATAGTATTTATGGTTCTTCCTAATGGTGAGCCAAAACATCAGTTCCTGCCTCTGGTTTAGATGTTACGCAGTTATTAGATTAAAATATGGCTAATAAGATAACTATACTATAGCAGGCATACTGTAAATAGAACACACTAATTTTCACAAGAGTATGTGAAAGTTACATCTGATAGATCTCCAGACTGACAGCACCTCATATGATAAATTCTACTTTTGTCTATGCTGTCGGTATCTGGCTCCACCAATGTATTTGCCCATGAACTTGCTTCAGGCAATTTATAGAACAGAATTCTTCCCTCTAGCATCATTATCTGCTAAAAAAAACAGTTACTGCATGTACATGACAGGAAACTTTGGAAATACAGATAAACAGTAGGAAAAATTGCCTATAATCTCGCCATGCAGAAATAAACACCGCTGATGGAGTAGTCCCCTCTTATCCTTAGGGCATATGTTCCAAAACCTCCAGTGGATGCCTGAAACCATGGAGAATACTGAACCCTGTATACACAATATTTTTTCACATACATATGTATTTATGATAAAGTTTAATTTATAAATTAGGCACAGTAGGCCGGGTGCAGTGGCTCGCGCCTGTAATCCCAGCTCTTTGGGAGGCCAAAGTGGGTGGATCACGAGGTTGGAGTTCAAGACCAGCCTGACCAACATGATGAAACCCTGTCTCTACTAAAAATACAAAAATTAGCTGGGCATGGTGGCGCGTGCCTGTAATCCCAGCTACTTAGGAGGCTGAGGCAGGAGAATCGCTTGAACCCAGGAGGCGGAGGTTGCAGTGAGCTGAGATCGTGCCATTGCACTCTAGCCTGGGTGAGAGAGCGAGACTCTGTCTCAAAAAATAAATAAAATAAAAATAATAAATAAATAAATTAGGCACAGTAAGAGATTAACAATAACTAATAGAACAGTTATAACAATATGTCATAAAGTTACGTGAATGTGGCCACTCCTTCTTGTCATTCTACTTACTACACACTGTGGCCATAACTTTTGCAGTTTTGAGGTGCAACAGTGAAACTAACAAATTGCTTTTCCTTCTTCACAATATCACATGATTCATTCTTGCTGTAGATCTTAGCAGCCTCGGTGTATGATTTTTTTCTTTTTTTATTAAGTTGAGAAGTTTCACCTTTTCATTTAATGGAAGCACCTTACATCTTCTCTTTGGCATATCCAAATTGCCAGCATCACTACTCTTGCACTTTGTGGCCATTATGCAATAAAATAAGGGTTACTTGAACACAAGCACAGTGATAACTATGACAGCACCGTGATAACTTTGATAACGCATATGGCCACAAAGTAACTGATGGGCGGGTAGAATCTACAGTGCGGATATGCTGGACGAAGGGATGATTCACATCCCGGGTTGGATGGAGCAGGGCAGTAACAAGATCTCATCACACTACTCAGAATGGCATGCTGTTTAAAACTTATAAATTATTCATTTCTGGAATTTTCCTTTTAATATCTTCAGACTGCAGTTGACTGTGGACAACTGAAACCACAGAAAGTGAAACTACTGATAAGGGGAGTCTACAATATTTGGTGCATATTATTCCAATCTTTGTGCATAGAAATGCTTTTAAAAATGAATATTAAAGCATACTTTTTATAAACTTATTGATATGTGCACAATACATTTCCCCCAGATCATTCAGTACCTTTCCACCACATGATTTAATGACAGCATGGAATTGTACCCTGTGAATGAACTTACAGCATGTTAGCCAGTCTATGATTGGACATTGGGCCATTTCCAGTTTTCCATTAGAAACAATGTTGTGATGAACAATCTTTGTGCACATTGATGATTATTTCCTAGGATAAAGTCTTAGAAGTGGAATTGCTGGGTAGTCAAAATGTAAAAGCTTTCCATTTATATTGCCTAAGTGCTCTGCAGAAAAATATGCATCATTTTCAAAAATGAAAATTGTAAACCAAAACCTATTTGAGCAACAAGATGCTCTATGTGAAGGGAAATTTAGGATCCGTTTCTTTAGAGTGATTCATTCCTCCTTAGAGGCAAATTGCTATTACCAAGTAGATGTATGTTTTTACAGAAAAAAGAATAACATTGAAAATATCTAAATAAACCAGCCATGCAAGAATATTTTGCTATTTTCTATTTCTGTTAATCAGTGAGAACAAAATAACTTACTAGCATAAAAAGATAAGTAGAATGACATGCCACTAATGGGGAATGGGGTATTTTCATAGAGCTACGTTTCCCTCTTTGATATTGATTAAAATATATTTTGGTTATTTATTTTTAAGCATTTTTCTTGTGCACATATACTACTTAATAAAGGAGAAGGAGCAAACATTTTAAAAATGGAGAAAAGGTACTGTAGTCGTCATAATGTTGCTGAATGCTGTTGCATTTTTCTAGCTGTGAATGTCCTGTCTATGCTAGTGGGAATGGAGGTCAGGATTCTAGATTAAAGATTACCTTTGATTAGGCATCTCTGGTCATTTGCTGGAACACCTCGAATGTATCTTTTTCTGTATTTCTATCTGGGTGAAAGTGTCCATTTGATTGATTAGATAACCATCAAACACAACTTGATCTTTCTTGTTGGGCAGCTAAGTCATTAAAAAGAGGCTCCTTCTTGTGCTGCCACCTTCAAATAGTTATGATCATTGTTTTCGGAAACAAGGCTTGGGTAATTTTAAAATAAAAAGTCTGAACTTTTAAGTAGGCCATGTGTCATCTAGTTTTTTTTATTAGCTTCGAATAACAATCAATGAGTATACCCTAGAAAACAACATATTTCATTCCTGTATTGATTCCCCACACTGGAAAGCTGTTAAATGTTTAGATGCTGGAAAAGCAACAAGACTAATCCATGAGTGTCTGGCATTTTTTTCTTCTTAATTGTAAGTGCACCATTTTATATAGTATGTATGTGGTGGTGACATTTTGCTTGAATATAGTTTAAGAGATTACGGGTACAAAGACCTGTTTTCCTTTCAATTCTGTGCTATTTTCTATGATTGTGTTTTATCAATGTCATTGAAATTTCCCTCAAAGAGAAATTCCTTAGGAATCTCCTTGGAATTGGCATTAAATACTCTTTATTGAAAGAGAGATTGGTTTTCTTTATGAAATTGTTTTCTTCTGCCTCTGTCTATTGGCTAATTATGGGACTTCTATTTTTCATTTCTACTTTACTGTAATCCTTTCTAAGTTGAAAACAGCCTTGCAAAGAAACTCGCAGGGCATTCCAGGTGCAAAGAGTTCCTCTAACCTAGAATGAATTTTGCAGCATCTGGGAATGGCATATTTTTACCTGTTCTGAATTAAGGTATTTCTGTGTCATAGTGTAAATTTGGTTGCAAGTATTAAATACTAACTCCTATTCTGGAAAGAATGCAATCATAATTTAAGAACACATTTTTCACCCAAAGGGGTGCCCTCTTTGAGTTTATCTACTCTCACTTGTACCCTGTGCTTTCACTTTCCTGTAAACTCATTATCTGAACCCCACACCCACCCTGGCCCTTCTGAAATTTTTGTAAAATTGAAAGGAACTGTTTTTCCTGATGACAAGTGAGGCTTCATATGAAAGGAGATTTATGATAGGTTTTCATGAGCAAAAATTGTGTAGTTTTCTAAAGATTTCATACATATACCCTTTAAAAGTTATATATGTTTATTTATATATTAGACATATATATATATCCTCAACTTGGACTTTTACATTTTTAACAAGCACTATTAAAAATTGAATGTAAACTTGAAATTTAATGCAAAGGAAATTTAGTTTAAATCTGTCCACTAAAGAATCATTCATTTGGCTAAGTCTTCTTTTAATCTAGATTTTTTTTTTCAATTAGCATTTCATATACCTGTTGAGAAATTTTTGTAAGTGACAAAGACACTTTCATGTCTTTCACATCAAGGATATTCATGTGATATCTAAATTTATATATTTATAGCTATACTCTGCTTAAACTCAACATATGAAAATTCATATTTTAAAATAGAAGGTGATTGCTTAAGAGTCAGCCTGTTGGACATGAATTATTCACAAAAATACAAACTACCCTTAGTTTCACATACCACGTTGATACAGAAAGGAATAGCTGAAATTCTTGTGTAATGTCTGTATTAAAATATTCTTCATTTATGCTTTATTGCACTTAAACGTGATTAAAATGCTAGTGTATTGAAAATGATTGCTCTTTGTTACCTGCAAACTTATGTGTTCCTACTTTCTTTTTCTCCAACAGATATAAGCTTACCAAAGTCAGCAACAATATGCTACACAGCTGCTTTGCTCAAAGCAAGAGCTGTCTCTGACAAGTAAGTGAATAATAGCTTGCGCGGTACTAATGCCTGACCGGAATTGAGATGTGTTGCCTCTGAGGGCTTTCTCTGGAAGTTTCTCTTAGTCTATGAGACCCCTGCTTATAAGCATGCATTTTCCAAAACCTGCTGTTCTTTTCTTTCACTATTGGAAGGAGGGAATGTATATCCTCAGGTAATGTAAGGGTGTGTAAAGGTATCCTAAAGCAGGATTTATTTGAAATTCCATGCTTCTGAGATGAGTTTTTTGGTGTGAGACAGTAGATACCAAAACACCTGCTTGGGACTTACACAGAATGCCATCCTTCTATTTGTTTTTTGCACATTCCTCTCCCTTCAGCGGTCCATAACTGGGTAGTGTCATACACACGTGGAATGTGGCAGACAGGATGGTCATCTCTCATTCTTTGCCTCATCAACTTCAAATTAGCCCCCCACTGGTCTATTAACTTTGAGTTGCCATCTCAATGGTACGTTTGCCTATTTTGTTCAGGCAGGTGACTATGACATATAGACTTTTCATAAGCATCCAAGGATGCCTGTCAGATGAAAGAGCATAGATGGCTTAACTGCTTTTGAGTTCATAAACTCTTACGCTTCCCCAATATAATCGCTCTGTAGCATCGAAAGCAGAGAACAGGAAACCAGCCTCTGCTGTATCAGACAGGTTTGCTGTTAAGTGTGTGTACACTTCAAGACCAAAGTAATTTTCTTTCATTCTTTTTTATCCTGTAGATCGCCAGTACCTACTGCAACATCTTTTCTCCCTACACAGCGACTCCAGCTTGGGAGGGCAGGGCCAGGGTTGTCACAGCTTCCCCTGTGGTGTCTGCCTGCCAAGCACAGCTCTGGAGTTAGCCCTGGGTGTGAGGTGAGAAAGAGATTGCATGGTCTGGTTTTTTTCATTCACTTGGGCAGGTGTCTTGCCCGCAGTTTGGGCATGCACACACCCTCTGCCGGAATGGCCCCAAGCAGGCTCGCCTGCTGCTGAAGCTGCAACGATTTAACCTCCATCGCAGCACTGACATTGGGTGGGAGGCCTCCTTTCAAATCCTTCCCAGTTCTGTTTTTAACCAAGTGCGCTCTTCTGTAACCTAGTTTTCTCTTTTTCCTACACTGTCTGCCCTTGTCAGTCCTACCTCTTCCCCTGACCTGAGCAGGTACCTCGTAGAAGATTTAGATTAGCTATTTAGACAGAGACTTGACAGCCGAATTTAACTCCTGCCATGACTAGATGCAAGCACGCTTTCTGCTTCTGCTGGGGTTTTTGCTGGCCTCGGTCCGTGGGGTCACTCAGAGGTTCCATGCAGTAGAAGTTTGGAGAGCTCATGCTATTGGCTCACTGTGGTTTTATGGGCCCTAGATGTGTAGATGCTTTCGGGTTGATGCCCAAGCAGTGGTCCCACCTGGATGGTTTTTGTCTTTCTGCTTTTCAGATTCTCTCCTGAGGCTGCATCTCGGCGGGGGCTGAGCACAGCAGAGATGAATGCAGTAGAGGCCATTCATAGAGCTGTGGAATTCAATCCTCATGTGCCAAAAGTGAGTCTGTGGAATCCCCACAGGAACTCGTTATGATAGCAGAGAAAGCATTCATTGACCACAGTGTTGTATCTCAAGTACACTGCTTATAAAAAAATGAATTGCAACCAACAAATGTTGAGACCCTGTATAGTGTATGGGCATTAGCCTCATTTTAAGCAAAAGCTATACTCAAGAGGCTTTGGGGCAGATTTCCAGACTTCACTTTATAAGGGTAAATCGATAGACCTCGCTTAGGCAGGCCAGGAAGCCTGAAATTGGCAAAAAGTAGATATCCCGGGAGTGTTGACGCATTTGACAGGAATTTCACACCAGTTATGGTCTCACATAGACCAAACTCAGGAAATAAATGTTGTTGTGAATAAAACTGGTAAAAAAAAAAAAATACTAATGTGGCATTCTGTGTCTCTATAAATGAATGATAGTAATCAGTATTGGCAAGAAAATAATAGAGAAAACTTCAAAATATGAAGAAGTATTTTGCTTTGTACCATTTTAATAAGTGTATATAGTAGAAAATATTTGTCTTAGTTATTAACCACATGGTTGACCAATTTATAAATACCCAATATTTCCAATTTTTTTTTCCTGAAATTGATTTTAAGGGAATCAAATCAGAGCAGGGAATATTTCTGTAATCTTTTATTCAGGAGATGAATGTGTATTTATTATTTACCTATATTTAACTCCCTGCTCTTTTAGTATCTACATGCTGTATTACGTAATTATCATCTTCTCTGAGGGAGGAAAAAAAGTAGCTGAGAGCCACTTTCAGTCCCGCTATTAAGTACATTTTGACCTCTAAGAAACTTCGTGTGGTTCACCTCAGGTATGACAAGCCATAACTTCCTTGGCAAAATGTCTGATGAAGACTTAGTGGTGAAAAATGACAAAGGAAGGCTGTTTGACTTGTGTTGTAGCACTATAGCAAAAGGGTGGGGGGGTATGAGTGAGAGAGAGAGAGATGGTTTATGGAGTTAACTACTTTATTTTGTTGATATTCAGAGTGACAGAGATAAGTGATCTAATATCATTCCTGGGATTTTACTCAAGTCTATGTCATTTTTTTCACTTAGCAGGAAATTGAAGAGTGGTTCACTATGCCACATTTGCATAAGGATGTATTTATTCCTTAGGCCTAATGGGTAATGACCAACATAGTATTTGCAGATTTATGTATTGTCCATATGGTGCTATAACTATATCTCCTTATATAATATTTTTCACCTAAGATAAAAATGTTTATTCCACTTTGACTAAAATTTAAAACTAATCATGAAAAAATTATCCTGAATTACAGTAAACTGAGGTCATCTATGAATACTTATTGAATGCCATTCTCTACAGAGCTATTCAGTAAGCATAAATAAGGCTCTTTTAGAAGTAGTATTGAGCAATAAGTTCTGGATTCTGAGGCGAAAACTTGTGTTCCACTTGTGATTCTGTCATTTATCAGCCGTTGGACATTGGGCTTAGCATCTCTCAGCTCAAAGTTGTCCCTCATTTTTAAATGAAGATAGGATATAAGCCCTGCCTATCTTCTGTGGTAAAGATCAAGTGAGATTATATATTTGAAGTTCTTTGAAAATATTTGAGCACCATTTATTTGTAAATTATTAAGATTTTTGATGATTTTAATATCAACATTTTTTGATAATTATTAAGAATTTTGATAATGGTTGGGGGCTCCTCATATCTAGGAACCAGATCTTTTACCGTGATCCTAACTAGAGCCTTGCAATCCTGGGGCACAAGACAGAAAATCAGTACAGTACTTGTTGGTTAGATATTTTGATTGAAGTAGTCATTTAATGCTATAACACTGGTCTGAAATGGTTAATTGAGCCTCTAGAAGAATATTAAAAGCCCTAAGAAACACTTTAAGGCTGCCATGGAAGAATTTGACACAGTTAACTAGGATTCCACCTGCAAAATAGAATTATCCTAAAAGTGGAAACATTTCAAATATTTGATTGCACTCTACTTTCTAATCATGAAACTGAGAGAAGGCAGGGTAAACTACCAGGGTAAACTGACTCTCCAGCACTTTGCTTCATTGGTGATTGTGCTGAGGGGGAGATGTGTTTCCAGATCCTCTTCGTCTATCAGAATTTCCGTGGGGAACGGGTCCTGGGATTCACTGGCCCTATCTGTCAAGAATTAGCCACAGATTTCTAATATACAGTATGCAGTGTGCTCTAAATATCTAACTTTAGCAAACACACACACACACACACACACACACACACACACACACACACACACACGGTGCCTTGGAGGCAGTGAATAATAGCCTTAGTTCTAATGAGACGTCGGTGAAGGTTACAAACTCTTGGACTCTTAGCATAAGATGATCCTTAAAGATCATCTAGGTCACCTTCCCGTCCTAACCTTGACTCTCTCCTTATAATGATACTGTGATAATCATTTTTATTATTGGTTTCTTTTGAATGTTAATGTGCCAAGCACAGTGCTAGCTGAAGTACATAAGCCCTCTCACTTACTTTTCATAACGACTCTGTGAGGTGTATTATATTATTATCCCTATTACATAGATGAGGGCACTGATGGTTTGGAGAGGTTAAATAATCTGCTCATGGTCATACAGCAAATAAATGACAGAGCCAGAACCAATTCTGGGTTATCTACTCTTAAATGTTGCCCTCTACTGCCTACCACACCCCACCAGGAAACAGACCAGCCTAGGCTTGGACTCTTCAAATGCTGGCGGGCACACTGCTTCCTAAGACATTTAATCCCTTAAGGACAATTCAGGTTTCTTCAGGATATCTTAAATGATGTGACTTCCATGGCTTCTTTTTCTCTATCACAGGAAGTTGTCAGTGGCCCACCACAGGAATTTTTAGTATCTACATGCTGTATTGCATAATTGTCATCTTCTCTGAGGGAGAAAAAAATACCAAATATGATAACTGAGAACTGACTTCCTTGCATTTCCAGCTTCGCTTCATCTGGTATCCCATTAAGCAAAGATACATAGGTAATATTTCACCATCCAATGATAAATACTAGTCATTTACCTTCAGAGGGCTACTCTTAGGAACTCTCTTCACTTGCAGACATAAGGAGTAGGGAGGAAGTGTTGCTCCTTACTACATCACAGGACTGGGAAATAAATAAGAACAGTAAAAACCCCTTGTCTCTGTTCTGAAGCAGAGCCACTTAAGTGGTCAGATGGATGCGAAACACTAGAATTTCTGAAGTATTAGATTGCAGCAAACTAGTAAAGAGGAAGCAAACACATAGGCTCATCATTACCAACAGAATTGTCACTCCCTCCTGAGAAACTGTAGCTGTGCCGCCAGCTCCCATAGGAAAAGGCATAAACTCCTTGTGAGATTCTTCAGTACCCTTCATAATCTGACCCAACTTGTTTTTCATTTTTTCCACCTCATAACTATTTGTTCATCATTCCAGAAACATTCTCTTTCCTTTCCCGCTTCACTTTCTCTGAGAAAACCCTGTTGCCCCTTCACCACCACCATTAAGAGCCACTAGGAAGCTTGTTCTTCTTCATCAGAAGTAGTCTGTCTCCTCCGTGGTGTCTCACTATAATGCTTGTACTTGCTATTTACCTTTTCTTGAGGAAAATTGGGGATGTTAATGATGCTGGTGATTTTCAACAACTGAGAACAAAAGAAGACAAAGAAATCTTGAATCCATTAGAGGATGTTTTCCATGTAATGGGATTAAAATAGCTTTGCATGTAAAGAAAATTCCATTCATGTAATGCTGGACAAACAAAGGACTGCCCTCACCACGGTTCTATACCTTCATCTTTGTATTGTTACAGTTTATTGGATTTGGGGCCTTCTTTCTGCAGATATGCTGCATGCTCACTCTGCTCTTCCTCAGCAGTCTTGAGATTTACATTGGGGTGGGCATGGGGGAGACATTTCTATCAGTGACCCATCAACTACACAGACCTGGGTTAACCAGAGCTTATGTGCTCTTAGTATGCTGCAGCCACACTGCAAGCCTTTCACTGCGAGGAGACACATTTTTGTTTTGGAGGATGTTACGTTAACTCCTTCAGGGTACCAAAGATAAACTTCCATTTTCTGACAAGTTTCCAAAAGGTGGGCTAAATTATTTGTTTGTTACAGGCAGTATTAAATATGTCTTTTGCTCTATAGTGATATTATAAAAAACAATCTACTCATATTTAAGACTATTTCTAGCCTTTTTTCCTACATATTTTAAATACTTTTACTATTTTAAAAAAAATTAGCATAGGGCTCTTAACATGGACTTTATGGTTGGGTATTGGGGGTATATTTGTTTCTGAGGGGGGATTATCAGATTTTCAGAGTTCTTTAACCTTAATAAGGTTATCCTCCAACTTACAGTTCAAGTATTTTATCCGTGTGCCTTCAGACTCTTTTAAGGCAGTTTCTATAACTGGATACTTCTGTTTTGGATACTTCTTTTTTATGGGTGTAAGGTAAAAAATATGTAATATGAGATCTACCCTCTTAACAAATTTTTGGGTGTACAGTACAATCTTGTTAACTGTATTAGTCCATTCTCATGCTGCAAATAAAGACATACTCAAGACTAAGTGATTTATAGAGGAAAGAGGTGTAATTGACTCACAGTTCAGCATGGCTAGGGAGGCCTCAGGAAACTTACATTCATAGCGGAAGGGGAA